>NW_022106084.1:12414072-12425352 GCF_000313985.2 Echinops telfairi | reverse complement strand
TAAGACCCCGGGCTCCCAAGGGGATGAAGAACAGAAAAGTGGATGAAAGGAGTCAGCAGTCGGTGTAAGGCATGAGCATATTTTTAAATAAATTATCAAGGATTGGATGTGGGAGGGAAGGTAGGGGAGGAAGGGAAAAAAAGAGCTGATACCAATGGCTCAAATAGAAAGAAAAAGTTTCAGAAATGATGATGGCAACATATGTACAAATGTGCTTGACACAATTGGTTAATGTATAGATTGTTATAAGAACTTTAAGAGCCCCCATTAAAATGATTTTTTTTTAAAGATAAGATTACTCAAAAAAAAAAGATTAGCAAGACCATAGGCTGGAATAGGCCATTTTAGTTGAACCTCTAACCAGCAAGTAAAGCAATGACATTTGGGTAGTAATTTTTAAAAGGACAATAATAGTATTCTGACTGTTTACCTGCTTGATTTCTTAACAAAAGTCCATTCGTGGAATTTCCTTTTATTTTACTCGTGCATTTAATATGCTGAATATTGCAATAGTGATGGGGCACACTCTTAATGAAGAATTGCATCCTTATTTGTATAGATTAAGTCCCTGTAAATCTATACCTTTGGTCCTTCTCTGTAAATTCCTTCATCCAATCTCTGATTTTCATCTGGCTGTTCTATGTTTTCCAATTTTCCTAAGTCTTAAATAGTGAGTGCTCAATTAATCCATCCATAGCCATGGACTATAGATCTATGTTTTTTTCTGTAGAGAAAAATGCCCCAGAACTTTCCAGTGACAACAAACTCACTACTTCCTAAGTGGATGCATTGTATTCTCTAAAAACTATGTCTGTTATGAGATTCTTTCATATAGCTAGCAGAGAATTGTCCCTTTCACTGACATCCATCCTCACCACTATTTTTTTTAAATCCATCAAGCTTTAAGAATATTGCAGATGTATGGGAAAAACAATCACAAGGATACCACATTTAAAGCACTTTTTAGCTCCCCAATTCCATGAGTATTATGAGATTGATTTCTCTAAAACCTCTTAGGTCTTGAGATAAATGAGCTCATAGAAACTCTATATATTATCATCAGTTTTAGATTTGCAACCAAAAATAAATGATCACACAGCTTATGACACCTTTATGAGAAGTACATTAAGTTCAAATTCAGTCTAGACAGAACTGAATTGTGGCTTAAATTGAAGATCCTTCTCATGGAGTCTATTTGTACTGTAATTGCTTAAAGCTAAATGTACATTTCTTAGACATGTACAAAGTCAAACATAACTGTATTTTCACATGCTTCTGAGTCTATCTATGTTTCATATTTTGATTTTTAGTTCAATTGATTCTATTTCTAAAAATACATTGAAGACCACTCCCTTTTCTTAATCTCCTCTGATACTCATCTTGAATTAAGATTCTTATTGCCATTCATATGGATTTTTTTAAAGATTAGAGATTAGTAATTGCTTAGTTTTGATATGTGAAGGTACAAACATTTTGCTGTGTAGACTTGACATTAATAATCTGGGAAATAGGAAAATATGTAATTCTCTCTAAATCAAACCTGAATGTATTTAAGCAGTTGATTGGGTGCTAGAAGGTTTTTTGTTCTCTCATTGTTTGAATTAAAATGAATGATATTTTGATACATTTGTATGAGTTCATTTCTCTGGCAAGCATGACATATTTTGTGAAGCTATTCTCAGACCTGATGTGTGTTCATTTTCAGGCTTAATACTTTCCATGATTAGGCTCTTTCATTTATTTCCATTTGTACTATCTTCCACTGTGACCACACAATTGTTAATAACGTATTCTGGCTTTTTCTTTTCATTCTTCCTTTTTTTTCTTGTTTTACTTTTTCTTTGCTCTGCTCAGTTTTGTGTCATTAAAATTAAAAGTTTAGTCTTTCCTTCTTGGAAAGTCCAAAACAATTTTTTGAGCTCTTAGATGGAACATGGATGAGACCTTCATGATTTCACTCACTACATTTTATTTTATGAATATGGAATATAGGTAAGAAAGGGAGAAATAGTCTCTACCTACATTAACCTCAAAGATACCTAGTGGCTTTGGCCTGCTAACCACAAAGTTATTGGTTCAAAACCACTCTGCAGGAGAAAGAGGAGGTCTTCTACTTCCTTAAAGATTTACAGTCTCAGAAACCTACAGGGGTAATTCCTCTCTGTCCTGTAGTATCGTTTTAAGTAGGTAACAACTTGTTCATTTGTTTTATATTAACCTCAACTTAGTTAATTATGATACCAAACAATTAATAATAGTAAAAGCTTGAAGTCATAGATTTTTATAAGAAATGGAAAATTGTTACTAATGTCATTTTACTTTTATAACTTTAAAAGATGACTAATATGTCATTTTCTTTGGCTTGTATTCTTGATGGATTTGAATATTATAGATTTACATAGAAGCATGTGCATATTGTACTCAACACATTTGTTTGTTGGTGACTTGTTTGAAAATCATCAGTCCTGTAATTACAACACTGTTAAAATGGTGTTTAGGAACTGAGGTCAATGCACAGATGCCATTCAACTCATGCTTGTGGGTCTAGCATGCATGTGTAAATATTTCAGTAGTTGTATCTTATATTTAAAAGTAATTGGGGATAAACATTTAGAATGCAATCTCAGAATGCCATGGCATTTGGCCATGGCTCTACACGTGACCAAGTTGGGAGGTGCTGTCACAGTTTGCCTCTTAAAGCTCTTCTTATCCTCCTGGAAATCTCCCTTTCCTATTTACTTGATAGAAATTAGTTTGATAAATTATGATACTTGTTGAGAGCTATATTGGTTTTTATACTCATAGGTGATGATGGGCAAAATGTGTGTGCTGTGTGTGTGTGTCTGTGTGTGTGTGTAATAGATGAACCAGCTTCATATCCAATATCTAAAGTCAAATGCTATCTACACAAAAAAAATGTAAACAAAATAAAGGTCAGGTTGTAGAAAACTGTAGGCCAAGAGTACAAACATATAGAAAAGAAACATAATACTCTTTAATCCTTAAAAATGAACTGTATAGAACTTGGGTTTTTTTTTCAACAACATAACTGATAACTATACATATAGACTTTCTAAATGAGAATACACAGAAATTAAAAAGCCTAGCTGTGGAAAGGGATGCTTGAAATGCTCAGTATCATCCAGCAGGATTAAGCCAGCAGCTGAGTATAGCCAACCTGAATTTAGAGACCACTCGGGGTTAGAGTTTATGTATTGAACACTAATGAACAAATGTCCTATGAGTTGTAGGATGACATTAAGGAAACATGCATTGATCAGGAGTTAGAAACCAAAAAGGAAAAACATGATCAGTATTTCTCAACTCAAAGAACAAAAGAAAATATTTGAGTCCTTAGTTAAAATATTGAAGATTATTTGGGCAAAATATGGAGTCCTGGGGGTCTAGTGAGATGCTAATTGAGTTGCTAGCCACAGGTCAGCTGTTTGGTCCCACCAGCCACTCTGTGGGAGAAAGAGAAGACAGTCTACTCATGCTGATTTAAAGTCTCAGAAATCCAAAGGGCTGTTCTACCCTGTACTACAGCGATATGATGAGTTGGAACTGAATCACTGACAGTGAGTTTATAAGCAAACTATTAAATTCCACAGAAGATTGAAGGAATATACCAAGCTGCTGTTCCAAAAATAATTGGTCAACATACAACTATGTTGGAGGGTAGTGTGTGGTCAAGAAGCAACAATAAGAAGAAATTGAACCTGAAATGATATATTGATGAAAAACCTCAGGAGATGATGGAATTTCAATCATTGAAACCATGTCTTATGTACCCTGTCACTGTACAAATGTTCCAACAAAGGGTTTCAATGCTCAAGGTGCTGACTAGTCTATACCAAGAAATGTAGAGACAGCTTCTTGGTCTGCCAACAGGAAGAGATCTATATTTATGCCCATTCCAGAAAAAAAAGGTGATCCAACAGAATGCAGAAATGACTGAACACTAACATTAATATCATATGCAAGCAAAATTTTGCTGAAAGTAATTAAAAAGCAGTGGCAGCATACATCAACAGAGACCAGCAAAAAATAAAAAAATATACTCAACATTCAAAATTAAAAATGTATGGCCGTGTAAAAAAACATGGCATCAAACAAGAGATACCATGACTGATATAAGGAAGATCTTGTCTAAAATCAGAGAATACCATTGCACAGAGAAAACATGGCACAGGATTGGAAATCCAGTGTATTTGACTGTTCTCATGAGGAACTTGTACTCAGACCGTGGTGGTGTAAGGATCATGCAGGACTGGACAGAGTTTAGCTCTACTGTGTATGCACTCTGTGAGTTGAAACAGACTCCATGGCATCTAACAGCAGTATTTTCTATAGATTACTACATGCAGGCTCAGGTTAAATGATCTCTAATATGGTAGTGAGCCATGGTGGCTTAGTGTGCTCTGCATTGTACTGCTAAACGCAAGATCTGTAGTTCAAACCCACCTCACTGCAGGAACAAGAGGAGACTTGCTACTCCCGTAAATACTTACAGAAACCAACAAGGGCAGTTCTACTCTGTCCTACAGAGTCACTATGAGAACGAATGGACTAGATCGCAGTGAATTTAGAGGGTGTTTATGGTGAATATTCTTGGATTCGGAGAAACAAAACCAGGGGCACTCATATAAGTAAAATAAGTAACTTTATATCAAGAAGGCATCCCAGCCCAGTTCAACTCAAGAGCATGGGTCCAATGCTAACCAGGGCCCTCTTTAGACTCAAGTAGGTCCATGATGCAGGAAGGTAGAGTGGGAAGCAGGGAGACCTCAGGTTGGTGAATGGAGAGGCATGTGGATTCAAGGTTGGTAGAAACATTGGGGGGCACCAACAGTTCACATGCGGCTACCCCTGGATGTAGACACAGAGTCCCAGCAAGGAGAAAGGCAGAGGACAAGGGAAGGAGGTTCCCAATGTCTCTCTTATTAAAAGGCAACATGTCCAAGTAGTCATACTCAGGCTCTGACCTGACTGACAGGGTGAATTATACCCCTACATTTTCACGCAGGTTCAAGTTGATATTAAGTCTAACTGCCATAATGGTAGTAAGGATTGGATTCATAAATGTGAAATATGTACATTTTCCCAGGGTTTGGTATCCAGAAGAGTCTTGTACTTGGCTTCATGTTCTGCTATTTCCATCTTGAAATATTTAATGTTTTTAGTACAAGAGTTCCCTATTTTCATTTTTGAACTCGTCTTCACAAATTACTTAGCTGGTACAGGGTAATCCCCTAAAGGATATCCAGGAAAAACACCTGTCTCTTTAAGACGGCCTCAGAGAAAGAGAGGTGTCCTGGCAGAGGTTTGTGTCCTGCAGTCAGAATATTAGGCTTGGGAACATTACCCCTTCAGAAGAAGAATCATTGCCTCATTAGTACAAGTGGTTTTCGGGTTCCAGTGTGGTTTGATGTATTATATTAGTTTTCTATGGCTGTGTAAAAAATTACCACATGTCTCGGGGCTTAAAACAACACACATTTTTATTCTCTCACAGTTCTGTGATTCGGGAGCCAGGCATAGCTTAGTTGGTCCTGGTTGAGATCTTACCAGGCTACAATGGAGGTGTTGCCTGATCTGCATTTCTTTCTTAAGTTCGGGCTTCTCTTCCAAGCTCATGAAGTTGTTGGCAGGATTTAGTTCCTTTCAATTATAGAACTCAGGCCTTCAGCTCATAGAGGCCAATCACAGTTTCATGATACATGTCACTTCCACAGAAATTCACAATCTAGCTTTTTGCTTCTTCAAGTTCACCAGGAGCACCTCTCTTCCATGTCTGCTGTAATGTAGCCACTTCTATTATATATTTTACCTTTGCCTCACTCTGTTGGTTATAAGCCATATCCTGCCCACATTTAAAGGGAAAAGTTTACACACAAGACCTAACATCAAGAGGTGGGAAGTATTGGAAGTCTCTCAAGGGCCTGTCTGCCATATAGAAAAGTCCACAGTTGTAGATAGCTCTGCCTAGCTTGGCCTCTCTCTCCACTCAAACTACCAAGCCCATCAAACATTGTACATTTGCCAAAGAGATAGGTAGAAAGCAGCGGAGAGGCACAATTCCGACCTGCCCCATTTCTTATATATTGTTTTGCTTTGCATTGTAGCTACTTGACAAATAAAAGCAAGGTTTAACTGATTTTCAATTATTTATGATAATCCTCAAACTTTGGTCATAATTTGTTTTTCATTTGACTAATAATGGGCAACATTGGAGTTTAATCTCCAGTTTAAATGCCCTGAATTCCATACTTTTCACAGATAGATCAAAGGTGGTTTTTTTTTTCAGTCTCAAATTTATAAAATTTGGGGGCCCTAATTGAGTAAAATAATTTAAATTTACAATATGACCTTATAACCTAAAACATGAGTAGAATGAGAGAAGAAATCACAAAAAAATTACCAAACTCTTGGAGATTCGGTCTTTTTTTGAGATTTCTGAGGATGTTGCCGGAAATTCCTCTGTAGAGATGCTGAGTCAACTCAATGTGTGTTGAGGTGTTGTGGTTGTTGTTTTGGGTAATATATATGCATGCTACTATTTGAAAAGCACCAGAGTAGACCACATACTGAGCAACGCTGTGTCCTCTATGAGTAGCAACTAACTTGTTTTCTCTTGGCCAGAGCAAGCAGTTAACAGACCTGACCCTGCCCAGCTGTTAGCAATCTCGATAAGAAAGAGTTTAGAGTGCAATCACCTGCTTTAAATTAATACAAGTCTCCAGGGTCAGACATTTTACATCATTGGGGTACAGTAAGAATTTATAGCTATGATTAGGGAAGTACTGGTAGTAATTTCTGAAAAATCACAGGAAAGTAGGGAGGTGCTTCCCCTCCCCAACTCCCCTTCTCCCCACAGAAAGAAAAAGATGAACTCTGAAAATTACTGAGCATACTGTAATACTCTACAAGCTCCTGAGAACAATTATTGAATAGGTAGCTCGTCAGTTCTTAGAAATAAAAGTTGATCCCCAGGAATAATGTCAAATTAATCTCATTTCTTGTTGTTATGCGTTTCCAAGATTGGTACGCCCAGGGATTACTTAGGTCTATGAGAGGGTTGATTTTAGAAAGGTATTCACAAGCTTTTTTAGGATCTCTTATAGAATAGACCATATACAAGCATGTTACACATAATAAAACAGCTAACTGCGTTAATTGAATAACGGCTTCAGAAGAGTTGATTTAATAAAGAGCTGATTTGAACAAAGAAGTTGGCAGAAGCAGTGAGCAGTTGGAATTTGAATTTAAAGATTTTCATTTACAATCGCATAACAAACTGAAATTCTTTGGCATAAACCTAAAAATAGGTAAACAAAAAAGCAAACCCTTTTTCCAATGAGTCAATTCCAACTTATAATGACCTTGAAGTTCAGGGTGGAACTTCTCTATGGGTTTCTAAGGTTGTACTATTTTTGGAAGCTGAACATCGTGTCTTTTTCTATGGAGTGGCTGGTGCCAACCTTTCAGTTTTCAGGTAAGCACTTTAACCACTGCAACACCATGTAATAGATCTGAGACACACCTCAGATCACTGCAAAAAACTGAGTATTACAAAAAGCAATTAACATGAATATTTTGGTTTCTTAAGGCATATAAAAGTTATGTTTATACTAGGATCTATGAAGTGTGTAATAACATTATGAAAAGTTTGAAATATTGTGAGGATTATTAAAATGTGACATGGAGACACAAAGTGAGCACTTACTGTGGAAAAATCTGGTGCCAATACATTTGTTTCATACCGGGTCACCACCACACTGCAAGTTGTTAAAAGGGCAGTATCTGTGAAGAGCAAAACAGTGAAAAGTCCAATAAAGTGAGGTAGGCCTGTGTGTTGGCCTGAGTTCTCTAGAGAAGCAAAACCAGCAGCATTGATATGGATAAGAAAGTACTGTATACCAAGAGAACAGCCTACACAGAGGGGGCAAGGCCAGTCAAGCTCAAGTCCATGTTTCAGGTGCTGAAGCTGCTGAAGCTGGGGAACCAGGAATAAGGAAGATGAACCGAGAGGCAGGGGGTTGAAGCAGGAGGACAAAGCAGGATGGTGACAGGTCACATGTTAGGTCCTGATGGTTCCCACTTGTTGGTGGGACCCAGGATTGTCAATTTCACAGATTGACAGGCGAAATGATGGGACTTTGGCTCAAGTCCAAAGAACAGTACCTGTTTCTAGATAAATAGCTCGTACTCCTAAAGATACATCATCAAGCTGTGACCTTAGTAAAGGATTGCCTTGCTACATACGGTCACCTGGAGTTGTTGACATTATGTTATGTCCAAATTATGGGGGATCCTAGCCCTGCCAAGTTGACACAAACCTAAGTATTACAGCCTGTATATAAGAAATTAGAAAATGCTGATATATAAACAAATGGAGAGATATTAATGTATTGGAAGACTAAGTGTTGTTAACTTATCAATTCTTCCCTTCCCGATTTGACCTACAGATTTAATGCAACTCCAGTAAAATTTCCAGGAATCTATTTTGTAGCTATTAAAACATTGATTCACCACGCATGTCTGAGAGGCTGAGGGTCAGCTGGCTGAGTAGAGGTGCTGCTGTGGACCAAAGACTGTAGAATTAGTGTTTTGTGAGCCTGACTTGTGGGAACCGGATAACTTCCTCAATAAACCCCCATACTTGTGAATAATTGTGAGCTCTGTGTGGCCATTGTAATGAATTATTGAACCCAGCCAGGGAAGTAAAGTGTCATGGGAGCGAGTGATGGTTCGTGTTAGAATAGGTTGAAGTGAAATATGCCGTGTGACAAATGCCTTGGGATGGTGTGAAGCTGGATTCTCTTTCCTACCAAAGCCAGAGGGCTTCAGATCTGGCTCCCAGGCTGTTTCCCCACCTACAGAAAGAGTCTTTGCTAAAGGAACTAATAAACTTAAATGGACAAAAGATAGCCTTTTAAATCAAATGGTGGTGAGATAATTGGATGTCTGTGCCAAAGAAACTGAATGGAGACCTTATCTCTTTGACAAAATTCTATGCAAAGTGCATCAAATGCCTAAATGTGAAAAGCAAAATTACAACACTTGTCCAGGAAAGCAAGGTGCAAAATCTAAGTGATCTTGGGTTTGGCAATGTTTTTTTTTTAGATACAACAGCAAAAGTATAATCAATGAAAGTGAAAAAAAATGTAGAGGGTGAATGTATTAAAATAGAAAAAAATTTCTGCAGACTGCATCAAGAGTGCCCTGGGTCAGGTGGTGACGGGCAGCCGTCAGAAACAAGCTATTTTCATACAATATCCAGATGGCCAGGGTTTCTCTGTGCATTCTGAAGTCACATACTCTGGGTAGGAGGGAGAAATAATCGTTCAGCATTGTGAGGAAGGCGTTTAAGAAAAGCCTCTGAGGTTGTATTTATGGGTGTAGATTCTTCTCTTGTTTTCCTAAAAATGAAACTGGCAGAAAGTTAAAGTTAAGGCATAAAACAAACCCCATAGTGGCTTTACATCAGTTAGCATTGTCTCAGTTCTAAATACCACCTGCTATGAGGACACTTGAGGCCAACTCCATAGCTTTTGGAAGGCGGGTATCCACTACTGCTGTCCGTGGGAGCATATATCCTCTGAACATCTAGACCAATTGCATTCTCTTATGGTGAAACGGGACATCAGGAGTTTTAGTGACTGCCCTTCTGCAACCGCTGAAAGAGCATTTCCTTGCTAATGTATTGCCACATGTAAGGACTTCCTTCTCACATGTCTGTAATTCAGAATACAGAATTGCAGTATCTTTTAGCATGACTGCTTTCTAGCAATCATATTACATTGGTGCTTAAGCTGTTTGCAAATGAGAGCCATTCCTGGGTAGTTTGTTTACCCAGTAGATCTCAATTCTAGAAATAGCATAGCATGCCTAGTATACGGAGAGCTGTAATGGCTGTTTATGTGTGTGCACACGTGTCTGAATGTGGAGTCCATGTACTTTTTAATCATTAACGATGTGTGGCTGACAGGAGAGTTCTGTTTTCTTGACATGCAAGTCCATAAGCCTGTGGGAACAAGATAACCTGTCATTTGTAGATTCTATTTCTAGGCAATGGTTTGCATTCCAAAGTATATGTAAATAAGGTAGTTTCTTATGAGAAGATTCTGACCTTTAGATTTTATGTCTACTCTGGTGTTACAATAGAGCCCTAATTTCCTTGCTGGTGTTAATTATAATCAAATTAATAGCAAACCATATGACAAAGCACAAGAGATAACACAAGGCCTATGTATAGGTGAGAATTATCCATCAAAACAGCCTACTTGGGCTCTCCGGTCAGTTTCCTTCAGGTCCGCATTCTAATAAGAGGCCCTTAATTTTCACTTTCCATCCAAAGATTCTAAGAGTGCACATTTTTTCTACTCAATTGTTAAAAAAAATTGAATGCTAAGAATGGGTCTTTTCCTTGCAGCTTTCATGATGATAATTTGTGTTCCTATTTCATCTACCTTGTTCTTTGACCCACTTGCATTATTAGTGTACAATGAGTCTTCTTATTTAGACTTTAAGCTCCTTTCCCAATGGAGAGTGCATTGTTTATTTGTTCACTATTTCCTGCCCATGATAGTGTTGTTTTTAGCCACTTTTTTGTCTCTCTGCTATTGCCCACATTGGATCTTCAAACCTTTCCTTCTTTATCCACCTACATCTTACATACTACTTCAGAACCACCTGAAATGTCACACCCTCTCAGAGATTATAGGTTTGGCCTTAGTAGCTCTATAAATGGTACAGATAGAAGCTCAATTAGAATTAATTGCATCTTTGACTAGATTCCCACTGCACATTGCTTCCGTCTCTTTGAAAGCTCTTATTTCCCTCCATTACGTATTTTCACTTATTTGGGTCTCACCCCCACCCCAGATACAGGCAAACATTGTGGTAAGCTTCATAGACATAGGAATCCTGTTGGTCCCAGCACAAGAACTCATATCTGCGCTGCACATAGGACACAGCTCTGGATCTTGCTAAGAGAGTTTCACAACTATCTATTCCAGAATGACTTACAAATTCATATTCCCATCTTCAACCTCCATTTTGCTGCTTGTATTTCTTGTAATCATGTCTCCAAATTATCTACTTAACACTTCCAGTTGAATTCCATATTAGATTCTTAAGCTTAACGTGTCTAAAATATTCTTATCTTTATCATCTTCTTATATCAGTACCATTTATAGAGCTAGTAAGGCCAAACCTAAGAGCAACTCTTGGTTTTTCCATTGCTTCTATTTCACCTGAAATTACCTGAAAGAGTTT
>NW_022106084.1:12410796-12413325 GCF_000313985.2 Echinops telfairi | reverse complement strand
CCTTCTGAGCTGATCTGTCTTGAATTTAACTGGCCTATCAGGTTCCCTGGGAAGATATTGTTTTGATTGGACCTTTTGTTTGTTTGGTTTTGGAGATACCCCACTGGGATGAAGACAACTATATGATTGAGTCTGTAGATGTCCATTAATCGCTGAGCCTTCAGCACACATTGTTCGTGGAAAAATCCATGCATATTGGAACTGGAACCCCAATAGCAGCACTTTTTGACTTGCCCTCATGCATCTGGAATCTTAGACATTTCCAGAAGTCCCTGGGTGGTGCAAATGATGAGAAGCATACATGCTATCAAGGCTGGCAGTTAAAATACACTCAGAAGCATCTCTATAGAAAGGCCTGGTGATCAACTTCCAAACCATCAGCCATTAAATATCCCCTGAAGCATGATTGTACTCTGACACACTTGGGGCTACCCTGACTCAGAAATGCATTGATTGTAACTAGATTTCTTCTTCTTCTTCTTTTTTTTTTTTTTTTGCGTTTTCACCAACTTCATATCCACAGTCTTGGTAAAGTCACCATCATCTATCACCTGGTGTAACCACCATCTCCAACCGTCCCCTGTCTCCATTATTGCTCCCCTAAAACCAGTTTCCTATACAGCTGCCAAAGAAGCTAAGACATTGTTAGAACACTCCATCCTATTTAAAGACCTCCAGGGGCTTCTACTTAGAATTCCATAGAAATGTCTAAGCTTATCGTACAAATGTCCACACAATCTGACCTCTGAGCATCTGCTGAATCCCCTTGTTCCTTTCTCTCCATTGTTCACCCTGCTCAAGTGACCTTGACCTTCTTCCTATCCCTCAGATATGGCCCTTGACCTTGTTCCTGTTCTCTCAGCTTGAAATGCTCTCCTTAAGAGTTTTTCAAGGCCATATGCTTCTTCCAGTCTCCCAAAGAGGCCTTCCTTGACTTGTAGGTTAATGCAGCATCTCAGTTACTCTCTCTATTTTTTCTCCACCATTATCTTTTTCCAGCTCTTAGCAGTTATCAGGAGTATATATTTCTGCCCTCGCTACAGCTCCAACTAGATGGTGATCTCTAGCTCCTAAGATCACACCTCCCTGCGTATGTAGTTGTTCACTGACAGGCGGACAGTCTTTAGGAGTGACTAGAGACAGCTCTTTGGCAGCTTATCTTCCTTCTCTCAGTACTCAGTTGTTTTCCTCTGTGGAAAGGATTTTGAAGTTGTCTGGGTGAACATCACAGCTCATTCTTAAGCTGGATTTTGAGTCTCCATGCCAGCCAGCATCACCAGTGCCTTTCAGAGGCCCAGGCACAAGGTAGTCCTAGGGTTTTCCCTTTAATTTTTTAAATCACTCTTTTATCTCTCTTTTTTTTCTAATGGAATTGCTCATTACTTAGAGAAAATTTAACTTCCTACTACTGCCTTTAAAAACTGATATTGGGGAATTGATGAGGCCTGTAATTGGTAAAAGAAATTCTGACCTAAGGTACGTGCCTAATGAAAGAATGTGGTAGGAGGGCAGTGGAAATAGTTTCATTTAATAGAAGAGAAGAAGATCTGGTGCTCATGTTACCAGTTTATTAGGCAGGAAAACCAGTGCTATTAATTCACTGAAAACATGGCCTGTCAGAAAAGTTCATCTTCTCTACCAACTGTAGAGACTGGCTTAGGTCTTTTTAACAAATTAACCCTTATTGACTTAAATATTATACAACGGCCCATTCTAAACTAAATATGAAGATTGTACCTAGGATACTGGTTTCATTCACACCTAAGAGGATGCTTTCTTTGCTCATTTGTCACTTTGTCATACTGTGATGACTTGTATGATATGTGCTACTGGAAGCTATGCTCCCAGTATTTTAAATAGCAGCATGGTCACCCATGGTAAACTGATTTCAGTGGAGCCTCCAGACTAACAACAATGTAGAAAGAAGAAGTATATGTTCCATTGCTGAGCCACTGAGAATACTATAAGCAGCAGCAGTAGCACCTTTTCTGGCATAGTTCTGGAGGATTAGCTCAGCAGGTTGGAGGCATTTAAAATATGACTGGGGAGAGTTACTTCAACTTTAATGATGTGGATGGAGCAGAGCTTTCGAGACCTTCATTTGCTGATGGGTCTTGACACAAAATGGGAAGAACTAGCCATAAACATTTACAATAGGAACATGTGATATATGAAATATGAATCTGTGAAAATTGGAAGTCATGAAATGGGATGTGTGAAGATCAATGTCATATGTATTAGGGAGCGAATACTGACTGGGAATGTCAAACTCAAGAGGAATGGTGTCATATTCATCCTGAAAAAGAATGTTACAAAATCTATCTTAAAGTATTATGCTATCTGTGATAAGATAATATCTACACACGTACAAGGAAGCCAAGTTAATACAATTGTTCAACATTTTATACCAGCTACAAAAGCCAGTGGACGGAGGGAACAGGGCACTGGCCTACGGGGCGGGGGGCAGGGGGGAGAGTGTTGGTTGTGTCTCCACAGAACTGGAACGGGCATACAGCCCCCATCAGGACA
>NW_022106084.1:12399301-12407040 GCF_000313985.2 Echinops telfairi | reverse complement strand
TCAGCACCTCGTGATCACACAGGCTGGTGTGTTCTTCCATGTGGGCTTTGTTGCTTCTGAGCTAGATGACCGCTTGTTTACCTTTAAGCTTTTAAGACCCCAAATGCTGTATCTTTTGATAGCCAGGCACCATCATAAATGGTGCAACACCACTGGAAACTATTTTCTACACCAAGAAATTTGTAAAACACCTACCTGGCTGGAGGAGATACATATTTGTTTGTGTTCCAAAGAAAGGTGACCCAACAGAATGCAGAAATTATAGAACGATAGCATTACTACAGTGGGCAAGTTTAAATTTTTACTTCAAAAAATTGTTGCAACAGAACACTGACATGGATCTGTTGGAAATTCAGATGGATTCAGAGGAGGAAGTGAAAGAAAGGCTATGATGAACAACCTCCAAAATGTAAATGACATAACATAGATTGTTAAAAGCTAAGAAAACTTGAAGTGCCCACTGTTGAAGAGCACAGACTCTATAAAGCCTTTAGTATGAATTGCAATCCCATGAAAAGAAAACAGAAATTCTCACTACTGTATACCACCAGACAAAGTCATGATAAACAGGGAAAGAATTGAAAGTGCCAATCATTTCATTTTACTTGGATCTACAATCAGTGCCCATGGAACAATAGTCAAGAAATCAAATGACTGATTGCATTGAGCAAATCTGCTATTACTTTGAGGAGTAAGGTACACTTGGTCCAAGTCATGGTATTTTCAATCACCTCGTATGCATGTGGAAACTACACTATGACTAAGGAAGGCTGGAGAAGTACTGAGGTGTTTCAATTGTGATGATAAAGAATATTGACAGTACCATGGACTACGAGAAGAGCAAATACATCTGTCTCGAAAGAAGTAGAGCCTAAAAGTGATTAGGAGGATGGGACTTTTTTTCATATGCTTTAGACATGTTATCAGGAAAGGCCAGTCCTGAGAAAATGACATTATGCTTGCTAATGTAGAGGGTCAGCGTGAAAAATAAAAGAAGGCTCCCAACAAAATGAAATGACACAGTGGGCACAATAATGAGCTCAAACATAACACTTGTAAGGATGATTCAGGACTGGACTTTGTTTCCTTCTCTCTAGGCATTGGAACTAACTCTATGATACAAAATAATAGCACAAGGATTTTTCAGGATCCTTAGAAAACTCATGACCAAAGAGTGATCTGATATGGTAAAAACAACATCAGAAAAAAAACAAAAACTCAAAATTGAGACCAAAAAAATCTGTTATTGATATTCTGCATGGAACATTTTGCCTGGTTTCAGTGTTGCCATTCTATTTTTGTCATACTGAAACAATTTGTGAAAGTTGGGTACAGAGAGCAGAAGTCATTAAGTTTATCATTAATGATTTTCCATTTCCTATCAACCCCTCCCCTACTCCAGTTCACCTTTCCTCCAGACAGGTGCGTGGATGATGACTTCTGATTCCTTTGAAAAAATCATTTCTTTCTAGTCCTGTCCTCCCATTCCATCCCCCGCCCCCCCATCAAAGCTCCCATTCCCTCAGTGCCTTTCTTCAACTAGATTTATGAAGAAACACACAGATTTTACCAATGAGTAATAACACCTCAATATGTAGATCCAAAGGTATTTGCACTTTTAAAATAAGAACTCCTAGAGAGAACAATGTCTTGTGGGTAATAAATAATCTGCCAAAGGGTGTCAGACATAACATGAATCCACATCCTATTCAAAATGCCCTTGTGCAGTACACCTCCTGTCTACTCCAATGACGATCTATTCAATTGTCCTAAGCTGCCACCAAGTCTGTCCCTGACTTATTGACACCCCATGCCTAAGACGATGGGATCCTCTTGATATTTAGGCATTTCATTTTCTGACTTTCAGAAGTGATTGCCTGGCCTTGCTTCAGAATGTGGCTTTGTGTTGAAGGTCTGGGAAAACAACTACTGCCTTCACAGTAATGGAATGGAGTTAAGACTCCATTAAACTCGAATTGTATGTAATTTAGCTGTAAGTTACTAGAATATGCCAGATTTATGTACTAGGCTCTAGCTTTAGTTTTGGTCCCAGACACTTCTAGTGCAAAAGCCCTGAAGACCATCATGGGGATCTATCTCTCAGCAGTTAGCCTGACCCTCTCACTGCTTTAATGGTGGAAATTAGCAAGCAGTTATAGATATCAGGAATTTGGTAAACCCTCAATATCAATGTATTCAAAATGAACTAATATTTGCTTCACTCTTCCTCATTTTCTATCTTGTCTGAAAACTGGACTAAGTTTTTGTTTATGTAAGCCAGGAAATTGGGACTCAGATATGTTATTTTCACTCAACTCCCTTTTACATTCAGCCACTAAACATGTATAAATTCTTCCTCTTGTCCCTCAGTGCTGCTCTTCTCGGTGAGTGTAGGTCTTCACTACATCTTCCTTGCATCATTGCCATAGCCTCCCATCTGATTCCTCTACATCCTATGTTGTTAAAAAACTAAACTGTTCTCTGTACTTCCGGAAATTTCTTAAAACACAAATTCTTCCTTTGTTCCTGGTTCCAATAGAGTTAAGGTGATGGTAAAGTAAATGCTGCCCTTCAGTCCTTGATGGCCGTGACTTTGCTGCTCCTGCTGTGATTTCAGTGCTTGACATCTACCCACGGAACCTGATGCTTCCAGCCACCTTTTCTTTTCTCTGTTTTTTTTTTTTTCCTTTCTTGAATTGTGACTTGTCTCTCTGGATTTTGCTCTCACTACTTGAAATGTTCCCCTCTACGATCCCGCTCCTGTGTATTCATCCAGATTAGTACAGGTGACATGTCCTCTGTGAAAACTTTTCTCAATTTTCTGGAAAAAAATCTTTCTTAATCATGTCACACTGAGCAGAGTATTGTTGTTTCCTCCTTTGTCTGATATTAGGAGCAGATCTCTCTGTCTTCAGTTGTGTTTTGTCTTAATTACCTGGTACAGAGTACTGGTCATCTGCTTGTCACAGAATAAATACGATCATAATGATAATCACAGTTACCATAAATTTTTGTCTTCCTCTGTACTTGAATTGATTTTTTACTCTGTAAAACAGTCTCATCCCTCACTGCATAGGCACAGACTCATGCTGAATGCCTCATCTCGAATATACCATGTGCCAATCAATTTTCTGTTTGGGGGTTTCTTCAAAGACACTGGACTTCTCTGTGAGCTTACTCTGAAAATGATGGGTATTTAATATTACTAGGTCAGTACTTAACTAAATGTGCACTAGAGCTTATAGGTAAACACTCCAGATGTCCAGTCTTTAAATTGACAGTATTAAGAGGAATTCTGTAAATTCATTGTCCCAGTTGAATTAAGTCTCTGATGCTTCAGAAACAGCCTAGATAATATAGCCTTAAGCAACTCTGCCTCACGCTAGTGTCTTTCTTAATTTGCCTGGAGACACTTTCTCACTAAACTATTTGCACCCTGAAAAATTGTCCCAGGCTCAGATTTGGGAAAACTAAATTGAGACAAAAATGTAAGGCAATCCCCTATTGTATTAAAAATAGAGGCAAACAAACAAACAAACAAACAAAAATATTAAGTACCCAACCTCAATAAGGGAGATTGTTTGAACCCAGGTGGCATGGTTGCAGAGAACATTCTCTCAACTACCACTCCATTCTGAGCAAAGATGAGAACAAAATGAAAAACCTAGTGTGGAGTCAACCTGAGAATGTCCTGTGTGTCAAAAGGAAAATGGAGCACCATTGAGTTTCCAATGGCAGATTTTAGTAATTGACATCACTGGATCTTTCTGCCAAGATGCCTATGGGAGGACTTGAACCACCAAACTTTTGGTTTAAACTGTTTGTACCACTAGAGTAGGCCTCTCAAATTACGTGGTAGAGATAATTTATCTTAATAGGCAATGCAAAACAAGCCCTTGCTGATAGAATATTCATCATCTTCTAGGTAATGGACTCCCTCCCTCCCTTGATAAATTCTTAAATTTAAATTCTAAAGACCATTTCCCCTCTAAAGGTAGAACAAGATACGAGAGTGATAGATGGCATTAAAAATATAAGTCCTGGTCACAGTGGAGGCCTGTGAATAGAAGAAGTATGAAATACAACATTTAAACTCTAATCCAGAGGCCAGGGGCCCAGTGTCATCTGAACCACTGGCTAGTCGCATGACTTTGGTTAGCTCCACTCTCAAATCTCTATCTCAGTTTTTTATTGTGTAGTTAGTGTAAAAACTTGGAGTTAAATAGGATATTCTTACTTTATTTTGGTTTTCCTTAAGAATCTGATGAAAACTTTAAAATGTATCATCCTAATGTCTGGCTCCCTCTATCCTCCCCCAATGCACAAGTGCAAGAAAATGCACTATTTCACGTGCTACTTTAGGGGTTAATGTCTCTCTTTGGACCTTTTAGGCTTAAGAATCCATGGGTGAGCTCTTTGCATTCCATTCCAGCTCCAGCCTCCTGTGACCTTAGATAAAGAGGTATGAAGTATTTTATCCGGCTTCAGTTTTTTCTTTGAGAAAATATTTTTTGCTTGTTGCAAGGTATCAGATTCATCACCGATGAATTATATAATAAGAGTACAGGTGCATTTTAAATAGTAGTGAGAAGAAACAAATATTTATATTTTGCTTGTGATTTTTAATGATTTTTGATGTGCCTAAATTTCTACAAGCCATTTCAAGGGGAGTGGAATATGTAATGATCAACTAATGGGCTCTGTCCTACAAAAAAGCATTTGTCATACAATATAAAACACTCATGATGGTTTACATAGTTGATATTCTATATTTCGATCACTAATTCCAGTGTTTCTGATTAGGCTGTTTCTGTAAATGCTTATCTGCTCTGTACTTTGCTATAGGAGGCTACATAGATTTAATATCTCTCTTTTCTCTAGAGAGTAAATGCTCATTATATGAGTCCAGCAGAGTAGGGAGAGTTGAGGAATCTCATCAAACAGCTTTGTTATTATTGCTGTGGAATGGCATAATAGGTTCACTGGGGGGAAAGTAGAATACCTAGTCATCTGAAAAAGAATGTTAACTTTGATTTACATTATATTTTAGTTTGATAAATCAGTTCCATTTTTCTGACAGTTTCTCATAAGAGCTTTAACAAGTTGGAATCTTAACTTATATGATTGAGACGATGATGATCAGGGGGAAAAAAAAGCTCAATTTTATCCAAGTTACCAAAAGATGTTAGCAAATTATAATGTTCCACTCACTTGATAACTGATGTTTCTTTCAAGAACTATAGGAGATATTATGATTTTAACACTGAAATTTTGTACTGCTTTCTGGATTTGTTTAAAATCAGTTGTTTTGATAATTTTATTGTGAACCAAACTATTAGGTGATCGACTGATGGATGTGATGGGATCAATCTGTTCCACTCAGAAAGGATCATTTTTACATGTCTCCGTGTGTTCCTTTCTAACACCGTCAAAATGGCTGGATCAGTCTGACATTCTGTGCTGTCCTTTGGGAGGAGGTCTTAGTACAATCTTCTACTTTGGTTTCTGCAGGGCTCAGGGTATGCTCAGGTGACTATGTTTTATTTCACAACATTACAAACCCAACCCTTCACCTCATCCTTCCCTCCGATATTATCTTTGTTTATCAGTACCTTGTAGACTTCAGTCGTCTTAAACTTTTTTATTATACAAACCATTGTGGAGCTATGGTGGCACTGTGGAACGTGTTTTAGGCTGCTAACCTCAAGGTCTGGAGTTCAGCTTCACCAACCACTCTGTGTAAGAAAGATGATACTTTCTGCTTTCTATAGATTTACTCTTGGGATCCCTCAGAGCCTTTCTATAGAGTCACTATGCATTGGAATTGACTTAAGGACAGTGACGCATTTCTGTTGGTCTTGCTTTATGTAAAGCAAAATCCCTTGAACCCATGGGTAGTCAATTCAATATTTACCTCGCTTTACTAATAACTACGCTAAATCATGCATTATCATCAGAAAGTAATAGCATTTTTAAGACTATGTTTTGTACAGCATTCTCAGCTCCCAGCTTAGCTATGTCTTTGTTGTTGTTAGGTGCCACCAAGTCCATTCCAATGTATGATGAATGACATTCTGTAGAACAGAATAAAACATTGTCCAACTCATGCCATTCTCACAATCAGATCTTGACCATAGACTTCTTCTTAAAATGGTTGAACACCAGCCAATTCTTTTTGGTACAGTGACTCCTGTATTCCTTTTTTTGTCTCTTAATGCTTCCTCTTTCATTGATAAGCAGCCTTGGTGGGACTGAAAACCATAAGGTGGGCAGTTCAAATCCACCAGCTACTCTATAGAGGAAAGATGAGGCTGTCTGATCCTGTAAATATTTACAGTCCAAGAGACCCTATGTCACTATTCTACTGTGTCCTAATAGTCAGTATGAGTTGGAGCGGGCAGTGGATTGGGGTTTCATTCAATCTTTTGTATATAGAATCCGTTAGTATTTCTACTCAGGCTTGCTTATTTTTTACCATTTTTTAAGCTTTAAAGTAGCAGAATGTAAATATATTAATAGAGATATAGGTCTATGTACATATATTTAAAAGTTAAGTATTAAGGTAGCAGATGGGCATTGGGTCTCCACTCAAGTACACCCTCAATGCAAGAACACTTTGTCCTACTAACCTGGCATTCTGTGCTGCTCACCTTCCCGACATGATCGCTGAAGTCAAAAGGGATGCATAAGCAAATGTGATGAAGAAAGCTGATAGTTCTGGATATTATAAGACATAATGTCTGGGTTCTTAAAGGTTTGAAGCTAAACAAGCGGCCATCTAGCTGAGAAGCAACAACCCACATGGGTGGAGCACCTGTGTGATCATGAGGTGTCGACAGGATGAGGTATTAGGCATCCAAAGACCCCAAACAAACAGATATATTGATGGATATGATGGGGGTAGGAGTGGAGACCTAAAGCCCATCTGCAGACAATTGGACATTCCCTCACAGAAGGGCCATAGGAAGGAACGAGTCAGCCAGAGTTCAGCATAGCACTGGCAGAACACACATTTCTTTAGTTATTTAATGTTTCCTCTCCACTATCATGACCCCAGTTCTACCTTACAAATCTGGCTAGACGTACACTGGTACCAAGATGAGCTTTTAGCACACGGAATCCAGGAAAGATAAACCTTTCAGGAACAGTAATGGTAGTAGCGATAACATGAAGGTAGGGGGAAGGTAGGGGTGACGGGGGTGGGAGAGGGGTGAGAAATGGGGAACAGATTACAATGATAGATGTATAAAACCCCAGTCTAGGGGGAAGAACAACAGAAACATGAGAAAAGGGAGACAGTGGATGGTGTAATATATGAAAATAACAGTAATTTATCATTTATCAGGGGTCCTTGAGGGTCAGGGGTTAGGGGAGGTAAGGAGAAACAGGGGAGCTAATACCAAGGGCTCAAGAAGAAAGAACATGTTTTGAAAATGATTTTGGCAACAATATACAAATGTATCTGATACAGTTGATGTATGGATTGTTATAAGAGCTGTAAGAGCCCCTAACAAAATGTTTTATTAATTTAAAATATAGCAGAATATGCCCATTTTAGTTTTCTAACTCTAATACTTTTATATATAATCAAAATACTTAATTTTGTTTTTTTAAGCTGTCAGCTAAACAGAAATCCTGTTCTGTTCTTTAACTTTATCATTTTAAAAAAAATCATTTTATTAGGGGCTCATACAACTCATCACAATCCACACATACATCAATTGTGTAAATCACATTTG
>NW_022106084.1:12394505-12398361 GCF_000313985.2 Echinops telfairi | reverse complement strand
CTCCCCTAGAGTAGACCGGTCATTCTATTAATATTGTGCATGCTTCGTGCTCGACGGGGACTCTTCAAACAAGTTATGCATTCTGAGCTTCATATTGAAAACTTTTCATGTTCTGGTTTCCACCTCCATACCCTAGCCTATGTACCTGTGAATTTCCAAGTGGTTAAGCCTCCTGAAGAATCTCTTATTCTCGGTATAGCTTTTGAACATTGCTGATGATGAGCGGTGGGAGTAGAGAGGATGGATAGCAATTCTTTAGATATTGAATGACAAAGAAATCCTTAGAGGTCTGGAGCATGATAGGAGCATCTCTTGAGGATTCATAGCTTCTCAGAATTCTAATGGACGCCTAGGATAACAACAGGTTTCTCTTTAGCGTTCTCAGAATACATTGATTATGTGTACAAGATTGTATCCCACTAGCATCTGAGCCCTAAGTTGTTTTCTCTTTGAAAGTAACTATGCTGTCAGTCTCATTTTTGATGCTGGCCCACTATGTTGTTATGTTTGCCATTTTCTAACAGGTGTCATGAATTTTTTACTTTCTGTAAAGCAAAACTGACCTTTGAAGGATTCAGTATGTTTGATGCATGATCATTCACATAGTTCTCCAATAATCATTTTTAAAGGGTCAAAAAATGAATTCAATGAAAATAGCTTTCATTGTTGTTCTCAGTTTGTGTGTGAGATTTTACCTATAAAGTTAAATGCAATTTATATCATCGATGAAAATAATATATTTTTCTTTTACTACACACACATGAGTAATTTTTTTTCTTATATATTAAGATGTTGGATAGAATATTTCCTTAAAATGTGATAAAACTGTTTTAATAGAAAAGAAAAATGCATTCCCTCATAAATTATAGTAATAAAATTAGCATTTTGTCATAACTTTTTGAGCTTCAATAAATCATCTTAAAATGGAATAATTTCAAAGAATTTTAAACAGCTGATAGAGCTTTTAGGAAGCTGCGAATGCCTTTTTTGTCATTAACTTCCCACTTTTTTTTGTTCCTTAAAAGAGCTGAAATTGTTTCATCTGGCTTATTTATTCATATTGCTTCTTCATTGATTTTTGTTCTCCCATTTCTGTTTGACTAAGCAAAATGTTGGTTCGTGTCTTTGGAAACTTTTCTTGCTGCGGAGAAGGGTATGCATGACAAATGTGCCTCAGTTAGGCTTGGTTCTGAATTCAATTTTACTTTAGTGGTAGAGCTAGCTCCTTCAGAAGTGCTTGCTAGCTTCTGACTTTTTAATGTTATCTTTCTACTTCATTGAGAAAAACCAAACTCAGGTTACCTATGTTTATGAGTTGCAGAGTTTTTCTTTGTGATAGGATATCATGTGATTTGATATGATAATTAGAAAGCTTACTTTCTCTTTTCGATCATGTATCAGGTTTCACCAGTGAATCTCTTCCGGCCCATGTCCACCAGGGCTATTTGTGTGGTGCTTCACAACGTGTCATTGGGTGTTCTGTGCTGTTCCATCACATCATTGTTATTGAGGCTGAAATGGAATCAAGGGGGGGAAATTATTGAATAGTGTTTTCCTTTAATTTTACATTTTATTACAAGAGTAAGAGGTGTTAATGATTTTAGAAAATTATGAAAGGCTCCTGTCAGTGCTGACAAATTAATACACTTGGAGAAAAGAATATATTTAATTATAAAATCTTCACCAACTTGTACAGTATTTATGTAAGATTCCAATAAAATAATATATTTGCAGGCAGGTAGAAATTGACACGAAGAGAATTTAAATTACTTCTCCAAAGCGCCACAGCTGGAAGCCAATCTTTCACTTCTGTTCTAATATTCTTTTTCCCCCCAATCTTCTTTATGTCCTTAAATGTCCAGTACACACTCCACCACATATGCACCTTTCTCTTCCGCTGTTGCAGTGACTAAAGATAACACAGTTCTCTCTGTCTCCTGCAATAACATAGGGTAATTGCATGAATAAGCCTACATTTGTGTGAGATCTAGATTAGCCCGCCAAGGAAATGTGTGAAACACTATGGGCAGGCTTGCTACAAACCACTTCTGTAGGATTATTTTGCTAGTGGGCAATAAGCCACAAACTTGCATTCGCCTGAGGAGGATTACTTCAAGGCAGCTACTTTTAACCCTTGAGTAAACTCACCTCACAGTATTTTGGTGGAACTCGGTGTGAAAGAGAGAATTGGTATCAGTATAAGAATCTGTGGTCCCCAGGTTCTTCTATTGAACTGTGACAAGTCTTGTGTTTGCTGTGTCCACAGCGAATGAAAAGGTGATTCGACTAGAGTCGTGCAGATATGAGAATGGAGGCAGGTGTGATTTATGAACTTTTATTGCTTCCCTCAGTGTCTATTAGAGCTTTCTACCCAGGCTCTGAAGTGCCAGGCCAATGTAGAGAGAGGACCATGGCACCCAACATAGAGAATGGGTGTGCATCACAACGAACACTAGAGCAACAGTGCAGGATTCACACGAGATAATGCAGTTGCAGACAGGTAGAATTGATGCTGTTCTTCACAGTGACAGAGCCCTTCATCCCACCATAAGCCATGCGCTCAAGTCAAAAAACACAGTTTTCTTTTACATTGAATTATGTCAGAGATTCCTGTTGGATCTAGAAGATCAGAAATGGCCATCTCTGGTTTACAGACTAAGCCTGGCCTGGTCCCACATCCGTGCCACTGGTTCAGCTAGTTTCTTAGAGTTTTGAAATAACTTCTACTCTACACTTGACTAAGACTGTGTTATTATGTCTTAAAGGAACCTAAATGTGACTGGTTCATAGTAGAATGGACAAATGTCAGAGTTGTTCCTGTATTTCAATTTAGCAGGATAATGTAACTTGCTAAGTACAATAGCTAATTCAGTGGGTTGGTGCATTCTGTCCCTGCTGTTGTCAACAGGCGAAAAATGGAGACAAGTCTCACACATGCTTGGCCATTTTGACGGGGATTTTCAGGTGCATTTTCCTAATATGGGGTGGGCTTTAAAATGTTTACACAGCACTGATTGCATTGAGATTTTCTGAACTGACTTTTAAAAATATATAAAATGGAGAGAGAAAGCAAAAGATCCACTCATCTGACAATTTCTACAAGTGCTCAGATGGATGCATTTCCTAGCCTTGACCACTTGCCATTGTGGTCGTTTTATGTGGCAAGACTTTACAGTAATTATTTCAAATGGATCGCATATTATTCATTTTATCTGCCCTTGAAGTAGAGGAATCAATATCAAAAAAGTCTCGAGGGACTTTTGCACAAAGTTTAAATGATTCTAACAGGGAGAAGGACTGAAACTTCCTGTTCACCTAGCCAGGAGGAAAAAACAGAGAAAATGAAACAGTGAGGAATATTCAAGAAGAGGTCCGTTTTTCTTAGCCAGTAGCAAAAATTTAAAAATTAATTACTTCTCTTTATGACACTATATTCACTGATGCAAACTATATTAAGTTTACACTATGTTCTTGGGAAGAAACTAGATACTCTATTCTCACCTAGGGGGAGTTTACAATCTTGGAATGTGTGTGTGTGTGTGTGTGTGAGAGAGAGAGAGAGAGAGAGAGAGATGGGGGAGGGTAGGGCATGTAAAAGAAATATATGTTGAGGGTATAAATAAATAAATAAGAACAAAATTGTATGTTTTATTCTTGATTTAAAGGTAAGCATCGTGCACTAGTGCTAGTGCTGGTGTTCATTTGGCGTTGACACGTACAGTTTGTAGAGGATTGTCAGGGAAGACTTCTCTGATGTAGGTAATCCAAACCTTGCAGCCAGTCCACAGTTGGATTTGCAATTTGCTTCTGTAAACCCTCTGAGGCTATTCTACTCTTTATCATAGGATTACCATGA
>NW_022106084.1:12391184-12393311 GCF_000313985.2 Echinops telfairi | reverse complement strand
TTATTGAGGGTTCACACAGCTATTATAACAATCCAGACCTCAAATATATCAAACACCTCTGTACATACGTTACCATAATCGTGTTCAAAAACATTTTCTTTCTGCTTGAATCCTTGGTATCAGCTCCTCTTTCCCAAACTCCTCCCATCCTCGTAAACCCCTGATAAATTATAAATTACTATTATTTTCATTTCTTACACTGTTCACTGTCTTCCTTTACCCATGTTTTTGTTGTTCATCCCCCCTGGGATGAGGGAGGGTTATATGTCAATCATTGCAGTCAATTCCCAGTTTCTTCCCATTCTCCCTCACCTTCTGCCAACCTTCATGATATTGCTACTCCCATTACTATTCCTGAGGTTTATCTGTCCTGGATTCCGTGTGTCAAGAGCTCTTATCTGTACCAGTGTACATGCTCTGGTCTAGTTGGATTTGTAAGAACTAGAATCATGATAGTGGGGGTGGGAGGGCATTAAAGAACTAGAGGAATGTTGTGTGTTCTGTTGGCACTGTGCTGAACCCTGCCTGTCTCACTCTTTCCTTGTGACCCTTTTGTGAGGTTATGCCCAATTGTCTACAGATGGCTTTGGGTTGCATTGGTATATTTGTTTGTTTTGGGTCTTCTGATGCCTGATATCCAATCTGTCATATATCATGATCACACAGGCTGGTGTGTCCATCCATGTGGGCTTTGTTGCTTCCCTGCTAAGATGGCCACTTGTTTATCTTAAGGCTCTTTTATTTCTTCTCTTTTTTTAGAGAGTGAGGGAGTGAGACAGAGAGTGAGAGTGAGGCAGTGAGAGTGAGCGAGGGAGTGAAAGCGAGGGAGTGAGAGAGAGTGAGGCAGTGAGAGAGAGTGAGGCAGTGAGAGAGAGGCAGTGAGTGAGTGAGGCAGTGAGAGAGTCAGGCAGTAAGAGAGTGAGAGTGAGATAGTGAGTGAGGCAATGAGAGAGTGAAATGAGTGAGTCACTGAGAGAGAGTGAGGCAGTGAGAGTGTGAGGCAGTGAGAGAGTGAGGCAGTGAGAGAGTGAGGCAGCGAGTGAGTGAGGCAGTGAGTGAGTGAGACAGTGAGAGAATGAGGGAGAGTGAGAGAGTGAGGCAGTAATAGTGAGTCACTGAGTGAGGCAGTGAGTGAGAGTGAGGCAGTGAGAGAGAGTGAGGCAGTGAGAGAGTGAGAGAGTGAGGCAGTGAGAGAGTGAGAGAATGAGGCAGTGAGAGAGTCTATCTTAAAGCTCTTAGGACACCAGATGCTATATTTTGTAAGAGCCAGGCACCAGCAGCTTTCTTTACAACAGTTGCTTATGCACCCATTTTGACTTTAACGATCATGTTTGGAAAGTGAGCATCACAGAATTCCAGGTTATTAGACCAAAGTGTGCTTGTGTGTTGAGGGAGTACTTGAGTAGAGGCCCAAGGTCCATCTGCTACCCTAATAGTAAGCATATAAATATATGTACATAGATCTATTTCCCTGTCATTATATATTAATATATTTACATATGTACATGACTATATTTATACCTCTACAAATGTCTTTTGCTTCCTAATTCTTTCCTGTATTTCTTTTTACTTTCCTCCTGTTCCAGTATCATGTTTGGCCATCATTAAACTCTCAGTACTTTCTCTTGGCTACATTGCACTTGATCAAACCCCACCAGGCATCTTATGCTCTCCTGTCCATTGATTTAAGATCTCTCATTTTTCCCTTGTGTCTGAATTTGTTGGCTTCCCCTTCCCTTTCTCTCACCTCCTCCTCTCCTATGTTCTTCCAGAGCCATTGCCCTGTTGTTTTCTGTTGGAGACTGTTTATCCTGACTATCTTATATGGATAGACATCAGAAAAAGAAAAAAACAAAAAACAAAAACCAAAAAGCCTATAAATAGTTCCAGGTTCATCTGCTGACCTTTATTATGAGTGTTTTCCAGTCAGGTCTGGTGAAGTGCCAAGTCCGTTCTGCTGAGTCTGTAGTCTATTTTCAGGATTCCTGGAGGGCTTCATTGCTCTGCAACCTTTACTACTCTGCTGCCCTCCCTTCATGATTTGCTTCGGTGTGGAGGAGTCAGCCCCAACACAATTGCTGCACTCTGTCTTAAGTGCTGTCCAGTTAGCACTGTGGGTCAGTGAGG
>NW_022106084.1:12378769-12380774 GCF_000313985.2 Echinops telfairi | reverse complement strand
CACAAAGGCATGAGAGAGCAGGTGAAACCACAATAGTTGATTGTCTTAGAACTCCGAGCCTCAGAGGAAAGGTGTGATTACTGACTAGGGGAAGAAGTTGAAAAAAAAGTGACAAGGCGGAAGACAGACAGGTGACTTGTCAGCTGACCTGCCTCAGGGCACAGGTATCTGGGACTATTGCATGCCTCATTTCATCAAGACAGCAGCCTGGCACACCCATGCCTGGTAACAAGAAGGGAAGAATATTCCCTTGTTCCTCTCATACCCTTAGTGACCAAAATTGTGGTCAGTCCTCACCCTCTCCCACCAGCAGCTGATGACACCTTCCTCCACCACCTCCACCCCCACACAAGCCCTGAACAGCTCCTGCTCTGTTTGAGATCCTCATGGATAGGACTCACTCTGAAGGTAAGTCCCTTCCACCTCATTTGACAGAAGACCACTCATTACTTGGTCCCTGGTCCCCTCTGGAGCGGGGGAGAAACTCCCATAGCAAGCCGCTATGTCCCAGCTGCCTTCTGGGTCTAACATCGCTCCTTCTGGGAACCAGCATCCTGACCTTGGCTACCATCTGACTGAAGACAATTGACTTCAGATCCAGTGCCCTGACCGCAGACAACATCCACCTAGGACCCCGCATCTTACCCACTCACCCCATGGACTTTTTGAGTGGCTAAGGGTACCAACCGCTACTGGTGCCCTCTCCCCCACTGTTTTCATCTCCCTTGATTTTTCTCCTGTTAGTCTCTCTGTCTGTGTGTATAATTCCATTTTGGAGAGCATTCTCTGTTGCTTGATTCAGGGAGGTTGTGTCTTTAGACTCTCCTTAATAGAGAGTGTCACGTGAGTCACCATCCTTTATTTTTTTCTGGGTTTGGTATGCTAAAAGCTAAAAACTACACTTCCATCCAAGTTGCTTCTTTGTGTAGAAGAGCCATTTTGCACACTCAGGGAGAAACCGAGGACCATCAGAAGAGGATTTTCCATATCTCTGTTTGAAGTGGCAGAGGCCAATACCAGAGGCACCAGAAACTGGAGTATAGACTATGAGGCAGAGGACAGGGAACAGTGCGGAAAGAATTGGGACTATGAACACAAGAGACAGGCAGGCTGCCTGGCCCAGGCTGCCTGGCCCAGGGTGGTTGAGAGGCTGCAGACCAGAAAAAAAGAGACCTGGTTGTTGGCTGAGGAGAGCTGTTGCTATGGACCAATGACTGAATCCTTCCTGTTTACTGATCGGGACTTTTGGTAATTTGTTACTCCTCTAACAAACCCACATAACACACAGTGAACATTTTGTATTCTGTGTGGCTATTGCAATGAATTATCAAACCCAGCATATAAGTAGAGTGGTGGTGTCAGAATAGGTGAAGATGGACGGAGCATAGAGATACGTCTGACCCCTGCCTTCTGGCAATAGGGAAGCCTATGGAGGTGAGATATAGCCCCCATGCCATTTATTGCAATAATCTACAAATTGGCATCCTATTTTATTGTATCTCAACTCATTGTCGATGAGTCAATTTTGACTCAAAAAGACCCTCTGTGGGTTTCTGAAACTAACTGTTTTCGTGAATAGAAAGTCCAATCCTTCTCATCAGGAGCTGCTGGTGGTTTCAAACTACAGACCATGTGGATCTCAGCCCAACACATAATCACTACATCACCAGGGCACCTCCATATTACTAAGTAGCCATTGGTATAGTATATGGTTGTGAGTGACCATTTATGGTGCAACTACTGATCTTTCATGGTCCTGAGGAAAGAAGAGTGATAAGAATCAAAGACACATGGAAACAATTAGTCCAATAGACTAATCAACAATGTGACCCTGATCTCATGACGCTGGAATTTCTTAGTGATTGAATACCACTACCATCTGCTCTGAAAAGGATTGCCTTAAAAAGTTTGGTAGTGTAGGAGAACAACACAGAACAAAACTCAAAATCATCAGAGACCAGGCTTGATGGTTGGATAGAGACTGGTAGAACCACAGAGACTCTGG
>NW_022106084.1:12376543-12378435 GCF_000313985.2 Echinops telfairi | reverse complement strand
AATGTGTATGAATCATTGAATGCAAAACTCATGATCTCCATCCATTTCAAATAAAAGTCCAATAAGTCAGAAAACACCACAAGAAAGAGATCACATGTCACACGGGACTGGGGAAATCTGCTGCAGAGGATGTCTGCAGAATATTTTAAAGCACAGATGTCACTTCGGTGTGCCTGACCCAAATAACGATATTTCTGATTGCTGATACACATGCGGACACTGGACATTTAACAAGGAAAATAGAAGAACTGATTATTCTGATCATGATATTGGCAACGGATATCGAATCTACTGTAGGCTGCCAGAAGAGTGATCGTGTTTGTCTTTGAAGAAGTGCAGCTAGAAGGCTCTGTAAAAGCAAAGATGGCAGGATCTTGTCTCATGTACTTCATACATGTTAGCAGGAGGAATCGGTCTCTGGGAGAAGACGCCGTGCCTGAAAGGAGAACGTTGGCAAACAATAGGACGCTCTTCGATGAAATAGATTGATACGGTAGTTGCAACCTTGGGATCATCGAGACCAGTGATTAGTGTATATGGTGTGGGACCAGGAGTGTTTTGTTTCGTGGTACATGAAGTCATTGTGAGTTAGAACAGACCGGGCAGCACCTCGTAGCAACAACATACAGGTATAACATCCAGAAACGGACAGTGAACTTCTCTTCTGTATCATCTCTTTTTAGAATCTTCTTTCAACTCTCCTCAGAATTGAGAATGATAGCCCTCTCCTGGCAGCTTAAAACATTTACCCTTTGTGTCTCATTCCTGGCCTGGATCTAGAGGGGCGGCCATCTTCTTTGAGTCTAATGGAGGACCTGATTCGTGAGAAAAGTTGTGATTTTAAGGGCAAAGTATGAATAGAATTGGGGTCCTGTGTGCTACGAAGGTGGTGAAGGCAATGATTTCTTGGTTAACCACTGCCAGTTGCTAGTTGCTAAAGCTCAAAATCATTTTGTATTTTTCAGTGTAGATGGTAATATGCTGTGAAGCTATCATGAAAACAGATGAGAGGCTATGAGCCATGGCTTGCTGCTAAGATCACAAACATTTTGTAGTATAAAATTAGCAGGGTACATTTTTCTGCTGAACCCAGGGTGGCATTTTATTTCCTTTTATTCCAAATTAATGACAACCTAGTTATTCAAATAATCTCAGCATGGTCCCAGATGGATCTTATGCCTCCTCTTGTTAGACCCATGTAGATGTGCCCCACACTTGCTGAGAAAGGAGGATCTTCAACTCAGAGAGGTAATAGTTCTTTGTAAAATAATAAAATAAAAAAAAACGTTTTCTTCAGTTCTGACAGCCTTATAATAACTCTTTTAAAGAGGAGTTAAAATTATAGTTTTGCAACTGAGAAGTAACGGAACATAGGAATATTTGAGATCACTGACAGGAAAATATCGGGAAGAGAAAATATAATTTTCAAAGAGTGGGATAATTAAGCACACATTAAATTTTTGTTCAAAAAAGTTCATAAAAAACCTTATGTAATATTATTTCTGATTGATCCTAGTGAACGATATTGTCAGGAAACAGAGAGAAATTGGAAGGACATCGATTATAGTCTGAGGACCTCATTCACTGTGAATCACTTAATGTCCTTGAGAAAGGATATCCTAGGGAACTGAGTCTGTGGCTACTACTCTCAATGCAAACGGAGAGAAAGGATGTCAAGCTAGTGGAAACAAAATCGGTAATAACAAGAACAAGAATTTTTTATTTGGGGGGAACAAATTATGTGTAGAGACTTTACCTGTAATTTTAAATTTAGTTTTGCAATCTTTGAGGCAGGTGCACTATGAGGCAAGTATAGTCACGAAGAATTTATATAATTATAAACTACACTGTGGTATACAAATGTGATATATTTTTAGTCCATATTTTTCTGC
>NW_022106084.1:12375065-12376443 GCF_000313985.2 Echinops telfairi | reverse complement strand
AACCCGTGCCATCAGTCCTAATAACAGACATCACTTTTTCCTGGCACATGAACACATCGATTGGGTACAGCTGAAGTCCCTGGATCAATATCCAAGTTGATGCTTGCCTTTGTAGACCTCTCCCTCCATTTTATGTATATGCAAATACATATGTAAGTAGATGTGTACATGCATTTAAATGGACATAGGCATGACTGCATAACATGTATTTATGTACTCTAGACCCAAAATGCATTTGAGTTACAAAGAACCACAGTTATAACCATCTGGTTTTTGGTGAATTGCTTGTTTTGTATATCTTATTGTTAGAATTTGCATCATTTATAATATGCAGTGCATAATTGGCTGATGTTAAAGTTCTCAGATGTTCACTTCCAGATGTTCAGTGTTATGACTTACTGCCCAAACAACTGTTGTATAACAGGCTATGGCAATAAAAATGAACACACACAAGTATTCATTTTACATCAGAACTTACAATGGAGTCATAAAAATGGAACCTCATCATAAGTTGGGGACTACCTATATGTGTATGTGTATGTATATGCAACATGTAGATGTATATAGTTTATATGGAAAGCCATATATATATACACATAAATATGTACAAGTATACATATCTACCATGCATATTTATTAATAGGCACATATTATTCATAAATATATGTCTGCATACCTATACATATTGGCATACATAAATCTACTTCTAGAAAACATTAGCCATTGTATGGAGTACAGGTCTGCTATGGCACACATGGGCTGCCCTCAGGTGGAGTTGGCTTGGAAAGGGGATTAGGTATTATTATACATACATAGTATATTTTACAATTGTACTGATAAAAGGGTATGCTAATATTACATAGTAAAATGCTCATTATGACCTTAAGTATAATTTTTCATATTTTAAATTAAATTATACATTCAAATGGCTCCCACAAGTGTTGTGTGCCTACTAAACTTGCTAAAAAAATCACTTTTACCTGTTTTCAAGTGTTCCTTTTGCTTTCAACTAGCTAGAGTGCATTCTGGGTTTGCATCTAAGAGACATTATTGAACAAATCATTAAATAACACCGAAACTTTTGTGTTTTCCAACTTTTACAAACGTCTCAAATTATTTGAATGAGTATGTATTATTTTTTATTAAGGCAAAAATTATACATCATAAAGCTGAAAACAATGCAAACTGATCCATTAGCATATCACCAGTAGGTTACAGAATTAAGTAATAAATGGCATTGCTGTCTATCTGAGATCTTAAGAGAGAAAGGAACTGCTTAAGCAATGGTGCTCAACCTTCCTAATGCCATGACCCTTTAATACAGTTAGTCATGTTGTGGTGCCCTCCAAATATAAAATTATTTTTGTTGCTACTTCAT
>NW_022106084.1:12373855-12374965 GCF_000313985.2 Echinops telfairi | reverse complement strand
TTTCTGAAATCCCTTTCTAGAGTGATCTGAAGTTTCAAGGCACATTTTCCCTGTTGCTCCTATTATCAAATTTGTAATAGTAGGTCTTCTAAATAATATTTCTCTTCTTTAGATCGTCATGTGTTGAGCCTCAATCACCATTTCTAATGTGGAACTCACTAAAGCAAAAACTCCAAGCCCGCTGCCATTGCGCCAATTCCAATTCATAGCAACCCCCTGGAAGTCTTTAGGGGCACCGAAAGTCTCATCTGTCTTCAGCAGAGTGGCCGATGGTTTCTAACTGCTGACTGTGAGGCTAGCAGGTCAACACGTAGCCCACTGTGCCACCAGGTTGCTTCGAACGAACTAGAGTAAGGATGATAAATGGTGCTTCATAAGGTTGTTGGATCTCTTTAATGAAACTGTGTGTTTAGGCATCAGAAAACAAACACTATAAACAGAAAACACCAATCCATCACCAGCGAGTCCATTGTAACTCATGGCGATTCCATTCTGATGACTGGAGACATCTGTCTGATAGAATAGAGCCGCTCCCATAGGATTTCTTAGTCTTATTCTATAGAGAAGCAGATCACACAGGACCTGAATGCAGTAAATCCTCAAAGATGCTGGTCTCGATGATTATATTTTTATATGAGTATTTTATTCTGTACTTTTACCCCTTCAAGGTACAATCTGTGAAAAGATGCCCTCTGGGGGAAAAAAAACCCCGACATTTTTAAACAGAGTGCTATAACAGGGTTAGATTGTCCTTTTTCTTATCACAGCTGACAGCCATCAGCAGAGGCTCCACTTTTTCCCTAGCTGGCTTCTTTCTCTTAGGAACAGCGTGCGCGTGTCTCTGTGTGTTTGCTTTGCCAGTCCTGGAAAGGCAATCCTGCGAGTCCTCTCTGGAAACAGCAGTGTTCCCGGTAGCACATCATCTGAGATGTTTATGAAGGCCTCCCTGCCACAATCACTCTGCCTGCCTTTCCAAGTTTTTGAGATGGTTTTTAATAAGTGACAGTTTATGGCATTTGATTGCTGATATTTACCACTTACAGAAAAAGCCACTTGAAAGAACCAACCGTCAAAGCTATAGTATCTCAGAATTCATAAACCTGGTGGAAC
>NW_022106084.1:12370654-12371702 GCF_000313985.2 Echinops telfairi | reverse complement strand
TGATGGTCTCAACTCAGCCTCCTTATACCCAGAGGTGGCATGTGGTTCTTTCAGACCTAGCACATAAAGTACACTCACATGGTAGTCTCATTTTCACCCCTAAATCTCTGTTGGATTTCTGTTTTCCTGAAGCGTATGGCGCTTCTCTTTGCCTGGGATCCAAAAGAACTTCATATACTTTAGCTATGTTTCCCCCTTCTTGCAAAACAGAAAAACGTATAAGTGAGTTAACTACTTAATTACTGGTAACATTAAGTTTCTGAGATTTCATTTTTACCTATAATAGAAACTAGTCTGACCATTCATCACTCCCCTGTCCTTTTGTCATACTATGGTGGCTTACAGGTTCCTGTGACACTGGCAGCCATCCCTTCAGTATCTCACATGCCAGCTGAGTCATCCGCGGTGGATAAATTTTAGCAACACTTCCAGAAAAAGACACACTAGGAAGAAGTTATCAACTTCTTAATGTTTTCTCGGTGATAAGTCCTATGAATAGCAGTTTAAGTGTCTGATATAGAATGACAAGATAAGGCCCGAGGTTGGAAGACATTCACAATACAACTAAAGAAGAGCTGCCACCTCAAAGTAGCAGCCTTGATGATATTGATGGAGTGAAGCGTTTATGACTTCCATCTGCTAAAGTGGCTGCCTCAAAATTAAAGAAAGAAGGAAACAAACAAACACTAATAATTAGGATATAGAAGGTGCAAAGTATGAATCTAGGAAAATAAGTTGTCCAAGATATAATGATTTACATAAAGATCAATATCCAAGGCCTTACTGAGTTGAAATGCACTGCTGTTTTCAATTGTACAATCTTATGGTTCACTATGAAAGAAATAACAACATCTGGAGACCGCTTCTACAATGGTTTTGATGTATTATTGCATGCTAGTGCCTGAAGGCTAGAGGCGATGTGGGGCGACATCAAGGACATCATGCATACAGAAAAGAAAAGATGGGAAAGAAAAAAGACCAAAATGAATGTCAGAGAGACTTTGAAACTTTCTCTTAAAAATAAAGTAGCCACAGTACATGGAAAAAA
>NW_022106084.1:12369389-12370554 GCF_000313985.2 Echinops telfairi | reverse complement strand
CAGCCCACCATTTAACTACTACACCATATATGGAGCAGGGCTCCGTATCATTTTTTGTTGAGTAATAATCAATTTTATGTTTTTTATTTACCTGAAAGAGTTATTATTTTGCCATCATTTTTGAAAGCTCCTTTTGATTTTGCATGTTGTTAAGCTTGATCGAGTGGTTTCTGACTCAGAGACACTTTGATCTTAATCAATACTTGCTTCAAGCCTTCTTCACTTTTCACATCCAAGGTTGTGCCATCATCTGTGCACCTGAGGTTGGTGATGAGCCTTCCTCCAATCCTGATGCCATATTGCTCCTCATATAGTCCAACTTATAATATATATAATAGATATATAATAGATAATTTGATCAACATACAAAAAGAATAGGTATGGTGACAAAATTCAATCCTAGCACAAACCTTTCTTGATTTTAAACTATGGAGTGTCCCTTGTCCTACTCAAAGAATGACATCTTGTCTATGCATGTTTCTATATGAACACATTTAAATATTTGGGAATAATGTTATCCGTGATTTATTAACAGTCACACTCCAAATACTTTTGAATAGTTTATTAAACAAAAGTAAATTTTCTTCCGTTAGTCCCCCCTTTCAGATAAGAATCATCTAAAATCACTACTGATATTCTTCTGAATCCAACTTGAATACCTGGCATTTCAGTGTCAATGTACTGGTGTAACTGTGTTTGAGTAACCCTAACCAAAAGTTTAGGGTGAAAGATGAGGATCTCAACTCACATAAAGAGTCACAGTTTTGGAAATCCAAAGGGGCAGTTCTACTCTGTCCTATAGGGCACTATAAAATTTTACTTGTATGTAATGTTAATGTGATTATTTGGAAAGGTCTGCATTCTGTTGACTTGCCTTTCTTTGGAATAGCCACATATATAAATATCTTCAGTTGGCCAGGTGCCTGTCTTCCAAATGTCTTGGCCTAGATGAGTAAGCACTTCCAGCATGGTATCCATTAGTTGAAATATTTTAATTGTCATTTTGTCAATTCCTAGAGCCTTGTTATTTTTGCCAATGCCTTTAGTATAGCTTTGACTTCTCCCTTCAGTGATACTGGTTCTTGATCTTATGATACATCCTAGAATGAGTGAATGTTGCCCAATTCCCTTTGGTACCATAATTATGTACATTCCGTCCATCTTA
>NW_022106084.1:12366808-12368284 GCF_000313985.2 Echinops telfairi | reverse complement strand
TTTTTCTGGAAGTGTTGCTAAAATTTATCCACCGTGGATGACTCAGCTGGTATGTGAAATACTGAAGGGATAGCTGCCAGTGTCACAGGAACCTATAAGCCACCATAGTATGACAAAAGGACAGGGGAGTGATGAATGGTCAGACTAGTTTCTATTATAGGTAAAAATGAAATCTCAGTCCCTTAATGTTACCAGTAATTAAGTAGTTAACTCACTTATATGTTTTTCTGTTTTGCAAGAAGGAGGAAACATAGCTAAAGTATATAAAGTTCTTTTGGATCCCAGGCAAAGAGAAGCCCCATACGCTTCAGGAAAACAGATATCCAACAGACATTTAGGGGTGAAAATGAGACTACCATGTGAGAGTACTTTATGTGCTGGGTCTGAAAGAACCACATGCCACCTCTGGGTATAAGGAGGCTGAGTTGAGACCATCAATAATGTGGAAGGACAAAAGAAAGGAGAGTTTGCCCTCTCTCTCACCGTCCACTGCTCAAGACACACTATATCTATCAATGTTTGTTGTTATGGGCTATTGAGTCCACTCTTAGAGGACAAAGTAAAACTGCCCCGTAGGGCTTCCTTGGCTTCTCCCTTGCAGCAGCTGGTGGCTTCACACTGCTGACCTTGTGGTTAGTAGGTCAGCACATAACCCACTATGCCACCAGGGTGAATCCAATAAAATAAATCATTCAATAATGAAGAAAAAGCCTTGGCAAAACTGCTACCTGAAATAGTTGGGGATGAAAAGATAATCAGAGAGACGCAACATGTAAAAGATGTCAGCCCCCCCCCCACCCACACACACACACCCGGAGGAATAGCAGGGACCAAGGGATGATGGTCCTCTGAGAAGTGCTGGAAATAGCAATGGAGCAAAAGCAGTGGAAAAGAGAATCTCTGGGAGTGTTCGTTTCATTAAAAAAATATGTAATAACCTCCCTCCAGCTGACACTCTTGGATATTTTAGAATCACTCCTTTCCATCCTTCTCTTTTACTTTGCCTCGGCATGGATTTTATGTCTGAGCCATGTCCACAAGGACTCTTGCTTTGCGGACCCTTCACATTTCCTGTGTCTAGAGGTACCATTCATCAGCTTGGCACCGACCAACACTTCACTAAGTGAGTCATAACCCTGTTACTCTGCTGAATTGAATTTGTGCTCTTTCCTATATTTCAACATGAATTGAACTGATATTCTCCCCCATAATATTCTCACATTATTGCTGCTGGGCTGGCTAATGGTTTAGTTATTTATTTTTACGATGTAATGCAACAAACCTGGAGTCTCTATACTTTGACACAAATGGGGTCTCTATGAATAGGCATCCACCCAACAACAACAACACACAATTTCTTTACATTCGTCTATCAGATCTCTTTATATATAAGACCCTCAAATGTTTGAATGACTGACTTCGAAGGGAAACCAATTTGTACATTCAATGAATAGCTTTCAAGCATATTATCTATCA
>NW_022106084.1:12363634-12364639 GCF_000313985.2 Echinops telfairi | reverse complement strand
GGGCTTGGAGTTTTTGCTTTAGTGAGTTCCACATTAGAAATGGTGATTGAGGCTCAACACATGACGATCTAAAGAAGAGAAATATTATTTAGAAGACCTACTATTACAAATTTGATAATAGGAGCAACAGGGAAAATGTGCCTTGAAACTTCAGATCACTCTAGAAAGGGATTTCAGAAACGGATTATTTTTGAGCAACAAAGACACAAAGATCAATTCCAAAACCTCAGACAATGATAGGAACCACTTTTAAGATGGGTATGTAATTATAGATGGAAAGGGATTCCTGGAAGCAATAGTGTGCTGGAGCTGTTTCATACGGCCCATGAGAAACAGTCATGAGCATCTTTTCTAAAAACTACATTTAGTAAGCAGCAACTGTGGGAATATTTATACCTGTAAAGGTGGCATCTTTACATAGCATGAGGAGTTGTGTTTCTTGTGTATTTTTGTTGTTGTTGTTGTTGTTGTTGTTGTTGTGTGTTTCCAGTGTCAGCTTAACACATTGGTACTTTGAAGGAATATGTTCAGAAATTATTATTCACAAATTATAATAAAAATTATTAACTATGATTTCAAAAGAAGTTATAGAATAAAGGAAACCAGGGATAACTATAATAGGTCCAGCAGGCATGTATTAGATATTTCCAAATGATAAAACACATCCGGGTGATGTGATCCAATGGGTAGATAAATTTATGTGAATGTCTGAAGCTTTGAGAGGGTCTGAAAAAGGATGGCTTTAGATCTCTCACTACAGTGGTCTCTAGAATAAACATTTTGTAAGAGCAAGCTAGAAAAGCAAATGATAGGACTGGAATAATATACCAGGAGAAAGCAAGAAGACCTAGGCAACAGTGTCTGTGCTACATGAAGCAGCAAGCAAAAGGAGCCCATCTGAAAGCACATTAATCCACCCACATCTCTGAGTGCTGCTCCCAAGTGTAAGATGACAGCTGGGGGAGGGAGCACTGGGACCAGATCATTCTCCTTCAGAAAAAGCTC
>NW_022106084.1:12357136-12359352 GCF_000313985.2 Echinops telfairi | reverse complement strand
TCTATCTATCTATCTATCTATCTATCTATCTATCTATCTATCTATCTATCTATCTATCTAATCATAAATGTCCTGGTTTTGTTTCTCTGGAAAACCCTGCCTAACACAAAGAGCATCATAAAGGGGAGAAAATGGATGTCAAAAAAACACTGTGAAACTTGCTTTTGAACACAAAGTAGCTAAAGCAAATGGAAGAATTGATGGAAATAAAAGGAATGAACTGCATATTTCAAATAACAGCTTGAGAAGGTAAAGTAAAATATTATAACGAAATGTGAAAAGACCTTAAATAAGTATGTCAAATAGGAAGCATGAGCTCAGTATACATCAAGCTGAAAAAAATTGAAGGAAAAAACTCAACCTGTGAAGTTTCAATATTGAAGGATCCCATGGACAAAATATTGAATGAGGCAAGAAGTTTCAAAAGAGAACAGAAAGAATACACATATGTACAAAAAGAACTGGTTGATGCACAGCCATTTCAGGGGGTAGAATATGAATAAGTATCAACACTACTTAAAGAAGTTGCTCTGAAAACATCAGCAAACCAATAAGCCTCCAAGAATGAATGGAACACCACTTGAAGTGCTTCAAGAAGCTGATGACTCACTGGAAACACTCACTCATCAGTGCCAAGAGATTTGGAAGACAGCTATCTAGCCAAATGACTGGAAGACATCCCTCTTTGTGTCCATTCCAAAGAGAGTTAGCCCAACAGATTTCAGGAATAATCAGACAATATTATTATTTCACAGCAAGCAAAATAGATTAGAAGAAAATCCAAAAATGACTCCAGCAGTACATTGACAGGAGCTGGCAGAGAATCAAGCCAATTTTTAGAAGAGGAAGGAACAGGAGTGATAAGCATATCAGTGCTTATGTGAGACAGATCTTAGCGGAAAGTAGAAAATACCAGGATGTTTACTTGTGTTTCATTGCCTATAAAGGCATTTGATTGTGTAGATCATAATGAACTATGGGTAACTTTGGAAGATAAGGAATCCCAGAACCCATCATTGCACTCACATAGAATCTATACATAGACCAAGAAGTAGTTTTGACTTCTGTACAGTCCACCCAGCGAAGCTCTTGTTTGTAGTTGTTGATTGTGCTGTTATTAAAAAAATGTTTATAATGCATAAGTCATTGGTCTTATAGAATTCTATCATACAACTTCAGGATTGTTTTGATTGCCAATTATCTGAATGTGTCTCAGTGTGGGAACTCAGCAGAAACCTGGTGATCATGGTTGACCCTGCTTGTGTTTAAATAATCTGGCATAACTTGTAGCATCTACTCTATGGAATGGATCACAGTATGCCAAACTGACAGAAGGGTGGTAGAATCACCATAGAGGTGAGAATTATTTCACTCCTTCAGAAGCTTTTGGTCAAGTGATTTATTTTCATGCAGCATATTTAAATGTATTGAATTATACAACTGTGGTCTATTTAAGGCTCCTAACTTCTCCAATTTTGCTAGTTCTACATCCAATGACCACTGGAACTTTGCTGGTAATCTATTCCAGGAATGGTGCTTTTCTTGGGAACTATCTGGTTTTCAGTCTCCCAAGCCCTTTGTAGGAATATGTTCTATGGGAACAAACAACTGCTGACCCTCAGTTTCTTCATTTCAAACAAACTGCCCACCCCCAAAACAAACAAACAAAAGAAACAGAAAATATTTGCACTGCTATCAATTCAATTCTGACTCCTAGTGTCCCTACAGGGTAGGGTAGAACTGCCTCTGTGGATTTCCAGGACCATAACTCTGTAAAGGAGAAGACAGAACCTTCTTTCTCCCTTAGTGCATCTAGTACTCCTTTCTTTCTTAACCTTACAATACCTCTGAAAGTATATGTTTAGCCTTTTGTACCTTGTCTAGTTCCATCATTAGCTTTATGGGCTTCACACAAATTAATACATTCTACTTTAAAATAGAAGCTCAGACCCACCCCCCCTTCTTTTAACTATATAAAATAATTATATAGCATGTGTTCCTTTTGAGGAACAGCGTCTGGATAATTTTGCTCATGATTACTCTTTTGGGATATTCATCTGTTCCCTTGAATGTTCATTCTCATTGCTCTAGATTAATCTTAATATGATGATACCAATGTTTATTTTTGCTCCTGATCATGGGTATTTGGGAAAAATTTAGTTCCTGGATACAATAAATAGCACTGCTTTGAAATATGGACAAACTTGTCTAGAAGA
>NW_022106084.1:12354405-12356405 GCF_000313985.2 Echinops telfairi | reverse complement strand
CCTTTGACTGTCATAAAGAGCTACATGTGTTTGTTTGGTTACCATGTTTCTCTGCCAGGTCTGTCTAAAAATAGGCCATTTTTACCTGATCCTTTATGGCCCATGTCATGTTCTATCACTGAAATTGTGAGTAATATCAGACGAGAACAGATAATGTTGAGCCACTTCTCTTCCCACTTCACTGTTAGAATCACATAATACAAAACCACAAACAAATGCAACATGCTCAGATTGCATTATTTTTAACATTCAGTGGAACTGATTCCCAATCTAATACGTTCTTATGGCATTATTTTTTACAGAAGTTGCAAAATGATTTTAAATGTACAATAGAAAAACAAAGCTACAAAATCATGCAAATCACAAATACCTAAAGGACAGATGAATAAATTTCATGACTTTCAAGGAGAGGCATACATCTGTGAAATGTGTCATAGTGCTTAATCTCTGTCTCACTTGATGTATATTTTAAGAAAATGCTTTATTGATTAAACACAAGCTATATAAATCAAAGAATCAAAGTTGTCAATAATTAAATTTATGGACAAGGCTATGTTTAAAGAAACAAAACTATGCCAGATTCTAGATTTTCTTTCAATTCCCTTGATTCCCCAACAGTTTCCAGATAAGAATATTGTGTAATACTAGCCCTTTTCTTCTCCCATTAATTTTTCATCAATGACTACAGTCAAAACCATTGCATTTTAAGTTTGGCATTCTTGGCACACTACCCAAAAGAAGGCTGCAATTGCCTACCTCTATTACTACGTGCCCATCTACTACCCATCTGAAAACTCTAGAGAACATAAAAATACATGTATCAAACAAGTTTATATGGAAGATTACTTGTACTTGTGTAATCTGTACAGAACATTAAAACTGTGCTTATAGATTAAAAGGCAAAATGGTAACCAAAGAGCATAATATGCACATATAATTAGCTTTTTCTCTAATTGAGTATTTATTGGTACCTGGAAAGATTATTTTCCAATCATGACATGTAGTTCATTAAAATATGCCAACTCATTTTTATTTTAATTCTAACAACTCTTCCTTGGTAATGTCGTTGAGGAAATAGTCAGGGTCAAATCAACTTGTGGACTTCATGAACAGACAGGAAAAAATAGATGATACCCAGATAGCACAACCAACTGCTCTGAAAGGCATCACATTAGAAAGTCCTAGACAGAGTGGGAGAAAAATGTGGAACAAAACTCAAAATCACAGAAAGGATCAGACTAATAGTGAGTTGGAGACTGGTGTCACCCCAAGAGCATAATCCTTAGTCACGATTCTGGTCTGAGAATAAACTCAACCCCAAGGCTCAATTTTCAGCCAGCAATAGAAAGGCATAAAAGGCAGGGGGATGAAAACAACAGAATTCACCCAATCACAAAGTTCTGAAGGATTAGGGGAAAAGAAAGAATAGAAACAGGAAATACAGAGAGGAAGTGGGATAGGGATAAAGAATGCACCATTGTAGGGATTGCATTCAATGACATAAAACAAACTGTGTATGAACGACTTTAATGGAAAACGGATCTGCTCTGTAAGCCTTCTCCTAATTCACAAGAACAATCCTAATCAAAGACTGAGTTTTATAGAAAATATTTGGTTTTTATCCACTGAGAGGCTCCTAGCAATAAAGGCCTGGCCATCTCCTTATGAAACATACAGTCCTTGAGAACTCTGCAGAGCATAACTCTGCTCTGACACATCAGGAATTACTATGCATCAGAATCAACTCAGCTGTCATTCCATTTTGATTCTAATTTAAAATACCTTGGCTTAGATTAGAAGATAACCTTTATAATACAATATCATTCGAAACTGAAAAGACACAACTTTGAGTCATAATTTTTAAATATAGAAAGGTGAAGCTACATATCTCTGTAAATATCTTAAGTCTGGTATTAAGAGAGGAAAGCCATTTTCCAGAATGTACAAAGTACCCTGAAAAGTCATTTGAAAAGGCTTTTCTCCCTGTAAGGAATGGTTAC
>NW_022106084.1:12351865-12352817 GCF_000313985.2 Echinops telfairi | reverse complement strand
GGTAGGCTGAGTCTCCCTCCTCCTGAAGCCAGGAGATTACAAGGACCTGAGTTACACTGAATCACAACCACAACAAAATCACAACTCACTTTTGGGGATTCAGCAGCAAAAGACAGGGGAATTCGAGCAATCAGAACACCTGCTTAGAAAAAGAGAACTTCATGAAGAGAGCTGGACATTGAAATAAAACTCAATTCAGTATATTATTGCCAACATATTGTATTTGAAGAAAATACTGGAAAAAATATTCTAGACAAACTATTTTAACAGGAATTTCAAGATGAGGGAAGATGAAGAAGAGAGCAAAGACTAATGAGTAGACTGAAATAATTAGTTCATAAGTGTTAAATTGTGAGAGCTGAGAAAATGAAATGAAGGTTATACTTGATGGTAGAGTGTATGGTATTTTTAAACAGCATATGTATTTTACAAAGAGTCTCTCTTATTTCTAGTAATGAGAATTTTAAAAGTGTAGTTACCCTTTTTAGTATAATGTCTGGTACATAGTGATTGATAGCTATTAAATTATTATTATTATAGTTATTACAAATCCATCAGATCTGGGCCCTGAATAGAGAAGATTGGAGTTCCTAAGTAATGCAAATAGTTAGGATGATTGGCTACTAACCAAAATATTAGAGGTTTAAAAGCCAAACGTTTCTCAAGAAAAAATGCTGAGCTGACTATTTTTGAAAAAAATCAGTCACTGAAAGATCTATGGTGCACATTTCTATGCTGATATACATGGGTTTTCCATGAGTCTGATTTCACCCCAAATCAACTGGGGAAACAAAAAGACCAAAGAAGGGGAAGAGGTAGAAAATAAAATGATTTTGAGATTGTTTAAGTGATTTAGAAACATAGCAAGGTTGTGTCATTAGCATATTGCAGGCTGTTAATAAGCCTTCCTCCAATCTAGATGCTGGACTCATCTTCATAAAATCCAGCTTCT
>NW_022106084.1:12348799-12349955 GCF_000313985.2 Echinops telfairi | reverse complement strand
CACTTTGTATAAAGGCAAGCAATTTATAATACTGTAATGATAAAGGAAAACAGGGATCCAGGAATCTACCATTTAATAAATGAGGAAATAAATGACATCCAATTAAGTTCTGAGTTTTAGCCAATCATTTAATGTTTTGAGCCCAAGCTAACTCTTCCAACACCATTACTTTTATGAGAACGTAAGGCCTCGATCATCCAACTGGTGGCTTCCTGAGTCACTTTGGACTCCTAAGCCACATGAAGGTATCTCCTAGTAAGAAGCTCCTAGACGGTTAATTAGTCTATGTAGGCTAATGAACCGCCACTCTGCCATCATCTTCTTAGAGGTCAGCCCAGTTAATTCATGTATACAATAATAACTATGATTAATCCAAATTGAGATGGCAGCACCTACCAGTGACTCACAGACAAAGGAGTGACTGTTCATTTAGTCCACACACTGAGAGGTGGTACTCTCTACGTGGGTGGCAAGTTACCCTGAACAGGAGAACTAATTTACTTCTCATGCACTCAAAAAACCATCATTGCAGTAATAATAAACAAACAACAATTTAATTCATCTGTGACACAAAGATCTTATTTGGCAAACACAGTAAAAAAACAATTAAAGGTCCATTCCCTGCTTTTGCACACAGCTTGAAAATCTCCATCAAAACAAAGTAGCTTCAAATAATTGCATGTAGTTCAGATGCAAATGAATTTTCTTTAGTTTAGAATGCTGGGCCAGAGTGTATTGTCATCAACTACATATCCCATAGTAGACCTTAGCTACGAGGCCTTATTTTCACTTGTCCCATATTTGGAGCTTCTATTATTTATATTTGGTTTATACATTTGGCCGTAGGCTCAAAATTACGAGTTTCCTCAAGAGCTGTATTTGAAATATAAAGATGCATTATATATGAGAAGTGTGAAATCCCTTAAGTCTCCACTCAGCAATTCACTACTAATTCAATATACAAAGAATTATTTCAAACCATCACACTAAAGGAGAGTTAAGATTAAAAAAATGGATTTCTTACTCCACATTTTCCTAAACTAATTTTTCCTTCAGATAGACTTGTCCGGTACAAAATGGATGTCACTCTGGTTTCTGAAATCTTGGGAAATGAAGGGTATCTTGCCTCATTTCTAATCCTATATAAAGCAGAGAT
>NW_022106084.1:12345920-12347354 GCF_000313985.2 Echinops telfairi | reverse complement strand
CCCACTTCAGACTTACAGCTATGAAGTTGCTCAGTAAGGTAAAAGATTGTGACCCCATCAGTATAACCATCATCAATCAATATATTATTAAGACATTAGAAATGTATAGTACACTAAATGAAATATCACATTGCTGTGGTTAGGGTAATGGTTCTCAAACTTCCTAATGTCGTGACCCTTTAATACAGTTCCTCATGTGGTGGTGACCCCCCAACCATAAAACTATTTTCATTGGTACTTCAAAGCTGTCATTTTGCTACTGTTATGAATTGGGTGACCCCTGTAAAAGGGTTGTTTGACACACACCCCTCCAAGGGGGTCGCGACCCACAGGTTGAGAACTGTCAGTTAGGTGCCAATGAGTCAGTTCTAACTCATAGTGACCGGATGGAGAACAGAACACAATGCCAGGCCATTGCTGTTAGGTGCCATCGAGTCCGTTCCTATTCATAGAGATCGTCTGTATAACAAAACAAAACACTGCTCAGTTCTGCAACAAACTTATAATTTTCCTTATGTTTGAGACCATTGTTGCATCCACTGTGTCAGTCCATCTTAACAAGAGTCTTCCTCTTTGTCTTTGTTTCCTTTCTTTCTTTTTTTTTAAGCACAAGGGAAGATATTTAATGAGCCCCTCCGGGAAACCCTAGAAGGGCCCAGCATCCTCTACTATGTAGGCATGCCCAGGCAAAGGGTCACACCATTCACTGTACCCCCATGTCCCAGAGGGACTCCCCTTGAGCTGGGTCCCAAAGCTCCAGAACTGGCTGGGGTTGGGGATGCCTCTTTTTCACTGAGCCTAGACATTATCAAGTATGATGTCCTTCTCGGGGGACTGGTCTCTCCTGATAACATGTCCACAATACATTGAATGAAGTCTCCCCATCCGTAACTCTAAGAAGCATTCTGGCTATATTTCTTCCAAGGAAGATTTGTTTGTTCTTTTGGTAATCGACGACACACTCAGTATTCTCTGCCAGCCCCATAATTCAAATGCATCCATTCTTCTTTGGACTTCCTTAATCAATGTCCAGCTTCCACGTGTACATGATGTGATTGAAAATGTGGTGGACTTGGTCAGGCCCTGATTAGCCCTCAAAGTAACATCCTTCCTTTCCAAACCTTTAAAGATATTTGTGCAGGAGATCTGCCCAAGGCAACATATCATTTGATCTCGTGACTGCTGCTTCCATGAGCATTGCTTTTGGATCCAAATAAGACGAATTCCTTGACAACTTCAAACTTTTCTCCATTTATCATTACGTTACCTATTGGTCCAGTTGTGAGGATGTTGGTCTTCATTACATTGAGTTGTAATCCACACTTGAAGGCTACAATGCTCGAGCTTCATCAGCAAGTACTTCATGTCCTCCTTCACTTTCAGTTAAGCAAGGCTGTGTCATCTGCATATAGCAGGTTGTCAATAAGTTTTCCT
>NW_022106084.1:12344113-12345820 GCF_000313985.2 Echinops telfairi | reverse complement strand
CACACTCTCTCTCTCTCTCTCTCTATATATATATATATATATATATAGAGAGAGAGAGAGAGAGAGATCTTTAATAGTTGGTTGTTGAGCCCTGCAGTGCAGTGGGTATGTGTTCAAGGTCAACAATTCAAAACCACCAGCCGCTGTGGGAGAAAGACAGCACTTTCCACCTCGATAAAGAGTTATAATCTTGGAAACTCACAGGTGCAGTTCATCAACCCAATAACGGTGAGTTTTATTTTTTGGTTGTTTTTTTTTTTTATAGTTGGTTGTACTGGACAAATTCCTTGAGACTAACAAAAATTCCATTATGTAACCTGGACTATGAGAAGACATTGCCTTTTATAGTGGCTTTATTTAAAGCTGTGTCTTGCCTGAGATTAAACTGAACAGGAGTGAGAATTGTTTCTACCAAAAACCTGAATATGCCACTGTTCAAGCATCCCATAGACCTAGAGTTATTCTTGAGGAAAGATATCAATTACTAATTCAACATTCTTCCAGTTAGCCTCCCTTTAAGAAATAAAAAGATAAAATATCCCAGGATAAGAGTTATTCATATCCTATTATATCCCAGGATAAGAGTTATTCATATCCTATTATATCCTAAATGTATACATACCCTGCTCTGCATGCACTATATCACATATACAATCTAGCCTCAAGTCCTACCATAATCATGATATGACTCTCATTGAGGTCACTATTGAGAGCTTATGTCAAATCGACTATATGTCTTCATGCTTCCCCAGCTTGCCTCTAGTATCATTAGAAAAAAAAACTACCATAGGCACAATTACCAGGATTGTATAGGATGAGGAGGTGTTTGGCTCTGTCATATGAAAGGTCGCCTTGAGTCCAAATTGACTCAATGGCACCTAACAACATCCTTAGACAAACTAAGATGCCCTTTGAAAAAGAAGGTACTCTGGAACCATAACAAAGCAAACCCAGGCATCCCTTGGTCCCTGCAATATGCTCTGAGGAGCATTTAGAAACATCTGAAGCAAACGATGACTAGAATAATGAGAAGTAAGGGATGCAACGTAGGGGAGAAGACATGGGAGCTTTCTTCACTAAGAGCTTAGTAAGACCCTAGGAAACTTTATGTGGAGCCCAAAGTGAAGATCCAGTACATTGTACTTTGGAGGACCAACTCAGCATGGAGATCCTACAGATTCCTCAGAAGGCTGACTTAATGAACTAGAATCTGGGAGAAGGGGACTCTGAACTTGAACCTTTGAAACGGAAGAAGAGAGGTGTACTAGGTAGGCTGAGTCTCCCTCCTCCTGAAGCCAGGAGATTACAAGAACCTGAGTTACACTGAATCACAACCACAACAAAATCACAACTCACTTTTGGTGATTCAGCAGCAAAAGACAGGGGAATTCGAACAATCAGAACACCTGCTTAGAAAAAGAGAACTTCATGAAAAGAGAGCTGGACATTGAAATAAAACTCAATTCAGTATATTATTGCCAACATATTGTATTTGAAGAAAATACTTGAAAAAATATTCTAGACAAACTATTTTAACAGGAATTTCAAGATGAGGGAAGATGTAGAAGAGAGCAAAGAGTAATGAGTAGACTGAAATAATTAGTTCATAAGTGTTAAATTGTGAGAGCTGATAAAATGAAATGAAGGTTATACTTGATGGAAGAGTGTATGGTATTTTTAAACAGCATATGTATTTTACAAAGAATC
>NW_022106084.1:12341205-12342622 GCF_000313985.2 Echinops telfairi | reverse complement strand
TAATGCCCATTCCTTTTGCATATGGAGATGATTAGGCCACATAAATCCAGTCCAACTACAGATTTTAATAACAGTATGCCCTACAATCAGCCTAAGTATACAAGCATGCTCATAATTCTAGTACAGCACTTCAGCCATAACATAATGGTAGTATTTGTCAGAAAAAAAATTTTCAATCAATAACTTTCTTAGTAAATATAAATCAGAGGTTCTCAACCATGGGCAATAAGCCCCCACCCTTGCCCCAGAGGCATTCCCACTTGTCACAACTGAGGAAGGGGGTGGTTGGCATTTAGCCTGTAGGGGCCAGGTGTGCTGATAAACATTCTACAAGAATAGCTCTTTGATTGCCCCATGCTCTCCTCAGTGGAATAACTAAGTTTTCAGGTCCTCTCTTAGTATCTGGCAAGTTAACTTTTAATGGACAGCTACCACAACAGAGTAATAATGCCAAGATTTGGAAATCAAACCAAACCTATTACTATCGATTGGTATGTCTCATAGCAATCCTATAGCTCAGAGTCGACCAGCTCACATAGACTTCCCAAAGATGGAGTCTACAGAAAGCAGACTGCCACATATTTCCCCCATGGAACAGCTGCCTACATTTTGGTTAGCAGTTCTACACAGGGCTGGGTCAGATTGAGTAGGTCCGCTATAAAGCAAGGGGACTATAGGAACACTTCCCTCAAGCTCAGCCTGGTCAAGGACATTGGATTGTGGCCAAAATCCTGTACCAAACTCATGTCGATGATTGTTCCCAAAGGACAATACCAACAGACAACTGGGAAAGAGGATGTCATTGAGAAAGATAATAGACCGACTAGATGTTGCAGGGTATTGAATTAGTCATTTAACTCCAAGCACAACGATATGTTGTGTTACTTGAGAATGGGATCCACTCACTGATGTGACGCAGTTGCTGTCACTTCCTAATGGCGGTAATATGGACCAGTTCTTTAACTTCCAACATCGGTCCCACCCCATTCTCCCCGCCGCCGTCCATCCCCCCCTCCCCCCGCCCCACCACACTTTGTATAAAGGCAAACAATTTATAATACTGTAATGATAAAGGGAAAAAGGGATCCAGGAATATACCATTTAATAAATGAGGAAATAAATGACATCCAATTAAGTTCTGAGTTTTAGCCAATCATTTAATGTTTTGAGCCCAAGCTAACTCTTCCAACACCATTCTTTTTTTTTTCCCCCCATTTATTACGATGTTATCCATTGATCCTGTTACATTGGGTCATAATTCATACTGAAAATCCTTGATTTTCACCAGCAAGTACTGCAAGTCTTCCTCACTGTCAGTAAGCAGGGTTGTGTCATCTGCCTATTGAACATTGTTAATAAGCCTTCTTCTATTTATTTATTTATTTGTTTGTTTGTTTGTTTGTTTATCAGTTTATTG
>NW_022106084.1:12337135-12339595 GCF_000313985.2 Echinops telfairi | reverse complement strand
GGGGCTCTGAAGGGCCAGTCAAAATCAAGGCAGAGAGGTCAACTCAGAAGATTACGACTGCCTTTTTAGATTGCCAATTAAGTAATCTTGATATGACTCTGTCCAAAGACACATGAAGGTTATGGGGGCTAACTATGAAGATTTTAAAAGAAAATTTAAAACCACATGGCTGAGAAATAGTCCAGGAAAGTTGAGCCGATGCATTTTCTCTCTACACAATAAAACACCTGCTCATTCTTCAAGAAGAGTGAAAACTGTGCTGTGAACCTTATCCATCTGCCCTACTGTCCTGGTCAGGCGCCTCTAGTCATCTTGCTACTCCCAAACTCAAACAATGTTGAAAAGTACCATTATGTGTGTTCCTCAAGGATGCGAAGACTACATTTGGATGTGGTGTAAATCAAAGCGCACATAATTCTTGGGGGGAATGGTTAGAGATGGAAACATCACCAGTAGAAGCGTACAGACCTCCAGAAACAATATAACATGTGCTGCAGAGGATGTGAAGAGATTGGAACCCCCATGCTCAGGGAACTGTAGAGCTTAAGGACTTCTGTGAAATGCAGTAGGGCAATTCCTCAAACAAAACGGATACAAATGACCATAGGACCCAGCAGTCATTCTCAGTTTAAGCCCAAGAAATTAGGAGCAGAACATGAGCAAATACATGTACCCTTATATTCATCACAGTATTATTCAGAATAGTAAGAAGATGGAAACAGCCTAAATGTCTATCAGGGGAGGAATAGATAAATATATTTTGATACATATATATAATGGATAACTACCCATCACTAAAGGATCATGATGAAACTGCCAAACACCTTATGACATGGATGGATATGGAAGATATTAATTATGCTGAGTGAAGTTAGTCTTTTGCTTAAAGACAAATACTATAGTTATAAATGAGAAATCAAGATAAAAGGGTTCCATACCAAAAGAAGCAAAGATCATTACTGGAGGGTAGGGTGAAAGGGGAGGTGTGTTAGGCTGGGTTCTCCAGGGAAGTTAAACCAATGGTATATATATAAAGAAATCTCCCAGGGAAGTTAAACCAATGGTGTGTATATATATATATATATATCAAAAATGGCTCACAGTGAACAAATCCAGTCTGGTTCAAGTCCATGGGTCAGACGTAAACTGAAGGCTGTTCCTGACTCCTGTAGCTGCAGGTGGGGGATGAACAGGAAGCAGGAGGCAGGAAGAAGAAGCTGAAAACTGGAAGCCCATAGGCTAATGGGGGCTAAAATGTATGTGTCAGAGATCAACCAGAAGGTAGGCCATGTGCTGATGGCTCCACGGATTAACAGGTGATGTGTTAGGAGGGAGATGAACTAGATCCAGAATCTAAATCCAGCAGTAGGAATGAGCTAGCTTCCACATCCTGACAGCTTCGATGAAGAGCAAGCCACAACCTGCATGTAACCTCCCTCAATCCTATCAAGGATGTAGCAAAATTTAGGAGGCCTGTTTTCCCCACCACAGCTTGGCTTCATTGTAACAGATTGCATCACATAATGGGAGAATCCTGGCCTATCCAAGTTGACATAAACCTAACTATCACAGGAGGGAAAGGAAGAGGACAGCAACAACAAAAAAATAAGTACCGACAAAAAAAAAAAAAAAGGATTATAATGACCTACATGTAGGGCATGGGGGCGGGCAGGAACAGCTTCACCCTGTGATATTTTGAGGATATTGTAGCAATACTTTTTGACTTTCAAGAGGCTTCAAAAGTTTCATGAACAAAGGAATTATAAGATCATGGAATTTTTTTGAATTCCTATCATATGTATGAGTGTGCTTCTGTGTTTTTAATTAGCCAGTTAGTGAAGTTATATATTATTTCTATGTATTTTATAAATACCTTTGGGCTTCTAAAAGTTTATGGGGAAAAAAATCCAACATTTAAATCAATTTTTCCATGAACTTTTTGAAGACCCTTTAATTGCCCAAACCATAAAAGCCAAAGCTGTTAACATCAAATCATACTCCGACTTATAGCAATCCTGAGGGCAGAGAAACATCGCCTCATAAATTTCCCAAAGGTTGTACATCTTATGGAAGCAGACTGCCGCATCTGACTCCCCTGGTGCCTTCGAACTCTGGAACATAGTTAGCAACTGAGTGCTCAACCACTGTACCCCTGTATGCATCTATTTTTGGGTGCATCTATTTCTACATACATGCATAAAATACACACATGGTTGTTCTTGTTGTCCTGCAGTCGATTTCCCATAACCTGACCCCATCTCTACAGAGAAGAACCGCTGACATGGTGCTTACCAGGCAAGGAGAGATGTGGGCACACCTGTTTGCCAAGCTACCTTTGGGTAGGTTTGAATCACCAACTATTAGGGAAGCACTTAAACATTTCTATCACTCAGAGAAGCCAACATCTATGCTTTCACTGTTATTATTCGAAACTTTCTAGGTGATTTTAAATAATAACAA
>NW_022106084.1:12333898-12336404 GCF_000313985.2 Echinops telfairi | reverse complement strand
CTTCTGTGACTGTAACTGTTTACATGAGTGGAAATCCCAGTCTTTCTTCCTCAGAGTTACTGGTGGTTTCAAACTGCCGACTGTGTGGATAGCAGCCCAATGCATAACCATGATACCAGCAGGGCTCCTCAAGGCATCTTTAGGACAGTAAAACTATTTTGTAAGTCATTGTAATGGTGGGTACACGACATTATGCATTTGTCAAAACCCGTAAGATGGCATACCACAAAGAGTGAAGCATAACGTAAACTGTGGAATTTCTTTCATAATAATAATTGGCTCATCAGTTCTAACAAATGTACCACACAAGTGCACGATTTTAATAATAACAGGACTGAAATATGCAGGGGAGGGAGACGGCACAAGAGAACTCACTGTACTTTCTAAATAATTTTTTAATAAACTTAAAGCTGCTCTAAAAAAAACAAGTCTATTAAGAGTAATAAAAGTAAATATATACCTACAGTACAGAAGCGTTTGATCTCAAAGCCTGATATGACTCACAAATTTGATTTCCTAACTCAATATGATGAGGTCTTAAGATTCGATTGTTTAATGGTTAAATTCTGGATCTTTGGTTTTGTATCTTCAAATTTGTATTTAAAGAATCAGTCTGCCCAGCCAGAGACTGCAGAAAAATATGGACTAAAAATATATCACATTTGTATACCACAGTATAGTTTATAATTATATAAATTCTTCGTGACTATACTTGCCTCATAGTGCACCTGCCTCAAAGATTGCAAAACTAAATTTAAAATTACAGGTAAAGTCTCTACACATAATTTGTTCCCCCCCAAATAAAAAATTCTTGTTCTTGTTATTACCGATTTTGTTTCCACTAGTTTGACATCCTTCCTCTCCGTTTGCATTGAGAGTAGTAGCCACAGACTCAGTTCCCTAGGATGTCCTTTCTCAAGGACATTAAGTGATTCACAGTGAATGAGGTTCTCAGACTATAATCGATGTCCTTCCAATTTCTCTCTGTTTCCTGACAATATAGTTCACTAGGATCAATCAGAAATAATATTACATAAGATTTTTTAATGAACTTTTTTGAACAAAAATGTAATGTGTGCTTAATTATCCCACTCTTTGAAAATTATATTTTCTCTTCCCGATATTTTCCTGTCAGTGATCTCAATTATTCCTATGTTCCGTTACTTCTCAGTTGCAAAGCTATAATTTTAACTCCTCTTTAAAAGTGTTATTATAAGGCTGTCAGAACTGAAGAAAACGTTTTTGTTTTTTTTATTATTTTACAAAGAACCTCTCTGAGTTGAAGATCCTCCTTTCTCAGCAAGTGTGGGGCACATCTACATGGGTCTAACAAGAGGAGGCATAGATCCATCTGGGACCATGCAGAGATTATTTTAATAACTAGGTTGTCATTAATTTGGAATAAAAGGAAATAAAATGCCACCCTGGGTTCAGCAGAAAAATGTATCCTGCTAATTTTATACTACAAAATGTTTGTGATCTTAGCAGCAAGCCATGGCTCATAGCCTCTCATCTGTTTTCATGATAGCTTCACAGCATATTACCATCTACACTGAAAAATACAAAATGATTTTGAGCTTTAGCAATTAGCAACTGGCAGTGGTTAACCAAGAAATCATTGCCTTCACCACCTTCGTAGCACACAGGACCCCAATTCTATTTATACTTTGCCCTTAAAATCACAACTTTTCTCACGAATCAGGTCCTCCATTAGACTCAAAGGAGATGGCCGCCCCTCTAGATCCAGGCTAGGAATGAGACACAAAGGGTAAATGTTTTAAGCTGCCAGGAGAGGGCTATCATTCTCAATTCTGAGGAGAGTTGAAAGAAGATTCTAAAAAGAGATGATACAGAAGAGAAGTTCACTGTCCGTTTCTGGATGTTATACCTGTATGTTGTTGCTACGAGGTGCTTCCCTGTCTGTTCTAACTCACAATGACTCCATGTACCACGAAACAAAACACTCCTGGTCCCACACCATATACACTAATCACTGGTCTCGATGATCCCATGGTTGCAACTACCGTATCAATCTATTTAATCGAAGAGCGTCCTATTGTTTGCCAACGTTCTCCTTTACAGGCACGGCGTCTTCTCCCAGAGACCGATTCCTCCTGCTAACATGTATGAAGTACATGAGACAAGATCCTGCCATCTTTGCTTTTACAGAGCCTTCTAGCTCCACTTCTTCAAAGACAAACACGATCACTCTTCTGGCAGTCTACAGTAGATTCGATATCCATTGCCAATATCATGATCAGAATAATCAGTTCTTCTATTTTCCTTGTTAAATGTCCAGTGTCCGCATGTGTATCAGCAATCAGAAATATCGTTGCTTGGGTCAGGCACACCGAAGTGACATCTGTGCTTTAAAATATTCTGCAGACATCCTCTGCAGCAGATTTCCCCAGTCCCGTGTGACATGTGATCTCTTTCTTGTGGTGTTTTCTGACTTATTGTACTTTTATTTGAAATGGATGGAGATCATGAGTTTTGCATTCAATGA
>NW_022106084.1:12330278-12331811 GCF_000313985.2 Echinops telfairi | reverse complement strand
CAAGGGAAGATTCTTCCCTTCTTGTTACCAGGCATGGGTGTGCCAGGCTGCTGTCTTGATGAAATGAGGCATGCAAAAGTCCCAGATACCTGTGCCCTGAGTCAGGTCAGCTGACAAGTCACCTGTCTGTCTTCCGCCTTGTCACTTTTTTTTCAACTTCTTTCCCTAGTCAGTAATCACACCTTTTCTTTGAGGCGCGGAGTTCTAAGACAATCAACTATTGTGGTTTCACCTGCTCTCTCATGCCTTTGTGATATAGGGTCTGTCTAGAGTGACTGCTTGCTTAGTTTGCCATCTTGCTGGAAGTCCACATCATTTTATTTCTTCACTGATATTTTCATGGTGTTGTTTGTGTGCCCAAGTGAAATGAAATTGTTGACCATTTCAATATTTTGTGTGTTTATCACAATGTTGAGATATTGTTTATCACTATTGTTGAGATTGTGAGAATGTTTTTTTTTTTTTTAATGTGGTGTTGTAAGCCATGCTGAATGTTGTAGGCTTTGCTTTCATCAGTCCGTATGGTAAGTCCTTTTATTTTAAGCAAGCAAGGTTGTTAGCTACATACTGTAAACTATTAGTGCATCTTTCTCCAATCTTCATGTCATGTTCTTCTTAATACTGTCCAGCTTCTTGGATCATTTGTTCAGTTTGTGTTAGTCAAGGTCCTTGAGAGAAGCAAATCCAGGATATTTAGGATTAGATATATGGATACATTTATATAGCGAAAAGGAATATAACAGCAAATTAGTCCATACAGCAGCACAGAGAGCTCAGTCCAAGTCATTTTCATGGGACAGTAAATATCCGGAAGTCCCTTCCAAGTCACAGGGCTACGTGCCTCAGGCAAAGGAAGCAGACTGTAGAAATATGAAGTGGGGAGGTAGACCAGAGGCCAGAAGTGCAGTGTGGCAAATCTAGCAGAGATGGAGCTTTATTGTGTAGTGATATGAAATGGCTGGCTGGATGGATGCCTTCTAAGGTGGTAGCAAGGGGGGCAGAGTCGCCCCAAAGGCAGAGCTGCAGTGTGGAACAGCAGCATGTCCACCATGGTGCATGGTGGAGCCGAGCACTGCACGGGCCACAGGTAGCACAGCACATGTGATGATGCAGGGCAGCTCAATCAGGCAGCACCAGCCAACAGGGAGAGAGCAAGAAGGAAAGAGGGGGGCCAACCTCCAGAAAGTCACACCTCCAAAAGAGGTCATCACACTGTGACCTGACTAACAGGCTAAACTCCACTCATATCTACTTACAGGTGCCATGTTGGCACAAGAAAACCTGAACTAGCACACTCAGTATAAACACTGAATAAGAGTAGAGAAAGAAGACAACTCTGATGTACACCTTCCCTGATTTTAAATCATGAAGTATCAATTTTTTCTGTTTAAACAACTGTCCCCCTTGGTTTCTGCACAGTTAATTGTTCAGGAGTTTCCATTTTCCACAATGCTATCAAGCATTTGTTATGACCCACACCGTCAAATAACGAAAACATAGGTAAACATCATCCTGGGATTGAGCTCCTTTCAG
>NW_022106084.1:12326710-12327784 GCF_000313985.2 Echinops telfairi | reverse complement strand
GTATCTACCTGCCCGCTACCACATTCAAAAACTGACACTTAGTCCATCTGGATAAAAATGAACAGGTGATTATAAAATAAAATGTAAAACCATTAAAAAAGAAAGATAAAAACAGAAGGAGGGAAGAAGGAATGGAAGGAGTGGTCAAGGAAGGAAGGAAGGATGGAAGGAAGGTAGGAAGTAAGTTAGAAAGGACGGATGGAAGGAAGGATGTTACAAAGGAAGGAAGGAAGGACAGAAGGGAAAGAAACTGTAGCAGCCATCTTGCGACCATGGACATTAGCCAGAAAAAGTACTAAGCCTTACTGAGAAGAGAGGTGAAGTGGATACGATTTTGTAAGAGAAATCTGCTGAACTGACTAACCTTGGAATTGCCTATCTCTATAGGTTTTCCTTTGTAAGACAATAAACTCTTTATGATTGAGGACATTTGGGGTCGATGGTTCTGAACTAGCAGTGAAATAATCTAAACTGGGCTTTGACAATGCCATGTTTGGCAAGGACCGGCATTTTATGCCTAGCATTTTAGTGTTTGGAAGAGAGTTTCCTCCCATACTTAGAACATTCCAGACCTGTTCTTTCCTAGATTCCAACTCTTTGCGAGTTCTTATAACTTAGAAAGGAAAAGAGATTGAAATTGTTAAGGAAAGAGTAGACAGGAAAACATTTTAAAACATAGAATAATATGTAAAACTCACCATAGAGGAGTGAGGATAGATAAAAAACCGATCCTGACTTGTAGGTTTCATTAAATTTATCATTTTGGCATACCTGCCCCAGATAGTTTAATGAGGCATGTGACATGAAAAACAGTAAGAGGAGGATAGAATGATAGCCAGACATGGCCAAGATGAACTCTAAGAGATATAAATGTGAAAATACTGACTTATGTCCTAAATATGCAATGGGAAAATTTAGTCAAAAGATAAGGAAACTCTAGTGGTTGTATTTGTTCAAAAATACCTGGAATACATGTAGCTGTCATAAATATTATATTGGTATCTTTCACTAATTGAGCATAGTATATACATAGACTTTAGCACTTAGTACATATCAAAATCATCTAGACAGCTG
>NW_022106084.1:12322985-12324240 GCF_000313985.2 Echinops telfairi | reverse complement strand
CCATGACCAATTTTAATATGTACTTAGATAACAGGAAACAGTAAGAAGAGAAAAATGTGGATTGCTAGTTCAGTTCTCCACAGGGATATGGAAAAAGCTATGAAAACATTCAGGAAAGAATTCTATGATGTCCTATGTCTGGAAAAAGAAAACTAGGGAATCTATTTGTTGTCATATTTAGAATGATATTGTGCCTCAGATAAATAAAGCTAAGTCAAAATACCTGACACCAAGCTCTGTCAGCAGAGTTGTTAAAATATCCAACTGCGGAAGTTCACAAACATTGGAAATCTACCTTTCTAGGCAAGTAGGTAGCATCATGGAGTTGAGAACACAGTCCTTGAGTGAATAAATCTGGCAAGTGCTGTTCTTATGCCGTCGTATTTAGAATCAGCAATATATCATTTGAACAGCTCCTCTGCCATAATACCATGTCTAGAAAATATCTTTTAACTCATGAAAAAGATACATGGAGAAGAAAGTAAAATCAGAGATCTGGGTAAAAGCCATATCAAAAATGTACATAAATTATCCTACAAGATTATTGTTTTAGACAAATTGGCCATTAACAAATAATGAAATTACAACATCATAGAGCCTCCATGTCAATTCCACAGTTGAAATCAATTATGACATGAGCCAAGATAGTTTCAAGAGCAATAAAGCATGCTGTAATCATTGACTTAATAAAGTCATAGTCAGTTAAAGAAATCAATATGAAAATTTCTATTTATAAAGTATAAGCTACTGTGATCATTTTAATTATTTTTAACTGTTTTTCTAATAAAATCTGTATATGACCTCTAAAAAATAAGGTATTTATGAAGAGAGGTGTCCCTCTACCCCCAAACCATGTTATCTCTTTTACCTCGAGCCTTAGCAATATTTTACCACATCTAGAAATACTATCAATTATCCCTCCTATACCTTCTCACTCCTAATTGCCCCTATTATTTGATTTCAGATATATATGTATGTATTCATATAAAACAAACAACAACACAAAGCACTCCCACCCTGGGGAGAGTGGCAGGTCTGCCTAGACCACAAGGGAGCAAAGTGAGAGGGAGGGAAGAAGGGGGAGAGAGAGAGAGAGAGAGAGAGAGAGAAAGTGACAGCCCTGCTCAAAGCAGCCACTTCAAAGAGAAAAGTGTAGGGGAGGACCCATCAGGAGACAGGGCCCCCTCACTGACCCACAGTGCTAACTGGACAGCACTTAAGACAGAGTGCAGCAATTGTGTTGGGGCTGACTCCT
>NW_022106084.1:12317845-12319141 GCF_000313985.2 Echinops telfairi | reverse complement strand
TTGGAATCATTTAAACTTTGTGCACAAGTCCCTCGAGACTTTTTTGATATTGATTCCTCTACTTCAAGGGCAGATAAAATGAATAATATGCGATCCATTTGAAATCATTACTGTAAAGTCTTGCCACATAAAACGACCACAATGGCAAGTGGTCAAGGCTAGGAAATGCATCCATCTGAGTACTTGTAGAAATTGTCAGATGAGTGGATCTTTTGCTTTCTCTCTCCATTTTATATATTTTTAAAAGTCAGCTCAGAAAATCTCAATACAATCAGTGCTGTGTAAACATTTTAAAGCCCACCCCATATTAGGAAAATGCACCTGAAAATCCCCGTCAAAATGGCCAAGCATGTGTGAGACTTGTCTCCATTTTTCGCCTGTTGACAACAGCAGGGACAGAATGCACCAACCCACTGAATTAGCTATTGTACTTAGCAAGTTGCATTATCCTGCTAAACTGAAATACAGGAACAACTCTGACATTTGTTGATTCTACTATGAACCAGTCACATTTAGGTTCCTTTAAGACATAATAACACAGTCTTAGCCAAGTGTAGAGTAGAAGTTATTTCAAAACTCTAAGAAGCTAGCTGAACCAGTGGCACGGATATGGGGCCAGGCCAGGCTTAGTCTGTTAACCAGAGATGGCCATTTCTGATCTTCTAGATCCAACAGGAATCTCTGACATAATTCAATGTAGAAGAAAACTGTGTTTTTTGACTTGAGCGCATGGCTTATGGTGGGATGAAGGGCTCTGTCACTGTGAAGAACAGCATCAATTCTATCTGTCTGCAACTGCATTATCTCGTGTGAATCCTGCACTGTTGCTCCAGTGTTCATTGTGATGCACACCCATTCTCTATGCTGGGTGCCATGGTCCTCTCTCTACGTTGGCCTGGCACTTTAGAGCCTGGGTAGAAAGCTCTAATAGACACTGAGGGAAGCAATAAAAGTTCATAAATCACACCTGCCTCCATTCTCATATCTGCATGACTCTAGTCGAATCACCTTTTCATTACCTGTGGACACAGCAAACACAAGGCTTATCACAGTTCAACAGAAGAACTGTGATTCTTATACTGATACCAATTCTCTCTTTCACACCGAGATCCACCAAAATACTTAGGTGAGTTTACTCAAGGGTTAAAAGTAGCTGCCTTGAAGTAATCCTCCTCAGGCGAATGCAAGTTTGTGGCTTACTGCCTACTAGCAAAACAATCCTACAGAAGTGGTTTGTAGCAAGCCTGCCCATAGTGTTTCACACATTTCCTTGCCTGGCTAATCTAGATCTCACAC
>NW_022106084.1:12315213-12316515 GCF_000313985.2 Echinops telfairi | reverse complement strand
GGTAAAATCTCACACACAAACTGAAAACAACAATGAAAGCTATTTTCATTGAATTCATTTTTTGACCCTTTAAAAATGATTATTGGAAAACTATGTGAATGATCATGCATCAAACATACTGAATCCTTCAAAGGTCAGTTTTGCTTTACAGAGAAGTAAAAAATTCATGACACCTGTTAGAAAATGGCAAACATAACAACATAGTGGGCCAGCATCAAAAATGAGGTTGACAGCTTAGTTACTTTCAAAGAGAAAACAACTTAGGGCTCAGATGCTAGTGGGATACTATCCTGTACACATAATCAACATATTCTGAGAAGGCTAAAGAGAAACCTATTGTTATCCTAGGCGTCCATTAGAATTCCGAGAAGCTATGAATCCTCAAGAGATGCTCCTATCAGGCTCCAGACCTCTAAGGATTTCTTTGTCATTCAATATCTAAAGAATTGCTATCCATCCTCTCTACTCCCACTGCCCATCATCAGCAATGTTCAAAAGCTATACCAAGAGCAAGAGATTCTTCAGGAGGCTTAACCACTTGGAAATTCACAGGTACATAGGCTAGGGTATGGAGGAGAAGAGTTTTCAATATGAAGCTCAGAATGCATAACTTGTTTGAAGAGTCCCCGTCGAGCACGAAGCATGCACAATATTAATAGAATGACCGGTCTACTCTAGGGGAGTTGAGGGGTGTGGTGAGCCACATATTTGAAAAGAATAAAAAGGATTTGGTACACCTGTTCTCAGAGATATTCTAGAAAGCCCATAAAACAGAAATGGGAGGTTGAAGAAGAACAAGGGCAAGTGGTAGACAAAGATGAGGCAGAAACTCAGCATCACCCGTCGGAACATGGAACATCGGCCGATGTCTGCTTTGGAGCAGTCCATCATATGCAAGTTGAAGGTGAAGACACTTGAAACAAGTCTGGTGTATATCCTACCTGAATTTAGAGACTGTCTGAAGAGTTGATTTGACACATTGAACAGATCCGAAGAGTTGAAAAAGAACATCAAGACACCATACCTGAAGAGACCAAAAAGAACCAAAAACAGGAAAGAAAGAAAAGAGAGAGAGAGAGAAATTATATATATATATTTATATATGTATGTATGTATCAGAAGGCATAGAGTAGCTAAAGCAAAAGGAAGAGCTAGTCAAGATGCAGTGTAGAAATGATGAAACATACAACTTTCCTCTAGTTCCTAAATGCTTATTCCCCACCCCCACCCCCACTATCATGATCCCAATTCTACCTTACAAATCTGGCTAGCCCAGTGGATGTACACTGGTACAGATAGGAA
>NW_022106084.1:12311898-12313989 GCF_000313985.2 Echinops telfairi | reverse complement strand
CAGGTTGATGTGCTCCACCCATGTGGGTTGTTGCTTCTCAGCTAGATGGCCGCTTGTTTAGCTTCAAACCTTTAAGATCCCAGACATTATGTCTTATAATATCCAGTACCATCAGCTTTCTTCATCACATTTGTTTATGCATCCATTTTGACTTCAGCGATCACGTCGGGAAGGTGAGCAGCACAGAATGCCAGGTTATTAGGACAAAGTGTTCTTGCATTGAGGGAGTACTTGAGTGGAGACCCAATGCCCATCTGCTACCTTAATACTTAACTTTTAAATATATGTACATAGACCTATATCTCTATTAATATATTTACATTCTGCTACTTTAAAGCTTAAAAAATGGTAAAAAATAAGCAAGCCTGAGTAGAAATACTAACGGATTCTATATACAAAAGATTGAATGAAACCCCAATCCACTGCCCGCTCCAACTCATACTGACTATTAGGACACAGTAGAATAGTGACATAGGGTCTCTTGGACTGTAAATATTTACAGGATCAGACAGCCTCATCTTTCCGCTATAGAGTAGCTGGTGGATTTGAACAGTCCACCTTATGGTTTGCAGTCCCACCAAGGCTGCTTATCAATGAAAGAGGAAGCATTAAGAGACAAAAAAAGAAATACAGGAGTCACTGTACCAAAAAGAATTGGCTGGTGTTCAACCGTTTTAAGAAGAAGTCTATGGTCAAGATTTGATTGTGAGAATGGCACGAGTTGGACAATGTTTTATTCTGTTGTACAGAATGTCATTCATCATACATTGGAATGGACTTGGTGGCACCTAACAACAACAAAGACATAGCTAAGCTGGGAGCTGAGAATGCTGTACAAAACAGTCTTAAAAATGCTATTACTTTCTGATGATAATGCATGATTTAGCTCAGTGATTAGTAAGGTGAGGTAAATATTGAATTGACTACCCATGGGTTCAAGGGATTTTGCTTTACGTAAAGCAAGACCAACAGAAATGTGTCACTGTCCTTAAGTCAATTCCAATGCATAGTGACTCTATAGAAAGGCTCTGAGGGATCCCAAGAGTAAATCTATAGAAAGCAGAAAGTATCATCTTTCTTACACAGAGTGGTTGGTGAAGCTGAACTCCAGACCTTGAGGTTAGCAGCCTAAAAAAACATTCCACAATGCCACCATAGCGCCACAATGGTTTGTATAACAAAAAAGTTTAAGACGACTGAAGTCTACAAGGTACCGAAAAACAAAGATAATATCGGAGGGAAGGATGAGGTGAAGGGTTGGGTTTGTAATGTTGTGAAATAAAACATAGTCACCTGAGCATACCCTGAGCCCTATAGAAAACAAAGTAGAAGGTTGTAGTAAGATCTCCTCCCTAAGGACAGCACAGAATGTCAGACTGATCCAACCATTTTGACGGTGTTAGAAAGGAACACACGGAGACATGTAGAAATTATCCTTTGTGAGTGGAACACATTGATCCCATCACATCCATCAGTCGATCACCTAATAGTTTGGTTCACAATAAAATTATCAAAACAACTGATTTTAGACAAATCCAGAAAGCAGTACAAAATTTCAGTGTTAAAATCATAATATCTCCTATAGTTCTTGAAAGAAACATCAGTTATCAAGTGAGTGGAACATTATAATTTGCTAACATATTTTGGTAACTTGGATAAAATTGAGCTTTTTTCCCCCCTGATCATCATTGTCTCAATCATATAAGCTAAGATTCCAACTTATTAAAGCTCTTATGAGAAACTGCCAGAAAAAAGGAACTGATTTATCAAACTAAAATATAATGTAAATCAAAGTTAACATTCTTTTTCAGATGACTAGGTATTCTACTTTCCCCCCAGTGAATATATTATGCTTTTCCACAGCAATAATAACAAAGCTGTTTGATGAGATTCCTCAACTCTCCCTAGTCTGTTGGATTCTTATATAATGAGCATTTACTCTCTAGAGAAAAGAGAGATATTAAATCTATGTAGCCTCCTATAGCAAAGTACAGAGCAGATAAGCATTTACAGAAACAGCCTAATCAGAAACACTGGAATTAGTGATCGAAATATAGAATATCAACTATGTAAACCATCATGAGTGTTTTA
>NW_022106084.1:12297926-12300749 GCF_000313985.2 Echinops telfairi | reverse complement strand
TAGAGGAAGATCTGGCATCAGATAAAGACTTGAAGGACTGCTAGTCTCTCAACTTTCTCTCACGGATGTGAGTTGCACTAAGCCATTTATAGTGCTTCTAATTTAACTGTTTATTTCTTGTATTGTATATTTATCTGTATATGATTTAACATTTCATTTCTAGTTACATATCTAATTATCTTTATGATTTAACATTTCATTTCTTTTTATATATTAATTACCTTTATAAATAAATATATTATCAGGAATTTGGTTTTATCTCTCTAGAGAACCCTGTCTAACACACTGATCCTTCCTCTTTGTTTCCAATTTTGCATTTAACCACCAGTAAATATCAACACATGTTGATTGCATGTCTTATCAGTTTCAGAAATTGGTATGATTCTTTAGTTTCTTAAACACTGGCTTTTGTAGCTGGTATAAAATGTTGAACAATTGTATTAACTTGGCTTCCTTGTATGTGTGTAGATATTATCCTATCACAGATAGCATAATACTTTAAGATAGATTTTGTAACATTCTTTTTTAGGATGAATATGACACCATTCCTCTTGAGTTTGACATTCCCAGTCAGTTTTAGCTCACTAATACATATGACATTGATCTTCACACATCCCATTTCATGACTTCCAATTTTCACAGATTCATATTTCATATATCACATGTTCCTATTGTAAATGTTTATGGCTAGTTCTTCCCATTTTGTGTCAAGACCCATCAGCAAATGAAGGTCTCGAAAGCTCTGCTCCATCCACATCATTAAAGTTGGAGTAACTCTCCCCAGTCATATTTTAAATGCCTCCAACCTGCTGAGCTCATCCTCCAGAACTATGCCAGAAAAGGTGCTACTGCTGCTGCTTATAGTGTTCTCAGTGGCTCAGCAATGGAACATATACTTCTTCTTCCTACATTGTTGTTAGTCTGGAGGCTCCACTGAAATCAGTTTACCATGGGTGACCATGCTGCTATTTAAAATACTGGGAGCATAGCTTCCAGTAGCACATATCATACAAGTCATCACAGTATGACAAAGTGACAAATGAGCAAAGAAAGCATCCTCTTAGGTGTGAATGAAACCAGTATCCTAGGTACAATCTTCATACTTAGTTTAGAATGGGCCGTTGTATAATATTTAAATCAATAAGGGGTTATAATTTGTTAAAAAGACCTAAGCCAGTCTCTACAGTTGGTAGAGAAGATGAACTTTTCTGACAGGCCATGTTTTCAGTGAATTAATAGCACTGGTTTTCCTGCCTAATAAACTGGTAACATGAGCACCAGATCTTCATCTCTTCTATTAAATGAAACTATTTCCACTGCCCTCCTACCACATTCTTTCATTAGGCAAGTACCTTAGGTCAGAGTTTCTTTTACCAATTACAGGCCTCATCAATTCCCCAATCTCAGTTTTTAAAGGCAGTAATAGGAAGTTAAATTTCCTCTAAGTAATGAGCAATTCCATTAGAAAAAAAAGAGAGATAAAAGAGTGATTTAAAAAATAAAGAGAAAACCCTAGTACTACCGTGTGCCTGGGCCTCTGAAAGGCACTGATGATGCTAGCTGGCACAGAGACTCACAATCCAGCTTAAGGATGAGCTGTGATGTTCACCCAGACAACTTCAAAATCCTTTCCACAGAGGAAAACAACTGAGTACTGAGAGAAGGAAGATACGCTGCGAAAGAGCTGTCTCTAGTCACTCCGAAAGCCTGTCCACCTGTCAGTGAACAACTACATACGCAGGGAGTTGCGATCTTAGGAGCTAGAGATCACCATCTAGTTGGAGCTGTAGCAAGGGCAGAAATATATACTCCTGATAACTGCTAAGAGCTGGAAAAATATAATAGTGGAGAAAAAATAGAGAGAGTAACTGAGATGCTGCATTAACCTACAAGTCAAGGAAGGCCTCTTTGGGAGACTGGAAGAAGCATATGGCCTTGAAAAACTCTTAAGGAGAGCATTTCAAGCTGAAAGAACAGGAACAAGTTCAAGGGCCATATCTGAGGGATAGGAAGAAGGTCAAGGTCACTTGAGCAGGGTGAACAATGGAGAGAAAGGAACAAGGGGAATCAGCAGATACTCAGAGGTCAGATTGTGTGGACATTTGTACAATAAGTTTAGACATTTCTACAGAATTCTAAGTAGAAGCCCCTGGAGGTCTTTAAATAGAAGGATGGAGTGCTCTAACAATGTCTTAGCTTCTTTGGCAGCTGTATAGGAAACTGGTTTTAGGGGGACAATAATGGAGACAGGGGACGGTTGGAGATGGTGGTTACACCAGGTGATAGATGATGGTGACTTTACCAAGACTGTGGACATGAAGTTGGTGAAAACGCAAAAAAAAAAAAAAAGAAGAAGAAATCTAGTTACAATCAACGCATTTCTGAGTCAGGGTAGCCCCAAGTGTGTCAGAGTACAATCATGCTTCAGGGGATATTTAATGGCTGATGCTTTGGAAGTTGATCACCAGGCCTTTCTATAGAGATGCTTCTGAGTGTATTCTAACTGCCAGCCTTGATAGCATGTATGCTTCTCATCATTTGCACCACCCAGGGACTTCTGGAAATGTCTAAGACTCCAGATACATGAGGGCAAGTCAAAAAGTGCTGTTATTGGGGTTCCAGTTCCAAGATGCATGATTTATTTCACGAACAATGTGTGCTGAAGGCTCAGCGATTAATGGACATCTACAGACTCAATCATATAGTTGTCTTCATCCCAGTGAGGTATCTCCAAAACCAAACAAACAAAAGGTCCAATCAAAACAATATCTTCCCAGGGAACCTGATAGGCCAGTTAAATTCAAGACAGATCAGCTCAGAAGG
>NW_022106084.1:12295396-12296579 GCF_000313985.2 Echinops telfairi | reverse complement strand
TGGGCAATAGCAGAGAGACAAAAAAGTGGCTAAAAACAACACTATGATGGACAGGAAATAGTGAACAAATAAACAATGCACTCTCCATCGGGAAAGGAGCTTAAAGTCTAAATAAGAAGACTCATTGTACACTAATAACGCAAGTGGGTCAAAGAACAAGGTAGATGAAATAGGAACACAAATTGTTATCATGAAAGCTGCTAGGAAAATACCCATTCTTAGCATTCAATTGTTTTTAAAAATTGAGTTGAAAAAATGTGCGCTCTTAGAATCTTTGGATGGAAAGTGAAAATTAAGGGCCTCTTATTAGAATGTGGACCTGAAGGAAACTGACCAGAGAGCCCAACTAGGCTGTTTTGATGGATAATTCTCACGTATACATAGGCCTTGTGTTATCTCTTGTGCTTTGTCATATGGTTTGCTATTAATTTGATTATAATTAACACCAGCAAGGAAATTAGAGCTCTACTGTAATACCAGAGTAGACATAAAATCTAAAGGTCAGAATCTTCTCATAAGAAACTACCTTATTTACATATACTTTGGAATGCAAACCATTGCCTAGAAATAGAATCTACAAATGACAGATTATCTTCTTCCCACAGGCTTATGGACTTGCATGTCAAGAAAACAGAACTCTCCTGTCAGCTACACATCGTTAATGATTAAAAAGTACATAGACTCCACATTCATACACGTGTATTAAAATAGAAAAAAATTATGCGTGAAAGATATTGTTACAACAATGAAAACACCAGTCTCATACTAAGAAATGTATCTGATAAAGGATGATGCATACTGCATCTAGCTAGCTATCTGGTGTGTGAAGAACTCCTAAAACTAAAAAAAATGCACTTAAAATATTGACATAAGATTTGAAAAGACACCTCACCAAAGAAGAACTATAAATAGCAAATAGCATAAGAAAAGATACTCAACAAACAAACTAAATTTCAAAGCTTCTGTTGAAAAAGATGAGACAATGCTTACTGATGGAAAGCCGCTATGGGGTTTTGTTTTATGCCTTACCTTTGCTTTTAACTTTCTGCCAGTTTCATTTTTAGGAAAACAACAGAAGAATCTACACCCATCGTTTCGCCTGTCAATCTGTGGGATTGACAATCCTGGGTCCCACCAACAAGTGGGAACCATCAGGACCTAACATGTGACCTGTCACCATCCT
>NW_022106084.1:12286632-12294556 GCF_000313985.2 Echinops telfairi | reverse complement strand
GGACTTGAGCTGGACTGGCCTTGCCCCCTCTGTGTAGGCTGTTCTCTTGGTATACAGTACTTTCTTATCCATATCAATGCCGCTGGTTTTGCTTCTCTAGAGAACTCAGGCCAACACACAGGCCTACCTCACTTTATTGGACTTTTCACTGTTTTGCTCTTCACAGATACTGCGCTTTTAACAACTTGCAGTATGGTGGTGACCAGGTATGAAACAAATGTATCGGCACCACGTTTTTCCACAGTAAGTGCTCACTTTGTGTCTCAATGTCACATTTTAATAATCCTCACAATATTTCAAACTTTTCATAATGTTATTACACACTTCATAGATCCCAGTATAAACATAATGTTTATATGCCTTAAGAAACAAAAATATTCTTGTTAATTGCTTTTTGTAATACTCAGTTTTTTAGCAGTGATCTGAGGTGTGCCTCAGATCTGTTCCATGGTGTTGCAGTGGTTAAAGTGCTTACCTGAAAACTGAAAGGTTGGCACCCGCCACTCCATAGAAAAAGACACGATCTTCAGTTTCCAAAAAGAGTACAACCTTAGAAACCCATGGAGACGTTCCACACTGAACTTCAAGGTCATTATAAGTTGGAATTGACTCATTGGAAAAAGGGTTTGCTTTTTTTGTTTACATATTTTTAGGTTTATGCCAAAGAATTTCAGTTTGTTATGCGATTGTAAATGAAAATCTTTAAATTCAAATTCAAACTGCTCACTGCTTCTGCCAACTTCTTTGTTCAAATAAGCTCTTTATTAAATCAACTCTTCTGAAGCCATTATTCAATTAACGCAGTTAGCTGTTTTATTATGTGTAACATGCTTGTATATGGTCTATTCTATAAGAGATCCTAAAAATGCTTGTGAATACCTTTCTAAAATCAACACTCTCATAGACCTAAGTAATCCCTGGGTGTACCAATCTTGGAAACGCATAACAACAAGAAATGAGATTAATTTGACATTATTCCTGGGGATCAACTTTTATTTCTAAGAACTGACGAGCTACCTATTCAATAATTGTTCTCAGAAGTTTGTAGAGTATTATAGTATGCTCAGTAATTTTCAGAGTTCATCTTTTTCTTTCTGTGGGGAGAAGGGGAGTTGGGGAGGGGAAGCACCTCCCTACTTTCCTGTGATTTTTCAGAAATTACTACCAGTACTTCCCTAATCATAGTTATAAATTCTTACTGTACCCCAATGATGTAAAATGTCTGACCCTGGAGACTTGTATTAATTTAAAGCAGGTGATTGCACTCTAAACTCTTTCTTATCGAGATTGCTAACAGCTGGGCAGGATCAGGTCTGTTAACTGCTTGCTCTGGCCAAGAGAAAACAAGTTAGTTGCTACTCATAGAGGACACAGCGTTGGCCAGTATGTGGTCTACTCTGGTGCTTTTCAAATAGTAGCATGCATATATATTACCCAAAACAACAACCACAACACCTCAACACACACTGAGTTGATTCAGCATCTTTACAGAGGAATTTCAGGCAACATCCTCAGAAATCTCAAAAAAAGACCGAATCTCCAAGAGTTTGGTAATTTTTTGTGATTTCTTCTCTCATCCTACTCAAGTTTTAGGTCATAAGGTCATATTGTAAATTTAAATTATTTTACTCAATTAGGGCCCCAAAATTGTATAAATTTGAGACTGAAAAAAAAACCTTCGATCTATTTGTGAAGAGTATGGAATTCAGGGCATTTAAACTGGAGATTAAACTCCAATGTTGCCCATTATTAGTCAAATGAAAAACAAATTATGACCAAAGTTTGAGGATTATCATAAATAATTGAAAATCAGTTAAACCTTGCTTTTATTTGTCAAGTAGCTACAATGCAAAGCAAAACAATATATAAGAAATGGGGCAGGTGGGAATTGTGCCTCTCCGCTGCTTTCTACCTATCTCTTTGGCAAATGTACAATGTTTGATGGGCTTGGTAGTTTGAGTGGAGAGAGAGGCCAAGCTAGGCAGAGCTATCTACAACTGTGGACTTTTCTATATGGCAGACAGGACCTTGAGAGACTTCCAATACTTCCCACCTCTTGATGTTAGGTAAACTTTTCCCTTTAAATGTGCCCTTTGGATTTCTGAGACTTTAAATCAGCAGGAGTAGACTATCTTCTCTTTCTCCCACAGAGTGGCTGGTGGGTCCAAACAGCTGACCTGTGGCTATCAACTCAATTAGCATCTCACTAGACCCCCAGGACTCCATATTTTGCCCAAATAATCTTCAATATTGTACCTAAGGACTCAAAATATTTTCTTTTGTTCTTTGAGTTCAGAAATACTGATCATGTTTTTCCTTTTTGGTTTCTAACTCCTGATCAATGCATGTTTCCTTAATGTCATCCTACAACTCATAGGACATTTGTTCATTAGTGTTCAATACATAAACTCTAACCCCGAGGTGGTCTCTAAATTCAGGTTGGCTATACTCAGCTGCTGGCTTAATCCTGCTGGATGATACTGAGCATTTCAATCATCCCATTCCACAGCTAGGCTTTTTAATTTCTGTGTATTCTCATTTAGAAGGTCTATATGTATAGTTATCAGTTATGTTGTTGGAAAAAAAACAAGTTCTATACAGTTCATTTTTAAGGATTAAAGAGTATTATGTTTCTTTTCTATATGTTTGTCCTCTTGGCCTACAGTTTTCTACAACCTGACCTTTATTTTGTTTACATTTTTTTGTGTAGATAACATTTGACTTTAGATATTGGATATGAATCTGGTTCATCTATTACACACACACACAAGCACACACATTCTTGCCCATCATCACCTATGAGTATAAAAACCAATATAGCTCTCAACAAGTATCATAATTTACCAAACTGATTTCTATCAAGTAAATAGGAAAGGGAGATTTTCAGGAGGATAAGAAGAGCTTTAAGTGGAAAACTGTGACAGCCCCTCCCAACTCGGTCATGTGTAGAGCCATGGCCAAATGCCATAGCATTCTGAGATTGCATTCTAAATGTTTATCCCCAATGACGTTTAAATATAAGATACAACTACTGAAAGATTTACACATGCATGTTAGACCCACAAGCATGAGTTGAATGGCATCTGTGCATTGACCTCAGTTCCTAAACACCATTTTAACAGTGTTGTAATTACAGGACTGATGATTTTCAAACAAGTCACCAACAAACAAATGTGTTGAGTACAATATGCACATGCTTCTATGTAAATCTATAATATTCAAACCCATCAAGAATATAGGCCAAAGAAAATGACATATTAGTCATTTTTTAAAGTTATAAAAGTAAAATGACATTAGTAACAATTTTCCATTTCTTATACAAATCTATGACTTCAAGCTTTTACTATTATTAATTGTTTGGTATCATAATTAACTAAGTTGAGGTTAGTATAAAACAAATGAACAAGTTGTTACCTACTTAAAACGATACTACAGGACAGAGAGGAATTGCCTCTGTAGGTTTCTGAAACTGTAAATCTTTAAGGAAGTAGAAGACCTCCTCTTTCTCCTGCAGAGTGGTTTTGAACCAATAACTTTGTGGTTAGCAGGCCAAAGCCACTAGGTATCTTTGAGGTTAATGTAAGTAGAGATTATTTCTCCCTTTCTTACCTATATTCCATATTCATAAAATAAAATGTAGTGAGTGAAATCATGAAGGTCTCATCCATGTTCCATCTAAGAGCTCAAAAAATTGTTTTGGACTTTCCAAGAAGGAAAGACTAAACTTTTAATTTTAATGACACAAAACTGAGCAGAGCAAAGAAAAATTAAAACAAGGAAAAAAAGGAAGAATGGAAAAAAAAAGCCAGAATAAGTTAACAATTCTGTGGTCACAGTGGAAAATAGTACAAATGGAAATAAATGAAAGAGCCTAATCATGGAAAGTATTAAGCCTAAAAATGAACACACATCAGGTCTGAGAATAGCTTCACAAAATATGTCATGCTTGCCAGAGAAATGAACTCATACAAATGTATCAAAATGTCATTCATTTTAATTCAAACAATGAGAGAACAAAAAACCTTCAGCACCCAATCAACTACTTAAATACATTCAGGTTTGATTTAGAGAGAATTACATATTTTCCTTAAATATTTTCCCAGATTATTAATGTCAAGTCCACACAGCAAAATGTTTGCACCTTCACATATCAAAATTAAGCAATTACTAATCTCTAAGCTTTAAAAAAATCCATATGAATGGCAATAAGAATCTTAATTCAAGATGAGTATCACAGGAGATTAAGAAAAGGGAGTGGTCTTCAATGTATTTTTAGAAATAGAATCAATTGAACTAAAAATCAAAATATGAAACATTGATAGACTCAGAAGCATATGAAAATACAGTTATGTTTGACTTTGTACATGTCTAAGAAATGTACATTTAGCTTTAAGCAATTACAGTACAAATAGACTTTAAGCAATTACAGTACAAATTGAGAAGGATCTTCAATTTAAGCCACAATTCAGTTCTGTCTAGACTGAATTTGAACTTAATGTACTTCTCATAAAGGTGTCATAAGCTGTGTGATCATTTATTTTTGGTTGCAAATCTAAAACTGATGATAATATATAGAGTTTCTATGAGCTCATTTATCTCAAGACCTTAGAGGTTTTAGAGAAATCAATCTCATAATACTCATGGAATTGGGGAGCTAAAAAGTGCTTTAAATGTGGTATCCTTGTGATTGTTTTTCCCATACATGTGCAATATTCTTAAAGCTTGATGGATTTAAAAAAAATAGTGGTGAGGCTGGATGTCAGTGAAAGGGACAATTTTCTGCTAACTATATGAAAGAATCTCATAACAGACATAGTTTTTAGAGACTACAATGGATCCACTTAGGAAGTAGTGAGTTTGTTGCTACTGGAAAGATCTGGGGCATTTTTCTCTACAGAAAAAAACATAGATCTATAGTCGATGGCTATGGATGGATTAATTGAGCACTCACTATTTAGGACTTAGGAAAATTGGAAAGCATAGAACAGCCAGATGAAAATCAGAGATTGGATGAAGGAACTTATAGAGAAGGACCAAAGTTATAGATTGACAGGGACTTAATCTATACAAATAAGGATGCAATTCTTCATTAAGAGTATGCCCCATCACTATTGCAATATTCAGCATATTAAATGTAAGAGTAAAATAAAAGGAAATTCCACAAAAATGGACTTTTGTTAATAAATCAATCATGTAAACAGTCAGAATACTATTATTGTCCTTTTAAAAATTACTACCCAAATGTCATTGCTTTACTTGCTGGTTAGAGGTACAACTAAAATGGCCTATTCCAGCCTATGGTCTTGCTAATCTTTTTTTTGAGCAATGTTATCTTTTTAAAAAATCATTTTAATGGGGGCTCTTAAAGTTCTTATAACAATCTATACATTAATCAATTGTGTCAAGCACATTTGTACATATGTTGCCATCATCATTTTTGAAACTTTTTCTTTCTATTTGAGCCCTTGGTATCAGCTCTTTTTTTCCCTTCCTCCCCTACCTTCCCTCCCACATCCAATCCTTGATAATTTATTTAAAAATATGCTCATGCTTTACACCGACTGCTGTCTCCTTTCATCCACTTTTCTGTTCTTCATCCCCTTGGGAGCAGGGGGTCTTAAACTTCAATCACTGCGATCAGTTACCCCTTTCTTGCCCCACCTCCTCTTACCCTCCTAGTATTGCTACTCTCATTATTGGTCCTGAGGGGTTTCTCTGTCCTGGATTTCCTGTGTTGCCAGCTCTTATTTGTACCAGTGTACATGCTCTAGTCTAGCTGGATTTGTAAGGTGGAATTGGAGTCATGACAGTGGGGGAGAGGAAGCATTAAAGAACTAGAAGAAAGTTATATGTTTCATCAGTGCTATACTGCATCCTGACTGGCTCATTCCTTCCTTGTAACCCTTCTGTGAGGATATATCCAATTGTCTACAGATGGGTTTTGGGTCTCCACTGCACCCTCTCCCTCCTTTGCATCGATAGGATTGTTTGTTCTAGGTCTATAATGCCTGATACTTGATCCTGTCAACACCACCTGATCACACAGGCTGGTGTGCTTCTTCCACGTGGACTTTGTTGTTTCTCAGCTAGATGGCCACTTGTTTATCTTCAAGCCTTTAAGACCCCAAATGCTATATGTTTTTGATAGCCAAGCACCATCAGCTTTCTTCACCACATTTGCTTATGCACCCATTTTGTCTACAGCGATCATGTCAGGAAAGTGAGCATCACAAAATGCCGGGTTAATGGAACAAAGTGTTCTTGCATTGAGGGAGTACTTGAGTAAAGGCCCAATGCCCATCTGCTGTCTTAATACTTTACATATAAATATATGTACATAGATCTATTTCCCCACTGTTATATATAAATATATTCATATATGTACATGCCTGCATTTAGATCTCTATAAATGCCCAGTGCCTCCTAGTTCTTTACTCTATTTCCTTTTACTTTTGTCTTGCCCCACTATCGTTTTTGGCCTGCATTCAGGTTTCAGCAATTCATCTCAGCTACATTGCCTTTGATCAAGCACCACTAGGCATTTTATGCTCTCTTCACCATCAATTTCAGATCACTTGTTGTTTCCTTGTCCCTTGGCTTATTGGCTCCCTCCTTCCTTTCCCAACCTCCCCTCACCTGTGTCCCCTGGGAACCATCAGTCCCATTATTTTCTCCTAGGGATTGTTTATCCAGCCTATCTTATGTAGATAACATGCAAAAACAATAACAAGCACAGAAGTATTAGTTATTTTGAATTAGGTTGGATACTATCCATATGGCAGGGTTTATGTTATGAGGATCATAGAAAAGTCATATATAGATAATTTTTATCGACCTGACTTCCTTTCTCCACTTTTCTCTTAGTTTTCATCCCAAAGTTTCATTTTTACATGTCCCTTGTAAAGGATTGTTTTTAATACCACATTTTGCTTCAGTGGGATTATAATAAACAAATTTAAAATCCTCTGTATACTCTGAAAAACATGAAAATGACAGGAGATATGCTTTAGAAATAAACTCAGTGCAATAACACTTCCTGTATGACATTACCTGCTGTCACTACTTCCCCTCCAACTCTTTTCAGTCATTGTCATGGATTCATAGCCGAAAGGCTAGGTTCTCAGAAGAGACAGTCAATGTAGAGTGAGGTGAGAGACGGCAGAATGGGGGAGAACATGTAAAAGGACATTGTTGGACTATACAGCAGGAGAGAGAAAGCTTTTTGAGAAGAAATTACAGGACTGTTGTGCTAGGCTGGGTTATCTAGAGAAACAAATCCAGTGATACACTTTCATGTATAAGAACGAGTTTTGTATCAGAAAGTAATTACATATCAAGAAAGCCTTCCAGCCCAGTCCAACTCTAGTCCACAAGTTCAATAAGTCCCTCTTCAGACTCATGTAGCTGCAGGCTAGTCATGCAGAAAACAGAACCGGGAAGCAGGAAGATGACAGGCTGGTTGATGCAGAGTTGAGTGGATTTGAAGTCAAGGGCAGTGTGGCAGAGTATCAACAGTTTCCAGAGTTGGGAGGCTCAGATGATGCCATCGGGGGAGGTAGGAATAGTCCCAGTAAGCAGGAAGGTGAATGGGGGAGAAAGAATGAAGGAGATTCCCAGTTTCTCCTTATATGAAGGCCCACTCCCAAGGAGACAATCATCAGGCTGTGACCCAACTGACAGGCTGGACTCCCCCTGCCCCCTACACTTAATAAAAAATTCAAATTGACATAAAATCATCAAACTACAAAAATTGTTAAGGCTAAGAAAATGTGTTGGGTCTTGCCGTTTCAATTCCAACATGCATAAACTTTCTAATCATCACTCTCATGCCTAAAACAAGAAAAAAATCTGAACAAACCAGAAGCAAATGACTTTTCTTAGTGCAATCAGAGAATTGAGGAGGCCGGGAAAACCCAAAAATCTC
>NW_022106084.1:12284303-12285153 GCF_000313985.2 Echinops telfairi | reverse complement strand
TATAAAAAACTAAATAGTAATATGAGAAGAAAATGGCAAACTATTTAATTTCAGAGACAATCACATGACCTAAGCAATCAGAAAATGTGTCATGGAGACACTATTTTAAGATTTGAGAGATGTAAGGTAAAAATGTAACAAGGCCGAAGAGTCAGAAATTCACATGAAGTTAAAAAAAAATCGTCAAGATTTCACAGTGGAGAAATGGAATCCAATCCACTTATTCAAAGTCTTAAGGACCATAGACAAAAATCTCCACTGTTTCTAATCCCCCCTCCCCTTCAGTCCCCACCCCAGAATATCCATTCCATCAAGGCACTGTCCGGACAATTTTAACTCATAGCAATGCTATAGGACAAACTAAAGTGGCCTGAGAGTTCTGAAAATTAGATTTGACTCAACAGCAATGCTGTGTGTGTGTGTGTGTGTGTGTGTGTGTGTGTGTGTGTGTGTGTGTCAGAGAAAGAATGTAAATCTTCATGGAAGCAGAGTTTCATGATTTTCTACTGTGGAGCCATTGATGAGTGGGAACCTGCTAATTTTCATTTAGCTCTTAACCAAGATGGCACCAGTGCTCTTCAACTCTACTTTCCACAAACCCACGGCCATCAAGTTAAGTTCAAATAGCGGAAACCCTGTCAGACAGAGTTGAACTGCCCCTTTGAGTTTCCTAGGCAGTAAATCTTGACAGGAACAGACAGTCTCCTCTTTCCTGGGTGGGGAAGCTGGTAAATTCAAATTGCTGACCTTGTGGTTAGCAGTACAAAGAATAAGCAACTACCCACTCTCCCTCTAACCTCCCAGGAGGGAACTGATTACAAGGAACTATATGTGACCTCCTCCCTGGGGG
>NW_022106084.1:12272211-12280722 GCF_000313985.2 Echinops telfairi | reverse complement strand
GCACCCTGACTGGCTCATCTCCTCCCCGAGACCCCTCTGCAAGGGGATCTCCAGTGGCCTACTAATGGGCTTTGGGTCTCCACTCCGCAATTTTCTATTATATGTATTATGATACTTCGATCATTTCCTTAAAGTCTTTTCATTTTAGCTATCAAAGCTGCTTCAAAATGAGGGCTACTACTTAAGAAATGAAAAAATATTACATTTGGTTCAGAACAAGAAGCTGAGCCTTTGGCATTAGCTCATTGACATTATAGTGAGGGCTGTTCATGGAGATGTCTATGATGGAAAAATCACTGTGGGACTCAGCAGGGCAGACTTGCCAGTAATAAAGAGTGCATGTTCTCTAGATCATAGGTAAGAACTAGGCAAAAGCAGTCTTAGACTGTTAATGCAAATATTTCTCTGGTTTTCAAAACTGAAAAATCGTGCTCAAGAGAAATCTGGAAACACAAGATAAAATATTAACAAAAATGAATCTCAAAAATGATTAGACTTGTTTCTCCATATCCTTATGTCTTTCCTCTCCAATTCCCTCATCTCCATGGCTAGATGTCTGCTACCAAAACCATGACCTGGAAAACACCACTCTTTTTGGTAGGTCGGAGGTTGGGGAAGGAAGCAGCAAAATGCTGATTTTCCAACTTTGACTATCCCAAGATGCCAATAGGTCAATGACAAAAGTACGTCAGAAGCAAAACCATGATTTTGAAAACATGCTTATCTGCTTACTACTGACTGACAATCCACAAACAACCCATAGAGAATGTTTTCTTTCTATTGATTCCATACTAGTAATAGAGGTCTCCGAAAAAAATAGGTTATCATTTGCAACTTATAAATCTAATCAGGAACAAAACAACAAACATCAAACTGTGAGTTACTAGGATAGTCATGACCATGTTTGTACCCCAATGCCCAGCCCAATAGTCACAAGGATCAACATCTAATCACAAGATAAACTCCATTTAAAATTAAACCAAGAAGCAAAGCAGTGAATGGTGTAAGTATTTCAGGGCAAGTATCAAAAGAACAACAACAAGAGAATAAAGAAAGGAGGATAAAACAGAGAAAATTAAATGCTTGACACAGGAGCTAAGTTGCTAGTCTTCGAGTTAGAAGTGTGTCTGCAGGATTTTCCTCAGAGGCCTCAGTCTTAGTCATAGAACTGCAGTGAACCCAAGCACTCAAACCAATTATGCATAGGAAATTGTGAACTGCAAAAGTGAAACAGAAAAGACAAAATAAGAATATTAGTAGCTGCAGACACTAACTGCACACTGTATTTGTTACTAGGGTTGATAAAGCATTTGAGCAAGGTTTCTCACAATATGATTGATACGCAAAAAGCAATTATATGTCTGTAATAGGTAGCTTAATTGTGCCAACCAATAGAAACATGTGGGGTTAATAAAGTCACAGTTTGATTGGAGGGTAAAGCAAGGCCTGCCCCTTTCTCTTGCTCTCTGGTGATCAAACCAGCATCTGGCTGCTTTAGCTAGTTCTCTGCCTCAACTTGTGAGCTACACTACCTGTGGGACAGCTAACCATGGATCATGTCATTAAAGCTTGAGGTTCCTTGGACACCTGCTTCATCATGCTGCTGATGTGTACATCACTGGAGCCTGAGGTTGGTAGATCCTGTCATCTTGCATTGCTTGAGTTCAATATACCATCCAGGCCTGCTTCACTAAGCTGCTGAGCTGCTGACTGTTGGTGCTCCACTCTGCTGTTTGCTACCTGTGGCAAGACTGCTTGCATTGCCCAAGGGAAGACTCGGCTGTCTGCTTCCTTGACCTTGGACCCAGCAGCTCTCATGAGTTGAAGGACTTCCAGTATATTAACTGTTCCATGGAAGTGAGTTGAACTGAGTCCTTTGTACTGCTGTGTGGACTAATTAGCTGCTATATTCCTAAGTGCTATATAAATATATATAAATATATATATAATGATAAGTGTCCTGGTTTTCTTTAGAGAACCCTCCCAAACACAATGTCTATGTACCAACATAAAGGGGTTATGAAATATAATAAAATTGCTACTTTAAAATGTCATGAGAAAAACATAAAAATACAAAGGACCTATGAGTAACTCAGCAAAATATACGCAAAGACATTTATGGAAAAAATACATTCATTAAAATTTTTAAAGAATATTTTAATGGGTAGATTTATATGCCATGCTTATATATATTTCAGCTCTGGCAAGATTGATCTATAGAGCTATAGAAATACCAAGCAAAGAATCAATAGGTTGCATTCTTGGTAGTGCTTGTTGTTTTACACACACACACACACATATTCAAATGCATAATTAATAGAAATACATAAAAATTTTAACTATGAAATAAAGAAGGCCAAGAATAACCAAGTCACTAGTAAAGGGAAAACAAGTTACTAGGATCTGTTTTGTGAGATAATGACTTTTAAAATGTTTAAGCTATATAAATAAATTATTAAGAACAGCAAACTGCTGTTGTGTCGAAGATGTTGTGTCCTGCGTAAAGATAAGTAGAACAGGAGCAGAATATAGGGAACAGAATCAAAAAGACATACTTAAGCTTGGTTGATTAAAGACCCTGTGGAATACAGCTCTACTTTGTACACATAGGCTTGGCAATGAGTGGGAATTGACTCAAAGAAAAGATCAATAATAGCAAGGGGAATGCTTTCTTAAAGAACGCTTTCTTAAAGCAATGCTTTCTTAAAGAAAGCATAAAATGCCCAAACTATAAATTGAAAGGATGATATACATACAGTTGTTGTTAGATGCCATTGTGTTGGTTCTGATCCATAGCAACCCTATGACAACAGAACCGAACACCGTGAGATCCTGCACCACCCTTACAATTGTCCCTGAATCCATTGTTGAAGGCACTGTGTCAATCCATCTCTTTGAGGGCCTTCCTCTTTTTTTATGCTTCCTCTCCTTTATCAAGCACTCTGTCCTTCTCCAGCATGGGTCTGTCCTAACAACATGCCCAATGTAAGTAAGACAACGTCTTGCCATCCTTGTCACCAAGGAGCACTCTGGTTATATTTCTTCCATGGTATATTGGTCTATCCTTTTTCCAGTCTATGGTAATTACAATATTTTTCTTCAGGACTATAATTCAAATGCATCAATATTTCTTCTGTCTTCTTTATTCAGTGTCAAATTTTCACATGTGTATGAGGCCATAGAGAGCACCGTGGCTTGGGTCAGGCAGACTTTAGATCTCAAAGTAACATTCTTGCTTTTCAATGTTCTGAAAAGGTCTTGGTCTACAGATTTACCTGATGCATTATGTCTTTTGATCTCGTGACTGCTGTTTCCATGAGCATTGATTGTGTATTCAAGCAAGAAAAAAATCTTTGATATCTTGAACTTTTCCCCCATTTATCATGATGTTACCTAGTGGTTCAGTTGTGAGGATTTTGAGTTTCTTTACATTGAGTTCTAGCCCATACTGAAGATTGCAATCCAGGATCTTCTTCAGCAAATGCATCAAGTCTTTCTCACTTTCAGGAAGCAAGGATATGTCATCTGCATACCACAAATTTTTAATAAGCCTTCCTCCAATCTTGATGCCACATTCTTCTTCATATTAGCCAGCTTCTCTGATTATTTGCTCAGCATTCAAATTGAACAATTATTATGAGAGGATACAACCGTGTTGCATACCTTTCCTGAATTTAGACCTTGCAGTATGCCCTTGTTCTATTCACACAACTGTCTCTTGATTCATGTATAAGTACCAAGTAAGCACAATGATGTGTTCTGGATTCTCATTCTTCCCATGGCTATTTATAGTTTATTATGGTCCACAGAGTCAAATGGCTTTGCAGAGTCAATAAAACACAAGTAAACATTTTTCTTGTATCCTCTGCTTTCAGCCAAGATCCATCTGATGTCAGCACTGATATACTTTCTTCTATGACCTCTTCTGAATCTGGTCTGAACTTCTGGAAGTTCTCTGTCAATGTACTACTGCAATAGTTGTTGGATGATCTTCAGAAAAATTTTACTTGCATGTGATATCAATGATATTGTTCTGTAGTTTGAGCACTCTTTTGGGTTACCTTTATTTGGAATCGGCATAAATATGGATCTCTTCGAGACAGTTTGCCAAGTAGCCTTCCTCCTAATTTCCTGGCATAGAGGAGTGAGTGCTTCCAGTGCTTCATCACCTTGGTGAAACTTCAATTGTTAGAAAAAAAATCAATGTTCCAGGAATTGATGGAATGCCAATTTAAATGACATACTGTATATATTAAAACTAAGAATTTCTGCTCATCAAAATATATCCTGAAGAAAAATTCAAGCAATAAATTGGCACTTGATGCTTGTAATATATTTAATTGGCATAAAAATAGGTGAAACATCAAAATAACCTGAAAATGGCAACTTAATAAGAAAAATTAAAGCATTTCCCAGAAGAATTCATAAAAAGGGATAAAAAATTACAAAACATGGAGTTTAGAAAAAATTAGCATGCTCCGATAAGGCATATAAGTCAATACTTCCATTTCTAGATACATATCTCTCATAAACTTTTACCAGAATATTCCATCAGTAGTGCAATACACAATTGAACAGTAAGATATAAGTGTGTATGCACATATATGTGTGTCTCTGCGTACTTATATGCATTGTGGGATATCAATTCCATGAACATATATAACAATGAAAATGAATGAATGATCGCTGCATGCAGCAATATAGATGACTCTCATAAATACAACGTTGAGTGAAAAAGCAAGTTACAGACAAATCTAACAGTTTCATTTATATACAATTTCAAGAACAAATAACTTGAATAACATATACATCAAGTATAGGATCAAACATGGTCAAATCTGAAGAACAAGCAAGCAATTAGAAGCATAAAACTCAAGTTAGTATTTACATCTGAAGTAGCATAGAACAAGATGACAATTGGGCAGATAACCATGCAGCTTCAAAGGAAAAAGAATCGTTGCTTTCCCTACCCCAAGTTGTAGATAGTCAAGTGATTGCTACATTTTTATCCTTTATACTGTGTGCATATTTTATTCTTTTTTTTCCTACAGAGTGACAAAGAGTAAAAGGATAGTGCTGTTTTAACTTCCTTTAATGTATTTGGGCTGAAATGTATCCTTTTATAACTTTATTTTTAAAATAGAAATTTCACCAGTATCTACATCAAAGGACCATGTGAAAGTAAATCTTAGAATAGGATCTGAATTATAGCAGACTTAATAATGGGTATCATTAGTATTATCACCACTAATGGCCTTACTAACATCAATGTGCCCCAAAACAATCTAAGGCCACTGTTCTACTTGTGCAATACTTTAATCATTTTTACAACTAACAAAAAGAAAAGCAATTGGTAAATTATGCTTTTATTCAACTAACATTAATAACATATAATCTTAACATGTCCTTTTACTTTCACTGTAGATTCTCTATCTAATATCCATAGTTGACTATTTGTACTCAAAAAGTCTCTTAGAAGTTTTCATGGAAATTAGGCCATTTTTTCAACTGAAAGATATTATTTCCAATGAAGGAAAGGCACAATTCTTCTATCATAAGCCTCTGATAATACTAATTTCTCCCAAAGTTACACTCCAACATTGTTCACTTGGTTTCAATACTCATATATGATGACATCGTGCTTGGTAATGTAAAGGGGCAGCGAAAAATAGGAGGACCCTTGACAAGAGGGATTGACACAGTGGCTTCAACAATGGGCTCAAACATAAGAACACTTGTGAGGATGACCCATGGACATGCAGTGTCGTTCTGTTGTAAAAAGTGTGGTCATGCATCTGAATGGACTCCACGGAACCTAACAAACACAATGAGCATGTCAAATATGAGAGTCCAAGCTCCTCAAGATATCTCCCTCTGCGATACACATGTGAAGAATGAAGTAAAACAATAAAGAAAGGTTGCAACCAGAAAATGCTAACACTGGACATAGCTGCTTTTAGGAGTGAGCAGTGACAGTGGATGGGAGAAAAAAAAAATAGAGGTTGAATCCAGAGAGTAAATATGTAGAAGTCCAAGGTACAGAGACAGAGACACCAACAGGCTAATGTGCATCCAGGTAAGAAAACTTAAGAAGTTTATTTTTGAAGGTTTCAATATTTGCTGAAGAGATTAGATTACTAGTATTGAAGATGAAAGCTATCAGTCATGGCATGTATACGTTCTTGGCTTACGAGGACTTTTAGCTCATTCACCCTAGAATGGAGACTGACAATTTACCAGATTCATCTATGTACACAGGTTTCCAATAAGCCTCTCTATTCAGAGCAGAAATTAATATGGAAAACAGATCTATATATAACAGATGAAAATCATACAACTTGCCTAAATGATTAGTTCTGTACTATTAAATATAAACAGATATTGGAAGTCACCAGACATCTGTGAAAACACACAGCAGCATAAAACAGAAGACCACAATAAAGAAAATGAATAACTTTGAAGGAAAATAAAAAACACTACTTCATTGTAGAGATTCAAGAACACGCAAAGTTAACATTTATCTAGGGTTTATATGTCATCACAACTGAAGCGATAAACAGAGCATAATAAATGGAGAAAAGATTGAAATGTCCAAGGATTTCATTTTGCTTGAATCCACAATCAAAACTCATGAAAGCAGCAGTCAAAAAATCAAAGGCCATATTGTATTGGGAAAGTCTGCTGCAAAAAGGTCTGTTTTAAATGTTAACGAGCAAAGATGTCATTTTGAAGACCAAGGTGCACCTGACCAAAACCATGCTATTTTCAATCACTTCATATGCACGTGAAAGTTGGATAATAAATAATGAACATCGTTGATGTATTGATGCATTTGTTCTGTGGTGTTAGGAAGAATATCGCCAGTTTCTCGGACTGGCAAAGTTTAAGACCAAAAGAAGAACTTACAAATCTGTCTTGTAGGAAATAGAGCCAGAGTCCTCCTTGGTAGTATGAATTGCAAGGTCAGACAAGACAACAATAAATCTCAGAAGAGACTGAAATGTGATGTCAAGAGGAGAGTAGTTAAAGCAAACAGGAAAAATGACCAAGGTAAAAGGCAAACAGAAGATTTGAAAGAACAGCTAGAGACAACAAGGTAAAGTAGTATGAGGATATGGGCAAAGATCTGGAGTTAGAAATCCAAAAGAAAGAACACAATCAGCATGAGTCAAACAGAAAGAACTTGAGAGTAAAACAAACGCTGAATTGCTTTAATGACAGATACGTATGAAAAAAAAAAATAGATGATGCCAAAGACCTCAAAAGAAGATGGAAGGAATATTAGAGTCACTATATGTGTTAGGCAGGAGAATCAAAACCAGGACACTTATGACTAAATATAAATATACTGCACAAAAGAATATAACAGCTAATTAGTCCACACAGCAGTACAGAGGGCTCCGTTCAACTCACTTCCATGGAGCTGTTAATATACTGAAAGTCCTTCAACTCCTGAGAGCTGCTGGGTCCAAGGTCAAAGAAGCAGACAGCTGAGTCTTCCCTTGGGCAATGCAGGAAGTCTCGCCACAGGCAGCAAACGGCAGGGTGGAGCACCAACAGTCAGCAGCTCGGGAGCTTAGCGAAGCAGGCCTGGATAGGATATTGAACTCAAGCAATGCAAGATGACAGGATGTTCCAGCCTTAGGCTCAAGCGATATATACACCAGCAGCATGATGAAGCAGGTGTCCAAGGAACATCAAGCTCCAGTGATATGATCCATGAGTTGGCTGTCTCACAGGTAGTGTAGCTCACAAGTTGAGGCAGAGAACTAGCTAAAGCAGAGGCATGCTGGTTTAATCATGAGAGAGTAAGAAAGGGCAGACCTTGCTGAGTCATTTATCTCTTTGCCCTCCGAACTGTGAACTTATTAATCCCACATGTTCCTGTGGCCAGGTTGGTACAATAAACCTACCTATAACACTATACCAAACAGAATTGCTTATGTTCAAGGCACCATTATTTCAGGAGGTAGCTTCTGATCCAGAACTTCACGTATTGTAGAAAGATGTTCAAGATGCACAGAAAGCATTGGAAAAAATCAGGGTTCCTGAAATTGATGGGATACCAACTGAGATGGTTTAATAAATGGATTCAGCACCAGAAGGGCTTACTTGTCTTGGTGAAGAAATTTGGAAAGTCACCACCTGGACAACAGACTAAAAGAGATGTACATTCATGTCCATTCCAAAGAAGGTGATCAAAAATGTTAGGAAAAGCATTGGGCAGTATCATTAAAATTATATTTTTATGTGATTCGGCTGAATACCATTAAATACCAAAATGTTGCTGAATATCATTATTGTAATCTTACATGAACAGGGAATCGTCAGAAGTCCAAGTCAGACTCAAAATTTATATAGAATGAGGGTTAGCATTGCTGATGTCAGACAGATTACGAGCAAAAGGACAGAACAGACAGATGTTTGCCTACGGTTTAACGACTAAAATAATCAAGTTGTGTTCATTTTAACACAACTTCATCATAGTGATCCAAGAATACACAATGTTAG
>NW_022106084.1:12253021-12254293 GCF_000313985.2 Echinops telfairi | reverse complement strand
AGTGGAGGAGTGGGCACTTGTCTCGTGGTGGACGGGTGAAGGTGTGGATGGTTGGAGGGGGGACAGGCCATGCCTGGGGAGGTACATGAGAGTCGGACGTGAAGAGGGGGAGGGGGCACGGGTGGAGGGAGAAACAGGGTGGGGAGATGCTGGGTTGGTGGCACAGGGGAACAGGGCACTGGCCCACCCCGGGGAGGGTGGGGGAGAGTGTTGGTTGTGCCTCCACAGAACTGGAACGGGCATACAGACCTCATCAGGACACACCAAATCAGAGGAGCAATGTAAAACGTGGAGGAATCCATGGAGAGACTGGACCAGGCGCCGGCCCTAGCCAGATTTGGCCCGACCCCCACCATGGAAGGGAGCACCACAGAAGATGGAAGTAGATCGTCCAGTGTGGGAAGGGAGCTGACCTACCACATCACACCCAGAGGGAAGCTGGGACAAAGGAAGGCGGAGGAAAAGTGTGGAGCACAACTGGGCCCACCAAACTCAGAGGACGATGGCCCAGCTGGGGGGCCCAGTGTACAGAAAGGACTGTGTGGCTGCCTCCATGGCGAAATGCGGCATCCCGAGCTGACCCATGGCCCTGCACGTGACAGCACTGGAGTCACAGTGTGGGATGGACGACTGAGCTGACCCCACCACACTGAGCAAATCACTGGGGGCGTGCAATGGAGCGGCAGGGAAGCGGAGCAAGGAGGTTATGAGGGAAGACAAACAATGGACCCTGGGGCCAGGATGTGGCACCCCATTAGACTCATCCTGAAACCTCTCCTAAAGGTCAACAGACCTTGATTTACTAACAGGCTTTTTTTGGTTGTTGTTTGGTTTTTTCCCTCTACCCATTTTGTTTCTTTCTTTCGTTTTTTTTTTTTTTCCTTTTCTCTTTCAGACTATCTGTTCGTTTTTTTTTTCCTTTTTCCTCTTTTTTTAAATTTTGTATATCAGTGGCTCTATTGTTTGTTGGCTTGTCAGTGCTGCAGCCATCGTCGCCAGGTTCTTATGAGCCACTTTGGCGCTGTGCTGTCAAAGCCAATCCCTATTTTATTCACACATTGTTATATCTGCACACCCACCTAGATAATAGAGATCGGACAAAAAAAAAATACATATATATGAGAAGCAAATAAAGGGACCGATGGCCCCGGAGGGACATGGGAGTGTGGGAAGTAGAGGAAGGGAGGAGGGTTGGCCAACCCAAGGACAAAGGAACAATTGGTTCACAACCAATGGTAGGGAAGGGATGGGAGGACTGGTAGGGAGTGACCA
>NW_022106084.1:12247440-12251831 GCF_000313985.2 Echinops telfairi | reverse complement strand
GGGCAGTGTAATATAAGACATAATAATAATTTATAAATTATCAAGGGTGCATGGGGGAGGGGGGCAGAGGAAGAGAGGGGGAGGTGGGTAAAAGGAAAATCAGTTGATTCCGGGAACCCAAGAGGCAAGCGAATTTTGGGAATGATGAGGGCAACAAATGTATTGATGTGCTCTACACAATTGATCTATGTATTGTGATGAATTGTATGAGCCCCAATAAATTGATTTTAAAAAAAAGTGAGCAGGTCTTGAAGCATGTATGGATTATAATAAAAATGCTATTTTAGATTTTTTTTAAAAAAGAGAAACAATCAAGAGAAAATTAAGGTTTTTGGCTCCCCACATCTATTCTTTTCTCATTTAATTGATAGGAGCAACATAGGATGGAAAAAATGAGGAAACTTTAGTAAATGTCATTATATAGCACAAAATGTTTTCTACATTTTGTAGAATATATAATTGTATATAATAAAGATGATGTAATAAAAAAAGAAATCAAATAAAACATCTTGTTAGGCTGCAGAAGACCTCTGTAAAATGTTAAGGAGCAAAGGTATCATTTTGAGGACTAGGCTGTACCTTTCCAAACCAGCGTATTTTGCAATTATCACATGTGCATGTGAGGATGGCAAGATTTCAACTCACATATGTTGGACCTATTACATTAGGAGATACCCATTCCTGAAAAAATATATCATGCTTTGCAATGTAAAAGGTCAGGGGAATAAATGGAAGATCCTCAAGGAGATGGATTCATGCAGGAGTTAAATGGGTTAAAACATAACAACAATTGTGAGGATGACAGAGGACCAGATAATATATTATACTGTTGTTCAGAGGGTCCCTATTAATTAAAAAAAAACTAGATGACCCCAAACAACAAACGCCTAAAGAGGAACCCTGGTGGCACTGTGGGTTAAGCAGTTTTCTGCTAGTGGTTCAAATCCACTTACTGTTCTGCAGAAAGAGGAGGTGGCAGTCAGCTGCCATATATGTTACTAGCGTAGGAAACCCTATAGGGTAGTTCTACTCTGACCTGTGAGTCAGAAATGCCTTCATGGTTAGGAATTTTGTGAACCTTAAGGGAATACCCTCAATGATTCCGAAGGGAAATAAGACAATAAGAGTTCAACAAACATCATTCTGCTATTATCATTGTTAAATGCTACAAAAATAATAAAACAATGATTTCAAAGTTTAAGCGAAAAATTTTGTACCTGGCAAGTGCATTTTCAAATCTGAGAAGGAAATTTATTTTCTGATTTTCAACATAGCCTCTTCAAAAAAGGATTAAGATAAAGCAAGAGAAACATATAAAAAATAACAAGAATAACAGAAGTAAACCAGAATGCAGTGAAAGGAAAGTTTAGTTTTTATATCTGAATATTGATATTATGATCTTGAGAGACTGGCCAGTCCTCTTATTCATGAACTTTTACTATTACTGGAAATTAATCACGTGTGCATAATATTTTGGTAGTTTTAAAGAATGAGTGGGTTAAAAAAAGACACTAGATTTAAACACTGAAATGAATGTTCATTAAAAGATATAATAAAAAGCAAATTCAACTGCTTTACAGCTAAAATATCTTATAATTATTACTGGAAAATATTTCCCTTTATGTTTCTTAGAACTATTTCTCCCCTCACCTTTTGAGATTACTTGGTCCCAATGCATTTAAAAAGTTGTATTTCTCCTAATTTTTAATTATCAGAGAAATTAAAGTATAAAAAAGGCATAAATGTGTAAAAATTGGACAATTCTGAAATATATGCAAAATAAAATAATTAACCACTGTCAACACTTCAGAACTTATATTCATTTTAACATAATAGATACCATATGATAGCTAACAAGTTATATTTTAAAATTAACATAATGAAAGCATTTGATATGCTATTAAAATCACTATTCAAATATTTAATGCATTTTGAGTGATTATAAAAATAGCACATAGCAAATGCAGAAAAGTAAAAAAAATAGAAAAAGCATTTAAGAGAAAATTACAATCCTCTACACAGCCATAACCCAGAGACACTGAATTTTAACATTTTCTAATATCTCTTCCCATCTTTGCTATGTATGCACAGTATGTTTTTAATAGTTGAACTCTTGTATACAAGTATGTAACTCTGTCTCCTGCTTTTATCAAGAAATGTGTCAACTTTTCTACATGTAAATATCTTCATAAATATCTTCAAGGACTTTAACTGTTGACCTTCTATTAAATAGAATTCTTCCATATTTTCAATGATAGAAACGATTGAAAATTACTGCTGTAAGGAACACATTTGTGCATAAAAAAACACCTTTGCCCATTTTTGGACTATTTTCATCATTTAGATTGCCAAAAGTATATAGTGATCTTTAGAGGACTCAATATATTTAGATTATAGAAGAGCAGTTTGGATACAATAATTGAAAACACATTATCATTGAAGGAAAATAAATTTTTAACTTCTTTTAGATGTCATTATAAAAGTAATAATAAATGATTGGTGAGATTTTTCTTCATGTACTTGGAAAATCAGTTAGAGAATATGATGTCCTTTAGACTGAACATTCACGCAGCAACCTTAGAAACAGAACTCTCTCCTCCTCCCGAAGTAAGCAATAATTTATACTCAGTAAACAAAACAGACAACACTGCTAGTTTCATCCCTTTAATGAATAACATATCTCTGGAAGTACTGGAGCAGGTAAAAATTCTGAGTCAACTATAAAGCACCAGTGCTAATTCACAAGGCATTAAATTTTAATGATTAAAAGGTTAGCTTTACAAAAAAGTATGCATCTTCTCTGACCTAATGTTTCTTGCATGACAATAAGGTAAAGTAATGGTGTATACCTGATCAAAAGGACACTGGATCACCAGAAATATTACAGAATGGTCTGTGGGGTTTTGTTTGTCTGTTTTTTCAGGGGACACTTAAGAACTGATATTTTCTTGAAATGTATATGTAGGTCCCCTAAAACAAAGGAAAAACCCTAATAATTTCCATAGACCTTTGAATGATTTACATTCTAACGCTAAACCAGTAGCCATTCTTCTCACATGGTCTAATTTATAACCCCAAATCATTGGAGGACGAAGATATGATGCTTGCTTTCATCCCAGGTATTTTTGTTAAACATTGGGGTGTTAAATTAAATGTAACTGTGATTTTTTTTTTTTTAGAATTTACTTCTTGTGTGCACTATTCTTTGAACCTCCGAAGTTCTCTTTTCTTGATTTAAGATGCTCTGATGGTAGCCATAACTCAAGTTGATAGAGTAGACAGCAGACAACCAAGGATTCCACATTGGAGGTAAAGGTAAATCACAAATGCAGGTGTTGGTGCGGGCTCCAAGTGTACAGAGCTGGTCTCTTCAAGGACAGTAAAAGTTTATGCGTATGGCTGCAAAGTAGATATCAGGGAAGACGTGATGGAGGAGCAATTTTTCAGGGATAAAGATGAAAAAGTAAACCCATGACCAATCACAAAGGCACTTGTACAACAGGTTAAAAAAACATAGAAACAAAAAAGCCACTGAAGGGATTTAATCAAAGAATGGCATGAAAAGACATGAAAAACCACTCTAGTTAGAGAATAAGAAAAGGATTGGGGGTAGGACCAAGAATAAAAAGAAAAGGTAAATCATAATAATCTAGAGGAGATGAAGACAGCTAGCTTTAAATAAACAAAATTGGATGGAGATATGTAAATTGATCTGGGAGTTATTTAAAAGCAAAACCACAAGATGTGATGACCAAAGTTATGGTGTAATGGAGATGCAGAAATACAGAGTGACCACCAGAATTTGGGCTAAAGAAATTAGGAAGAAATTGGTAGCGTTTTCTAACTTAAGGCAGATCTAAAAGAAAGAGCAAGATGGACTAAAAGAAGACAATTCATTGTGAGGCCAGAGTTTTTGGTTTGTTTGTTTTTATGGGTCATCTATGTAGAAAGTATTGCAAACATGAACGCATAGATTTGTAACTGAAAAAAGAGAAAGAGATGACAGATGAATCCAGGTATTATGAGTATATAGATTAATTTAGACTCTACTGAAGAGCAAGAGAAGGTCTAGGGCTTGATCGTTTGTTGATAAGAGGAGGGGTGAAAGGTTCACAATTGGTTCTATCTACTCCTTCCAAAGGACTCTAAGGGCTTGAATTGTAAGCCTTTTTAAAAAAATCATTTCATTGGGGGATCATACAACTCTCATCACAATCCATACATGCATCTATTGTGTCAAGCACGTATGCACATTTGTTGCCATCATCACTCTCAAAATATTTGCCTTCTACTTGAACCCTTAATATTGGCTCCTCATTTTCCCCTCCCTCCCCCCTCCCCCCTCCTTCATGAACCCTTCATAATTCATAAATTATTATTATTTTGTCATA
>NW_022106084.1:12243708-12245640 GCF_000313985.2 Echinops telfairi | reverse complement strand
TTTTGGAAAATCACATCTCACTTTTAATGGGGGAGAAATAATTTCTCACTGTATTATCCTTTTTCAATCAAGAAACATGAGTCTTGAGGATAAAGCATTCTAATAAGTACAAGGTGTTTCCTCTAAGAGCACAAACTGTGACGTATTCTGGAAGACAGACTGTAAATAGAGGCCAAAAGGATGTCGGCCTGTTCAGCCTAATAAATTGTCATCTTCCAATTAAAGGAGTTCAAGTCTCCTCTTCCCATTTCTACTTAAAATAACACTAATAACAAAGATAGTATTAAGACTATCCCAGTGGAGTAAATGTAAAGTACTCAACTGTTAACCAAAAGGTCAGCATTTCAAATCTACCAGAGACCCTGCAGTAGAAAAGGTCTAGTGATCTAGTCTCATAAACGGTATAGGATAGGAAACTCTATCAGTTCTGGTTTATCTTATGGGCCGCTATGAGTTGAAAAAAAGCTGAGAACTAACAATAATATTAAGAAACAATATTATTACATTGCGCATACAAAATATTGAAACTAAATACAGTGACTAGTATCATGCAAGTTAGGAAATAAGTTCTTTCAAAATTCTTTTGTACTCTGTACCAAACATATCTAAGTTTTTAAAAACAGGGGTTTTTATTATAGTCATTTAATAGTTAAAAAGTATAGAATAATTTCAAATATTTTTTAATTTAAAAATCAGGTAGTGGGGACCAGGAAACAACGGTGACCAGATAGGACTCACCCGTACGGAGATCCTGTTGCCAGACCAGAAAATTGGGAGGTAAGGTGAAGGAAACGGTAAGGTGGAGTAATGAAATTAGAACTAGGGTACTAGTGGCTATCCTGAACCCCTTTTTTGTGTGTGATTTCCACTCACAAAGCAAACCAATAACGCTTTAATGCGCTCTAGCTTTGGCGAGCCCATGCACGCCAGCTGCACCCTTGCTGGGAGCAACGATTTCTCTAGGCTGACGCCTTAAAGGGGACTGAATTCCAGACAAGAGAAGAATCCCATTCCGGAGCTCTCCATGCTGTTGGCTGCCTCAAGCTCACGGCCCGAGGAGTGGCGGTGGTGGATAGCCATAATTTAGAGTAGAAGAAAAAGCAGATTATTACCTGAGGTAGATCGCGGTGTGGGAGAAAATAAGTGGATAGTCAGAGTCCAGGGAGCGAATTTAGTTCCAATTGGCCGAGAAGAAAACATCCCCCCTGATAAGCTTGATATCCTCCTCTGGGGATCAGCCTGACAGCCCCCAAATTGGAGCATATGACAAGCATAATTTTTTAAAAGGGTGAAATATATATTATTGGTTAAAAACTCAAACCCAGTCTGGTTGCTCAGCTCCAAGGAGCACACAGATGGAGCGCTCTTATCATAAATCAGTGTAAGAAGAAACCTAGCTAAGGAATGCCAGAACTCAGCTACAGAGTCTGGCAGCTTTTTGCATAACAAAGACCCGCTGTAGCAAATCTCACCTTCAAACAACACTGAGCTGCAGCCCAGAGTCTGTGGGAGACAATTTAATTTGATTTGATTCTAGCTGACCAGGGGGATAAAAAATAAAAAATTAAAATCCTCTGATATAGTAGGACACCAGCAGTCTAGATAGGACAATAAACCTAGCTTCCCTCTCAGTGATTCTACACATAGCTGGGGAGGCCCTGCTTGTCATGGGGCCCTACACAGGGCTGTGGGAACACCCCAGCCCCTACCCGTGCTGCAGTGCTACATACAGCACAAGGCAGGTACACCAGTGAACTCCAGTGCTAAACAGACACCTGGCCGTGGGTGCAATCTTGCCTTTGAAAGTAATCCCACACAGCATCTGTGGAACCCTACATTAAATGGGTATACCACCCCACTACCTAGAGGAAGAGTAGGAACTTCTCCAGCCTCACGGACATGTGATCAAGTCTCAGTTATCTCCTTACCTAC
>NW_022106084.1:12239874-12241623 GCF_000313985.2 Echinops telfairi | reverse complement strand
AAATAACAAAATCCAGTGACAAATTGACAGATATTGCCAATAGGCTTGAGGAGGCAGAGAATCGTACCAGTGACCTAGAGGATAACCAAGTAGACCTCAGCAAATGGAAAAAACAGTCTAATAAGTCAATCAAATTAGCTGAAGAAAACTTGAGAGTCATGTCTATTGCTATGAGAAGAAATAATGTTAGAATAATTTGACTTCTGGAACAAGACACAACAAAGAAATCAACACCAAAAATAGCTAGGGAATTCCTAGAGGAAAATGTCCCCAGCTTAATCAAGGAAAATCAGGCAACCATTTAAGAGGCTGAAAGAACACCAGCCAGACTGAATCCCACGAAGACGTCACCAAGACACATAATTGTAAAATTATCCAACTTTGAGGGAAAGGAGATCATAAAAACAGCTAGGGAAAAGCAAACAGTCACGTATAAAGGTATCAAATAAAAGTATGTTCAGACCTATCAGCAGAAACGATGAAAAGAGGAGGAATGGAGTAACAAATTCCAAAAATTGAAGGAAAACAACGCAAACCCAAGAGTACTTTACCCAGCCAAGTAACCTATTAAGATAGATGGTGAAGTAAGAGTCTTCCCACAACGACAACCTCAAAGAATACACCAAAATAAACCCATCCCTACAAAAGATCCTTGATGATCCAGTATGGGCAGAAAATCAACACTCACCGAGGGCAAATAAGAGACCATCACATAGAACAACTCCACCCATAGGACAACAAAGAGGAAACAACCCCCAGGATAGCATCAGCTCAATAGTGGAAAGAAGGCAAACATAAACCACACACACAACATAAGTGGATAATATAGGTAGATAGGAAAATACCCAACACAAAAGGTAAAAGATGACATCACAGAGGCCACAGATGGATATAATAACACTGAATATCAATGGCCTAAACTCAGGCATTAAAAGGCAGAGGCTAACAGACTGGCTGAGGAAACATAACCCATTGATCGGCTGCCTCCAGGAGACTCATCTCAAGCTTGCAGAGAAAAATGGGTTGAGAATTAAAGGATAGAGAAAATATACCAAGCAAATGGAAATGCAATAAAAGCAGGGGTAGCGACGTTAATATCTGACCAAATTGATCTCAAGATACAGACCATAACAAGAGACAAGGAGGGACACTATATAATGCTCAAGGGAACAATAGACCAAGAACCAGTGAGCACAACAAACTTATATGCACTTAATGAGAGAAGAGCGAAGTTTGTGAATCAAACACTCAGAAAGATGGAAAAAGAGATCACAGGCTCAAAAATTAGAGCTGGTGACTCTAATACACCACTCTCTGAAAAAGACAGATCTTTGGGAAAGAAACTCAACAAGGAGGCTAGAGATCTAAATATCACACTTGGACGACTTGACTTGATAGACATTTTCAGATCTTTCCACCCACATGCAAATAAATTCACATTCTTTTCAAGCCCACATGGCACATATTCGGAAATAGACCACATGCTGGGACACAAGTCGAACTTGAGTATATTCAAGCACATAGAAGTTATACAGACATCTCTCTCCAATCAGTGCACCATAAACCTGGAAATTTACAGAAGGATGGTGAAGAAAACAAGGGCAAATAATTTGAGGATGAACAATTTCCTTTTGCAAAAGAAGTGGATATTGACCCAGAATAGAGATTAAATCAGGAAGTTTCTAGAAACCAATGAGAATGAAAATATGACATACCAGAACCTGTGGGATACAGCAAAGGCATTTATGA
>NW_022106084.1:12214329-12216359 GCF_000313985.2 Echinops telfairi | reverse complement strand
CAGGGGCTGGCAATGCCAGTCTCAGGGTCCCGGTGGCCTCTGTAATGGTTTGCTGGAAAGCAAATGCTAACTGTTAGCTTAGCCGTTCCCTTTTTCTCTTTTTAATAAAAGCAAATCCTCTTCTGATTTATTTGGTTATCAAAATCATTTACCCCCTTAGGTCTTTGGAAAAAGCAAAGTGGTATAACGTACACTTTTGACAAGCAGGAGTGTCCATAATGTGTAATTGTCCTTCATTTTGTGATTTGATGTGAGCAGCTTATCAGTTGAATAGAGTTCCCTTGGCTGTAGCGTCTGAGTCCAATATACTTGGATGATCTCTCACAGCTCATGCTCTATCGATTCTGTATTCAATCTTGCTTTTGCTTAGTCTTCTGACCTCTGGTTCTTGAGACATCAGCCAGAAGTCTGCTGCCTGACCTACAGATTTTGGATTCACCATCTCTCACAACCCCTGAATCAGCAGCTTGTCACCCAATCTATTTATTTATGGTCCATCAACCCCTGCAACCACATGAGTAAGAAGAAACCTCCAGCCTGACAGCTGACTCACAGCCTTGGCATTTGCCAGCCTCCACAATTTTATGAGCCATTTTCTTGAAATCTCTTTTTAACTATTCATAATTATATGTTGCTGGTTTTGCTGCTCTAGAGAATCCAGTTGATGACAACCCTTAACCCTCTGGCTCAAATAATAGTGCTTGGCAGGAACTTTTCACTTAACAAAGGGACATTTGTTTGAAAATATCTTTTCTTGACAGAAGAGGCCTTCCTGTCCTCTTTTCAATTAAATTAAACATTATAGGCAGACATGTATATAAGGCTGACATTTTCTATACTGGTTGTTACATCCAGTCCCAATCGATTGATGAAATTTATACTCCTTACCTTCTAAGGGTCACCTAATGATATTGAGGGGCAAAAGCAGTAGAGACTGGGAACTAGGCCAGTCCCACTGTTGGTGATGATGTGCCCTCCATCTCCATCCATGCACCTTCCTAGTATATCAAAAGGTGACTATGGTAATGAAGTCATGGGCAGTAGTAGCTGTAACTGCCTCTTTAGAGTCACACAGCACAGACAGGGCAACGGGGTAGGCCACAGGGCAGGCAACGTTGGTGGTGGTCATATCAAAAGAGGGTCAAGGCAGAATTCCCCTGAGTGAAAGCTATCTGTGAAGTGCTGACATGCAGGTGGTTACATGCCTTGACCAAGGATGGATGCCCAGCAACCTGCCAACATCTAAGGGAGACCACACTGGGTAAGACTAGGGTGAAGAACTGGACGGGAGGACTTATTAAGAGAGTGATGGAAGAGTTCTATGTGATTCCCTGTGTCATGAGTCATTCAAAGGAGGACATCATAGCCAGTGACAACCTCCTTCAGAAAAAGACCACAATTAAATTATCCATCAGTCGATAGAAAATATAAATCACAATCACGAGAGACAAGTGCACACCCACTAGTAGAGATGTATATACATATATCTATAAATAGGTACATCTATAATGATTTAGAGAAAAGAACCCTCAATCATTGCCAGTGAGGGTGTATTATGGGCCATCCACTGTAGAAGGCTGTTTGGCAGTTCTTCAATGTGTTCAATGCAATTAGCATGTGGCCCAGCAAGTCTACTCCCAGTCATATCCCCAAGATAATAGAAAACAGGTACTCAAACAAACAAAAATAAATGCACATGCATGTCTAAAGCAGCACTAGTCAAACACCCATTAACCGATGATTGGCTAAATCGTGATGCAGAGATACAGTGCAATATTACTCAGACCAAGAATGAAATGCCAATACATGCTACAACTTGGCTAGACCTCAAAATCATTGTTGTGATAAAGAAGTCAGATACAAAAGATCACATATTGCACGATTCCATTTCTGCAAATTATTCAGAATTGGTAAATCTAAAGATAAAACAAAGATTTGTGGCTGTCAAGAGCAAGGGTGGATGTGGGGCATAATACTTATTAAAGAGGTTTTTTTTTTGTTTTGTTTTGTTTTTTTCTTTTCTTTTTTTT
>NW_022106084.1:12211492-12213513 GCF_000313985.2 Echinops telfairi | reverse complement strand
GATAGCCGGGCACCATCAGCCTTCTTCACCACACTTACTTATGCACACATTCATCTTCAGCGTTTATGCGTGGAAGGTGGTCACACAGTGATGGTTTTTGTTATTTGGTGTCTGCTGCCTGTTCCCTTTAGCACGTCGTGTTCGCACAGGCTCGTAAAGAGGTTTTTATGTTTTTGTTTATAGCATAATGAAAATCTTTTGAAACATTTGTCAAGGAAAAATAGCATGTTTGAAAGGATGGGTGAACAGAATTCATTATCATTCACAAAGAATCCATACTTATTGAAAATGTATAATATAATTTTTTTTAACTTCAAAGAGGGATAAACAAGACAAAAACAAAAAAAAAAAGTTTGCAATGAGGCAAAGCCAAAGCATGTGGAGCCTGAAGTAAATTCCGTGTCATCCCCTTTTGAGAGCCACACCTGTAGGGGAAGTATTGAATGCCACTGGAAGGCTCGCTTTAAAATAATAAATGTTGTTATGTGATTGTGACTTTAAAAAATCAACTAATGATTTGGAACTCACTGGAATGATTTGACAAACAAATTACATTACAACTTACACTACTTGGCAAACTGTCCATGTTTAATTAAAGAATAAGCTGATTACTTTAGAAGTAATCTGAGCATCTGGTTTTATTATCATGATTTTTTTTTCCATTTTACTCTCCTCAAATATGTACTGAATGACAATGAGGGTGTCAATCAATTTATGTGCTCTTATCAATCCAGGGGGGCTTCAAGAAGTTTATGGAAAAATCCCACTGTGATTTACTTCCATTTCTCCGTGAAACTTTGCTAGCTCTCTTCTACTGCTGGGACAAAGTAAGCTCCAAAATATTACACAGGGAATGATTAGAAAACTGAATAAATACTCAAATATTAAATATCACTTACCATGGTACTCAAATTCCAAAATTGATAATTGCACAAAAATTTACTGAGAATGCACTAATTGTCAGGCATTAAATTCCATAGAGGATATTTTGATAAGCCCTTCCTTCTCTCAAATAGCAGGCCTGGCAATGTACTGAGCTACTAACGTCAAGATCAGCAGTTCAAAATTACCAGCCCCTCTACAAGAAAGACAAGTTGCAGTCTCAGAAACCCACAGGGGCAGTTCTGTCCTACTGGGTCACTCTGAGTGGGAATCGACTTGGGGGCCGTGGATTTGGTTTGTTTCTCTCAAACAACCTATCTATATATATAAACAGGTAACACTTCTCACTAAAAATAAAAGGCTCCATACTATTTACTGCCCACGTCTGGGTTAGACTCTGCTTTCAAGCCACAGCAGGCTGAGATCCCTAATACCCTGTGCACCCCCACACCTATGGGTATTTAAGTTTGTGATTTCAAGATGGTGCCTATATTGCTCTGGAAGCATTACCTGCATCACAGGTGGTTGTCAGGAGCTACACGTGCTGACATCACCAACTTCCATGGTTTCTTTTTGCTTTTTCCATTTAACGTTAATGAATAATACTGTGTGATTCCATTTGGATGCTTTTTGTGAATTTGCTCCATCTTTGCAAATGTGTTAACCTCCTTGCCAAGTGTGTGGTATCCTCTGTGTGTACAACTGCTCATTTTGAGGAGCAAACCACAGGAAAGCTTGTAGCGTTTACATGGCAACGACGCTACCGTAAAGGAAAAGCTCACTCTCCTGCTGTTGCATGGACGCCAGTCAGAGTGGCCCTATAGAGCCCGGGAGAATTTCTCCTTTGAGTGTCCGAGACTTTAAAATCATTAAGGGCGTCAACAGCCTCATTTTTCGCCCATGGAGCTGCTGGGGGGTTAGAATAATTGATCTTGTAGATAGCAGCTTAGGGTATAGCCCACCATGCCAACAGGGTTCCTCAGAGAAAAAACAGTATTCTTTCATGGGTGCTTTATGTATACTTCTTTGTAATGAAATAAGATAAAAAGACACATTAGAGCATTTCACTGTACATATTTTAGAGCACTAAATACTTTTAGCATTCATAGACTATTTGCACCTTCAGCTATGCGGATTTG
>NW_022106084.1:12208818-12210956 GCF_000313985.2 Echinops telfairi | reverse complement strand
TACAGTTCCTCATATTGGGAGACCCTGAACCATAAAATTATTTTCATTGCTTCTTCATAACTGGAATTTTGTTACTGTTATGAATCATAATGTATATATCTGATATGCAGGATGTATTAGGCGACCCCTGTGAAAGGGTTGCTTGACCCTCAAAGGGGTCGTGACCCCCAGGTTGAGAAGCGCTGTTTTAGGAAAAACCTCTCCAGTGACTTCATCACATGGAGCTAGAGACATTCCACGCTTTGCTGGATGCCAAGTCCAGAGTTTGCTTGTAGGAATCCCTTGGGTTACAACAGTAAATCAGTAAAACCCGGTGTTCCCCTGATATCCGTTTCTTCATGTTTCCTTCCCCCTGGTCTGGCTCAGCAATGTGATGGGGTTTTGTGTTGTGCAGTTGAGCTTTGCTCTATGCCTTGTCAAAGGCAATAAAAAGATAAAGACATAAACCATAACACATAAAAGAAGTTGGCAGTGCTTTCTAGTGACAGATTATAGATCCAAGCTAATAAAAAGTTCCATTTTAAAAGATCATGTTGCTCACAACAAAATAAATTGAATACTAAATCAATGATTTACATTATAGCATGCCCTATATACTACAAAACGACAAAGTAAGTGCAGAATTCCACCTCTTAACTCACTCCCTTTTATTATGGTACATTTGGTGTCTTTGGGCAGTCTATATGTTTTGAACTGAGATTCTAGCGCCAAATAAAACATAGTGAGAACTACTTTAAAAAACATACCAATTTCTCACTATCAAACCCAGAATATATTCTGCTCCAAATCAGATGGCTTCCAATTGGGTGGGTCCTTGCAAGCAGGACAAGTCAGAGGAGGCACCGCCTTGCCCCAAGGTCTGGCCAGATTGGAACATGCATCTGGAGCAGGCTGAGGGATGCTGGATCCCGCATGGTATACTCTTCCCACCTACTTTCCCCCTTCATTGTGCAACAGACAAACTCAGAAGTTGAGAAATGGTGGCGGGGGCATAGAGACATTGATGGGACTGGGTGAGGGGGACACCAGGTAAGAGAAACAGAGGGAGGGTGTGCATCTTCCGTCTCTAAGGATGAGATTGTAATTGAATTTTAGTCTACTCAAGCAGAAACAAAATGTCAATGCGAGGCTGGAGGACATTGCCTGGAGGGATGCCTCCTCCCTAATATGCCCAACCTTTTTCACTGGAGGCCAGTGTTTAAAAACTAAATTGTGAAACAATGACACGCATAGTAACAGAAATTTTAAAATATTCTATGTTTCTTGAGACAGAATAAACTAGCGTAACCGAAAACACTACACCCACTGCCACGGAGCTGATTCTGACTCAGAGTAAACCTATAGAGGTTTTCCAAGTCTGTGTGGATGAATAGGGACTCTATCATCTTATCTGGTATTTTTTGTAAAACTGTTCTAAAATATAAAGTTTGTTTTATAAAACTATACAAATATAAAACTGTCACACCACTGAAAGGTTCAAGTATGTCTCCTGCTGTTCCTTCTATTAAAGGAAGGCTGTGCAGAGGAAGGAGCTCTGCTGGGGTCATGATTGCATTGGACTGCTCACGACAAGGTCAGCAGCTCAAAACCACTAGCCACTCCATAGAAGAAACAGAAGGCGATCTACTCTCATAAAGAGTGACTGTCACAGAAACCCACAGGGCGGTTCACCTGTCTATTAGGAAAGCCATGAACTAGAATTGACTATAGCAATGGCTTTGGTTTGGTGAACAGGAAACCAAATCTGAAAACCAAATTAGGTCCAGAAAGTATATTTTTAATCCTATGCAAATAATTGTGTAAGTAAGCATAACCAAAATATTAACTTAATGGCATATGTATTTTATATACATTAGCTTCTATAATTTTCTTTAGTAAAAATTAAGATATCTTGTTCAGAGCCTTTTTTTTTTTTTTACTTGAGAAATCCGATTTTAAAGCACAGGGAAAAAAACCTACTGCAGGAAACCCCATCTTTCCCCCCAGGGGTAGTCATGAATCCTCTGTCCACTTTTGTAAATGGCCAGCTTTATACTCAAACAAGGTGCTCTTTTCCTTTCAGAGTAGCACTTGTCCACCTACTGGGGGAGCTGACCTACCACACCACACCCAGAGGGAAGCAGGGACAAAGGAAGGAG
>NW_022106084.1:12205353-12206656 GCF_000313985.2 Echinops telfairi | reverse complement strand
AAAGAAAATGAAGCCCTACTTTCTATTGTGAAGCAATAATGCTAAGTTGTGTCACTGCCCATGTTTCTGTGGCAACAGACAGAAGTCAGAAGCGTGATCAAGACCACCCCTGGGGAAGTTTTCTAAAACGTACCTCCGCCTTTGTACCCATGATTGAGTCTGCGGGCATCAATGTCTTTTGAAAGGCTATTTTGCCACTCTCCATTGTTTGGGTTGAAACTTTCAGAGAAGGTGATATGTCTCAGAATAAATCAAAATAGATGAAGTACAATGCTTAATTTCCATTGATGCAAAGTTACTTCATCCAGGACATTCTGACTGTATCTTTAATCCAGTCTGTTTTTATACTTTCCAGACACTAATGGTAAACATGCTGCCACAGAAATATTTAAGTGTTACTGGAAGCAGGGAAAAGGAAATAGTTAGTCATTTACGTCAGGGAACAGACTGAAGCCATCTCCTATCTTGAAAAGACAAAGAGTGTGGACATCCTGTGGTCACTAACTTCTTTAGGAGATCATATGTAAATATATGAGTATATGTAAATATACTAAGTAATGGTGAAAGACAATTGCTGATACTCTCTCTTTTACGTAACATTTGAATCTCTTTGTTATTACAATACATTTGAATGATCATAATAAAATTTTCATTTTATTTAACAGTCATTTATTTATGAAGCACCTCAAAGAACAAACAAAAACTCCCAAATTCACTGCCACTGGGTTATTTCTAACTCGTAACGACCCTATAAAACAGTGTATAACTGTGCCCTGGGCTTCCCAAGACTACATTTTTGTAGAAATAGACTTGCTCCCAAGGAGCTGCTGATGGGCTCAAACATAGTTGTTTTGTGATGAAGGATGGGAGGGTGTAAAATAGATATATATGCAAACTGAATTTTTATATGAACAGATTACGCTAAAGTAAAACATTTAAAATACTGCTAGATACTAGGCCTTCATACAAAAATGAATCTGATTAGATGAAAAATTACAAAGCATGTGCCAAGTCAAAATGAAGATCGGGAGGAAATGGGATTTCATTCGTTTCTTAGTTGTTCACAGACCTATTCCGGTACTTTGAATTGAAGGCAACTATAACAACAGATAAATAGCCAAATAAAACGAACTCTACTGCACTGTAGTCGACTTGATTTCAGCCCATAGCAACCCTCCAGGACAGAGTAGGCCTGTGGCCCAGGGTTTCTGAGGCCATGAATCTTTCAGGAAGCTGAATTCACCATCTTTCTTTTTTCTTTTTTTTTCTTTTTTAACATTTTATTAGGGGCTTATACAACTGT
>NW_022106084.1:12180357-12203747 GCF_000313985.2 Echinops telfairi | reverse complement strand
AATGCACAACAAAACAGCAACAACATCAATCCACTGACAAAGAACAAACCAAAACACGCACCATCTTTCTCCAGCTGATGGGCACAAACACCACTTTTGGTTAGCAGTTCAACCCTGAAACCACTACGTCAGTGGGCTTGCAGATAAAACTAAAGATGTAGAAGAGGAAATGATCAATCTTGGGCCTAGTGGGTTTCTGTACACAAGTGAGCTGCTTACCACCATCCTCTTCATGCCCCTTGCTGTCTCCCTCGATCATTCCATTTTGCAGCATCAAACTGTGCACGAAGTACTTTAATCTTGCAGCAGCTTCTGACTTTTCAAACCTCCAATTCATCTATGTTCCAAGGGAGAGAGAGGGAGGTAGCAGGCCTATTCCAAAGCAGGACACAGGTCCTTAATAGAGTGGTGACTGACTGTTTAGCATGCTAACCCACAGACATCACAGAGCCAAGGATTAAGACTCCCTCATTCACATTGCCCAGGAAGTCAGTTTGCAAGTAGAACTAAATCCGTTTTTAATAATTTAACTTTAACTTTTCTTGGGTCTTTTCCATCATCATTTTGTGTCACTTTATATTCTAGATGTGTTTGCGCTAAGAAAAACCCTGAGCTTCCTTCATGACTGTTATCTATTGACATAAAAAGGAAGCCAAAATAACCACAGAAGATATCGGAAATAGGGCCTTCTTGGATAATTTATGTGTGTTTCTGGTTGTTGGTTTAATTTCCTGTTGTTTTTGTTTTGTTTTGTTTCCTTCCAATAAAATCGGAAAAACACACAGCCAACTAACGAGGCGGGCTGACACAGTGGCTGCAACAATGGACTCAAACAGGAAAGATTGTGAGGATGGAGCAGGACCAAGTATGTTTCTGGGCTTTCTTCTCTGCTACAAATGGAATCGCTATAAGCTGAAACTAACTCTACTGAGCCTAATGACGAACTATAGACATGTGTGTGTTTGAATGTGCATGCACACCTTGATTTGCAGCTCTATGTTTCAGAATGACAGTTGACAGTAAGAATCAAAGTTTGAACACTTTAACTCTATGCTTCAACTGCTGAATACAAAACTAATTATCTGAAATCTGAACTCCCACCTAAGAAGTACTGTTGACATAAAAATAAAAAGTGAGAAGCAATATAAAAACTTACAGAAGCAAAGCATAACATTTGGAGGTTTATAAGCATTAAAGGTAACAGAGGCAAATACTATGACATACACACTCTTGCACTAGTGTTGTTGTTAGGTACCTTCGAGTGAGTTCTGACTCACAGCGACCCTGTGTTCAACAGAACAAAACACCACCTACTCCTGCTCCATCGGCACAATTGGTGCCATGCTTGAGCCCATTGTTACAGACACTGTGTCACTCCTTCTTATTGAGGGCCTTCCTCCTTTTCACTACCCTTCCACTTTCTGAAGCATGATATCCTCCTCCAGGGACTGGTCTCTCCTGATAACATGCCTGAAATGCATGACATGAAGTCGCTCCCTCATTACCTGTGAGGAGCATTCTGGCTATACCTCTTCCAAGACAGCTCTGTGTGTTCTTTTAGCAATCTGTGGTACTTTCAATATTCTGAGCCCGCACCATGGTTCAAATGCATTGGATTTTCTTCAGTCTTCCCTATTCAATGTCCAACTTTCAGATGCATGTGAGGTGATTGAGAATGCCATGGCTTGGGCCAGGTGCACCTTGGACCTCAAAGTAACATCCTTGCTTTTCAAAATGTTCCTTACTCAGAGGTTGGCAAAGGGAAAAGTGGTGATATTGGAAGGAATCTGGCAAGAATCTGAATACAAAAGAGAAATAGAGAGAAGTCTCTGCACACAGCCCTCCAGCACGGAGGAAGGTGACTGATGGAATAAAACACATTTTCTTATCTTTGGAAGAGATCTGGAAATATTGGAAATAATGAAATGGTTCGGGAGGAAGGAATGGGCAGGGTGTTCACATAACCCCCACAATGACGGAATAGACTTGAAATCTGTGATGAACCCACATTGAGAGAGAGGAGGTCCTACAGAGGGTCAGTCCATGCATAATGCAGCCTATTGCGGGGGTGCAACATATATTAGTAGAACATACGATCCAGCTTTACATTTTGCTAGGCTTTTTAGACTACATAAGGGTCCTTCAGACTTCTTTTCCAAAACATCCCCTTCAATAAACTTACCCTTTCTGTTCAAGCCTTTCTGTGAGTTCTATCCCTCTCCTGAAGGTTTTCTTGTAAGGGAGATGAGAACTAAGGAGAAGAGAGGTTTAAAACACTGAGCCTGTTTCTGGTAACAAACACTTAAAAGAGGTTTGTGTGTTTTTAATATTGAGGGCTCTTACCACTCTTGTAACAATCCACACATCAACTGAATCAAGGACATTTGTATATATGTTATCATCATTGTTTTCTAGACATTTGTTTTCTATTGAGCCCTTAGTGTTAGCTCCTCTTTTTCACCACTCCCTCCCCCCATCCTCATGGCCCCTAGAGATAAATTATTTATTATTATTAGTCTCATATCTTACACCAACTGCTGTTTCTCTTCCCCCACGGTTTCTGTTGTTCATCCCCCTGGAAGGGGGTGGGGTGAGGTTATGTGTTGATCACCATGATCAGTTTCCCCTTCCTCCCCTGCTCTCCCTACGTTCCTCCTGCTCTCCTGGTATTGCTACTCCAATTCCTGTAGCTGGATTCCAGTATTGTGAACTCTTATGGCATATCCATACATGTGGACATGCTCCAGGCTAGCCCGCAGTGAGAGGCAGTACTAGGGTCATGATAGTGGGGGGTGAGGAAGCTTCAATGAACCAGAGGAGTTTTGTGTGTCTCACCAGTGCTATACTGCATCTTGAATTACTCATCCCTTCTGTGACCCCTCTGTGAGGGGATGTTTGGTTTTCGACAGATGGATGGGCTTTGGGTCTCTCCTCCAAGCCCCCCTCATTCTCAACAATATGTTTTGTTTGCTTGTTTGTTTGATTGTTGTCTTCTGATGCCTGTTACCCGGTCTGGTCTTGGCGACACCTCATGATCACACAGGTTGGTGTGCTTCTTCTATGTGGGCTTGTGGCTTATCTGTGGGTTGGTCCTTTGGTTAACTACAAGCCTTTAAAACCCAGACACTATATCTTTTGATAGCCGGGCACCATATGCTTTTAAAGAGGTCTTGAATAGCAGATTTACCCAATCCAGTGTGTCCTTTGATCCCTTGACGACCACTTCCATGTGCCTTTATTACTACTTTTTTCCATGTACCTTTATTTTTGTGCCTTTAAGATGAAATCCTTGACAACTTCAATCGTTTCCCCATTCATCATGATGTTAATGACATCTATTGGTCCAGTTGTGAGGATTTCTGTTTTCTTTACATTGAATTTTAATCAATACTGAAGACTGCAATTATTTATCTTCATCAAGTGCTTCATAATCTTGCAATCGTACTAATCTAGGAGTAGAGCTTAGATAGGTATGGAAGCTGAACAAGTGTGGGAAGGAGAGTGGGGCTGTAACCATGAATATATAGATATTTGACAGAGGATATTTGTATACATGTATTTATGTTTGCTGCAAATATACTCATGAATGTGGTGGGGCCTACAAGAGGCCAAGTTATACCATTTCACATTACCACATTTCTTGAGGGAGGAGTTTTCACCCTAGCCTTGAGGGACACGAGGGCCAGTTGACATAAAATAGTTCACAAAATGGATGTCTACATTCTACTGAGGTGGGTAGTGACTAAGGTCTTAAAACTCGAGCAGCCATCTGAGGTGGAACCATTGATCTGTCTCCATCTGGAAGAAAGAAAACCAGTGAAAATTGAAAGACCTTTGGAAACAATTAGTCCTCTAGACTAATGGGCCTTGTAAACATCAGTCTCCATAATAGCAAGACCAGAAGAACTAAAGGATGCCCAACTATCACTACCAATTACTCTGAAAGGGATCTCAGGAGAGAATCCTAGATAAGGTGGCAACAAAATGTGGCAGTGGAAACTGACAGCTTTGTGTTTAGGCTATTTTGATTTATTTAGAGAAATATCACCTTCTCTGAAAGTTTCAGTCTTAATAATGGAGAGTGGCAAAATAGCCATGCAATAATGTAGTGAAGAAAGCTGATGGTGCCCGGCTACCAAAAGATATAGCATCTAGGGTCTTAAAGGCCTGAAGATAAACAAACGGCCATTTATCTGAGAAGAAACAAAGTCCACATGGAAGAAGCACACCAGCCTATGTGATCAGGAAGTGTTGATGGAATCAGTTATCAGGCATCAAAGACCCAGAACAAAAAATTAATATCGATGTGAATGAGGGGGAGTGCAGAGGGGAGACCCAAAGCCCATCTGTAGAAAATTGGACATCCCCTTATAGAAGTGACAAGCCAGACAGGATGCAGTATAGCACAGATGAAACATACAATTTTCCTCTAGTTCTTTAATGCTTTCTCTCCCCACCCCTCCACTATCATGACCCCAATTCTACCTTACAAATCCAGCTAGAACAGAGCATGTACACTGGTACAGATAAGAGTTTGAAACACAGGGAATACAGGACCGATAAACCCCTCAAGACAAATAATGAGAGTAGCAATACTAGGAGGGCAAGGGGAAGGTCATAATGGGGGGGAGGGAACCGGTCACAATGATCTATATATATCACCCTCCCAGGGGGATGGACAACAGAAAAGTGGGTGAAGGGAGACAGCAGTCAGTGTAAGACATGAAAAAAAAATTTTATAAATTATCAAGATTTCATGAGGGAGGAAGGGGGGACAGAAAAATGAGCTGATATTAAGGGCGCAAGTAGAAAGAAAATGTTTTGAAAATGATGATGGCAACATATGCACGAATGTACTTGACACAATGGATGTATAGATTGTGAGAAGAGCTGTAAGAGTCTCCAATAGAATGATTTTTTAAAATACCACAAATGTAATTTTTAAAAAGTGTATGTTTTGCAAATTATCTTTTTAAAAAAATTATGTTATTGGGGGCTCATACAATTCTTATCACAATCCATACATACATCCATTGTGCCAAGCACACATGTACATTTGTTTCTCTCATCATTCTCAAAACATTTTGAAAATTATCTTTAAGGGGCCTAATATTTAAGGTGCTGAATAAGTTACCTAATAAAGATGATTAATAAGAAAAAATAACCTTGGAATAAGACATCTATGCCTGAAGACTCTGGCATCGGTACAAAGGCGGAGGACTTTTTAGAAAACTTAAGCAGGAGCGGTCATCAGGAACTACGCAACTCTGAAAAACTATGACAGCTAACAGATGCCTAAGAAAACATAAAGTCCAAATTCTGTGAAGAATCTTGACAGGATTCTACAAGAGAATAGGGCTCCAAAAATCCACAGCCACCCAGCTGATGCTAATTCACAGAGACCCTTAAGACACGCACACACACGTACAAAGTGTGCATGCTCTACCAACTGCTGATGAATGATTGACATCTTTACAAGATTTTCCTGGGGGGTGGGTGGTTTCTCCTTCCACTGTGTCTACCCTTGACTCTACAGTGAGCCAAGCAAAGGTTAAAATTGACCTGAAACCACATCCTTGTTCGGTTCCCCTCTTCCCTAGCCTGATTTCCTCTCTTACTTAAAGAGGATTCCATCAACTGATCATGAGGTTCTGCTTCTAAAAAAGCCAACATAAATTATAAGCCCCCAAGCTACTGACTTTGAAATCCAAATTTACAATGGCTTAAATTAGATTAATTTGGAATAAGCCCTAGACAGTTTAAGGTCACTTGCATTAATAAATTCTCAGAAATTCCCTAGAATTATAAAGAGATAGTATATAAAGGAAAACTTTTTTCTATTTCAGTTGACAAGGTCATTTCCTATCCATGTAACTTTCCTCTAGTTCTTTGTGAGAGTATTGGGGGGAAAAGGTGGCATGTTTCCATTCAATGGAATGATAGCAATTTATTGTAAGACTTTTTCCTTTTGTTTCTGTTTTCTATGTACAGTTAATTGTTTTGATTTTTTAAATATCCTTTACTATAGAAAAGCTGTCTCCACAAGATTAGAGAAATAATTTATCTAGTCAAGTCAGACTCCTTTTTATTCCAATGTTATTGTCTGTGTTTGTTTTATGAAGTTGGTCTAGTTTATTTGATGGAATTTAAGAGGACTCTCTCTTGGTTTCTATTATAACTTTATATTGGTTATAGTCAGTTAGGATTTTAATTTGTCTTCTGCATTTTATTAGCAAACTGTGTGAATTATCTTTACAATATGCAGGCTTGTTTCTGTCTGGTCAGTTATTTCTCTAGGAATATTAATGCCTCTTGAGAGCTTGGTCAATTGCTTTTTTATTTTTAGCTCATTTTTAGTAATAACATTGTAAAAAACTTCACTGAAGATAAAGTATTTATTACATTCTCTTGAGTCTAAATTCTCATGAGTGCATTTATTTATTTGATTTATATGCTACTTGCCCATGGAACAGTTAGATTTATATTTTAGTCAGTTTTCTATTTTCACACATTGTGTTAGAAATACACACTGCTTTAATTAAAATGACATCACAGGCAGTTCAGGCGTTTTGGGAGGGCATTGCTTTTTCTCTGTTGCTCAGAATAATCCAAACAGGTCAGTCACCAAGAAGCTTGGTATAAAACACACTACTTTATAGTATAGGCTACCTGTTTAATATGAATACACTATATTGTTAGTGTATTTTCATGTTCACTGCGCTATACTCTTATTTTAAACCTTTCTGTTTAATTTTTCTGGAAATTTATATATACATATATATTAAAATTTACAAATATATATGAATATTTTCCTGTTTATTCAACAATTCAGCATAAGGGGTTACACAGTGAGTGGCTAATGGCAAGGTCAGTAGTTCCACTCCCCCAGTGGTTCTGTGGGACAAAAATGAGGCTCCCATAATGATTTACAGCCTAGGAAACCCACAGGGGCAGTTCTATGCTGTCCTATGTGGTCACTATGAGTTGGAAATGACTAGATGGAAATGGGTTAGGGTTTAGTTTTATGCAACGATTTTAATAATAAACAGAATATATGTTTTTACTTTTTCAGTTTCTCAAATAAGTGAGATAATGATAAACATTACCTCATAGAACTGTAGACAGGATACAGATTGGCAAGTATTCAGTACTCACTGCATACCAGCTTAACTATTATGTGACACGCTTTACTAGAACAGCAAACCTGTGTTTATGTCTGACTCCTTGGAAATAGGTCACTGACATGTCAAAGTGGATCTGGGGTGTCAGGAGGACTTATCACCTAAGGATCAGCTAAAGGAAATGGGACTATTTGTGGACGGGAGACTAAAGTCTGTTCTCTGTGCCTCAGAAGACCAGAAGGAAAACCAACAGATCAAAGGTATGGGAAGCTGCTCTTCCTCTGCATATTGGAAGAATGGCTAAGGTCCTTAGAAGGTGGTCTGTCCTTGGAGATTGTAAGTAAAAGCAGAACTGCTACTAGTCAGAGAGATTATGAAAGTGATCCTGGAAGAATTCAAGATTCCTTACAACTGTAATAAGGGGGAACAAAAAAACTGAAGTTCAGTGCATGCTCATGGTGCGCCAAGAACTATGGGAAACCCTCAAAGTACATTACCTCATTTAATCACCTCAACATTTCAGGTGGTGATGATCAAGGTAATCGCTCCCTCCTTTTTATAGATGGGGAGATAAAGGCTGCCATTTTAAAGTCCCGACATGTCCTCCAAAATCCTCACTCTCATCGAGTCAACGCTAACCCATAGTGACCCCTGTGGGTTTCTGAGACTGTAACTGTTTACAGGAGTAGAAACCCCAGTCTTTCTCTCCGGGAAGAACTGCCAACCAAGCGGATCTCGCAGTCCAATGTGTAACCACTCTACCACCAGGGAATGAAACACGTGACTCGAGTTCCCACAACAAAAACAATTGTTTTTCATTTACTTTTTAAAACATAATCTCCTAATCTGATCCTATTATTTAGAATTCCTTCTGTACTGATCAAGGCATGCAAAGTTATGCTATATTAACAGCAAATTAAAAACTTACTGTCTTCTTATCGCAAAGGTTTTTATTTACCTATGTCCTCATTATGGGTTAGTACAGCATCTGTTTTATTTCTCTTCATATAGGCTCCTTGTGGCCAGAACGGCTCCCAACAATGATGCGGTTATTTGTGATAGTGCAAGAAGCGCTGGTGGTGCTGAGGTTTAAGCAACTGGGCTGCTAACCATTCAGTCGGTGGCTCAAACCCAATAGCCACTCATAAGAGAAAGATGAGACACTCTCTGCTCCCTTAATGATTTACAGTCTTGGAAATCCTACATGGATGTGGGTACTCTGAGTCAGAATCACTCATTGACAGGAGGTGTCCTTTGGCATTTGGGATACCTCAGAAGGTAGAAAACTAAACACATTTGGAGAACAGAGTTCGCGACTATATTTTCATTACAAAGTGTCTCAACTACTCTGTCACTGAAAAGCTGCCATTATGTCACATTTCTCAAAATGTCTCCCCCATAGACTTAATTGCCGATAGGAAACGTTTTGTTGTAATGCAATATAGTGATGGTACTGCCTTCCCTTTCTTTTTAGGATATTTATATCTTTTCCAAAAGCATAGGGCTTCTTCTAACAGGGATGGAAAACAATTAAGATGCACTCTTACAACAATCCACTTGAGTAAATGACAGGATTTTAGTATATTCCTTTTTTTAATCAATAAATTCTATCAATGTCATTAATGCTAAATAATGAAGGCTCATTTTTAAAGTAATTTTTGTTCATTATATAACATATTAAAAACCTCATATATTTTGCTCATATCTTCTCTTTACTTGGAAACCCAATTCACAAAAATCTGACCTGCATTATGTACACAGTGGACTTTCAGGTTAATTCAGGTGTGTTGGTTATTTTTAAGAAGTGGGGTAATTTTCCCCACTTTGGGAGTCTAGTTTTCAAAAGCAATGGATGCCCAATGCAGAGCAGTAGGGTCTCTGGGTTCTTTTGCAACATCATTCTTTCCTTCCTCCATGCAGGGGTGAGGAACATCCAGGCCATAGGCCATATCAAGTCCACAAAATCATCATTTTCAGCTAATATCACACGCCGTACCAAAAAGAAACAGTTCCAGCTATCACATTAGGTAATGAAATGTTTGATCAGCATGACCCAGGAATTATGTTATAAATATCCAAATGGTCCTTGGCAGATAGAAAGGTTCCCCAAGCTTGCTCTGTAGCCCCTTGGCTTTAAAGCACCCCAGAGCAGGCAAAGAATAGCTTACAAGTGTTTGCTGAAACTCATTCAATTAAATAACTGATTACATTGGAATCGGGTCTCTATGAATCAAAATCGACTCCATATTTGTGAATATGGATTTTGGGGTTTTTGAAATCTAGAGTTAGTCATAACTTTCACACCAATTTAAACACCTATGGTTTCTGTGGTATGACCCGTCCATGCCTAAGACACCATAAAATTCACAGCATCAGAAGAGTGGGTTTCATTGGTTATCAACTGGTGACAGCAATCCTCTTATTCCTTTACTGCAGTCATTTATTCAGATACAGGGCTTCAATGCCTTCTTCTCAAAGAGTGATTTAATGCATTGACATTATTCTATTTTTACAAATGGGTTTTTTAAATAAAGAGGATTCTTTCTTAGGTTAAAAAAATGCATTTCAGAACTAAAAAATGCCCAATTTTAAAGATATAAATTGGCAAATGTTCAAAATGAAAATCTTTGCATTTGAAGATGCTTTCATGACAAAGTGTAAAGGGAATTTCCTTGTTGTTGTTGTTGTTTTGTAATGTCATTACCATTTTGGCACCAGAGAATTTACAGGGAAGAAATACACTGGGAGGAGGAGGGCTTGCAATTTTGTGTTATAACATCCTAACCTTGTCTTTGTGTGCTGCAATCTCTTTGATGGTTTACTGTGTACCCCAGACTTTTCTAGTAACAATGCTCCTTTTGACATATTTTAAAGGGCAAAGTATTTTTATTTTGTGAATATGATAAGTTATTTTCTTTCTTTTGACTTCTAGAAAGCGTAGTTTTTTTATTGAGGAGATGTGTTTACTGAGAATTCATTTTAATGGGAGAACTGATAATAGAACTTTTTACCTTCTGTAAATAGAGTTTTCATCAAAAATGGTCCCATTCATTTGTTTTACACTCTACATTACAAAACTTGATTAACATCACTAAATATATAAGATGCAAGTTTTACTGTAATTTTATGATTGGCTTTAATCTACAAACAAATTAAGTTCTTTGCTCTGCTTTTCATTCAGTGTATAAACAGAAAGTGCTTATTATGTGTAAAGCATTGTACTAAATGTTACAGAGAACCCAACAACGAACAAGAATTTGATAATCCAACAGATGTATCAAAGGTCAGCATACAAACAAATAGCCACAATTCAAAGAAAATAATTTTACAACAACCTCAATGTGCTCGAGATGGGTTAGGATTGAGGAGCTAAGGGATGGATGGATGGATGAAGGAGCTGGCATTTGACTTGCATTGGTCTCAAAGTATCATTTGAGAGACTTGAGGAAGATCACTCAATGAGAGAAAGTACCATGAATGAGATGAAAGTGTGTTAGGAAAAAATTAAGTAGCCTTGTTTGACGATAGTATAGCAGCACATCTCTGAGAACAAAAATGAAAATCTCAGTGCCATATAAGGTTCAAGCTAGAAAAGACATTCTACCTATGCCATTGAGTGAATTCTGACTCAGACTGACCTTGTAAAGAGTTTCTGAGACAATAAGTATTTACAGGAGCAGACCTTTTCCTCTTTCTCCCTGAAATGGGATCATCTAAACCAGCAATCTTCTGGTGTGGCGGTTAGATTTCAGATCAACTTTATCATACCTGTATCGAGGTAAGGGTAAATTCAAACCTGTCAATCAGGTGGTAGCCTGGTGAGGTGAGAGAGGACCTTTTTACAACAGGACAGTAGAAACATCTCTCTTTTACCTCTGCCTTCCTCCTTGCTTGGATTTGTTGTCTGCCACCAGGGACCACTGATCCTAGGAGCTGTCAGTGCCCCGTTATGCTTTCACCAACCTTGGACCCATAAGACTCTGCACCCACCAGCTTATGCTGCTTCTCGCTTCCCCTCTCTGCATCACTGGCCCGCAGCTATGTGGGTCTGAAGAGAGCTCCAGCTGGCATCCATCCCCTGGACGTTAGTTGAAATGGGCTGGGAAATCATCTTGACATAAAATTACTTTTTAAAAAGTAAAGCAGAATACCTTTAAACAGTTCAGTAATATCTAAAAAGAGTTGTACAACTGTCAACACATCAATTTTAGAACATAAAATTACTTCCTTATGTACAGTTTTTTCTTAAATATATGTGAGGGTGTGTTAGGATGGGTTGACAAGAGAATCAAATCCAGGGACACTCATGTATGTATAAGAAAGAGCTTTATATCAAAGAATAATTGTTTATTAAGAAATTGTCCCAGACCAGTCCAGATCAAGTCCATAGGTCTTACATTACCTCACATGTCCAGTACTAATCTATAAATTCCTCTTCAGATTCATATAACACATGTAATGCAGGAAGATCACAGGCCGATAGGTGGAAAGCCTTGTGGATCCAGTGATGGTGGAAGCATCTCCAGGGCTCTGGCTGCTATCAGTGTGGCTCCATGTGGCTTTTCAGCAGGAAGGGGAAGCAGAGAGAACTAGAGAGGAGCGGCCCACCTCTTCTGATGTCAGAATCAAGGGAGAGGAAGTTCTCAGAATCCTCATGAGAAGACCATGCCCACAAGGAGGGATCAACAGATTGTGACCTGGTTGACAATCTAGACTCCACTCCTTCATTCTTTTATCCTTCATCGTATAACTAGCACAGAGGATCACTGATTTTATTTCTCTAGGATAATCCAGCCTAACACATCTGGTATCAGTCCAATGCTTACCCAAAAGCACCATTGGGGGTCATTTTTGAACCTCTGTTACAGGTGTGGGAAATAGAGGTCCCTTAAAGGCAGATTTAGGAGCAGACCTTGCTTCGAACCATGCTCCATACATATTGCTGCAGTCTCTCACCAAAACCAACCAAGCTCACTGCCATCTAGTCAATGATGGCTCACAGCAATCGCCTGGAGATTCCCAAGACTGCAATTGCTTAAGGGAGTAGAAAGCCCAGTCTTTTTCTCATAGAGCTGCTGGTGGTTTTGAACTGCAGATCGCAGCACCACACATACACTACACCGCCAGGGCTCCTGATGCAGTCTCTGGAAAACCTTAAGCTCTAAGCTAGAGTGTGGATTTTATTCTCAGAACTGTGAATAAAGTACTGATAACCCCTGAGATTTATTTACCTAAAGTCTAAAGCTCCTAATTCCATTATAGTAGTGCTAAGATTACAAAAGCCAAGTCAAGAGTGGTGCTTGCTAGATAGCAATCTTAACACACTTGATTAAGCCCTGGCATCACCATGTACTGAAGTCCACCAGGATGACAGTGAACTATCAAAAAAGAATAAAAATTAATTTAAATGCACATTTGTAAACAATACAGAAAAATAAGCAGCTCATTTAAGACAGTCTCTGCTCTAAAAATAGTGTATCTTAGTACTTAACAAACAGCCATCTAGCTCAGAAGCAACAAAGCCCACATGGAAGAAGCATACCAGCCTGTGTGATCATGAGGTGTTGAAGGGATCAGATATCAGGCATCAAATAACAAAAAATCATATCCTTGAGAATGAGGGGGAGTGCTGAGTGGAGATCCAAATCCCATCTCTAGCAACTGGACATCTCCTTACATAAGGGTCGCGAGGAGAAGACACGCCAGTCAAGGTGCAGGGTAGCAATGATGAAACACACAACTTTCCTCGAGTTCTTTAATGCCCCCCCCAGTATCATGATCCCAATTCTACCTTACAAATCTGACGAGACCAGAGGATGTACACTAGTACAGATAGGATCTGGAAACACAGGGAATCCAGGACAGATGGACCCCTCAGGACCAGTGGTGAGAGTGGCGATACTGGGTGGGTGTGGGGAAGGTGGAGATGGAATGGGGGAACGGATTACAAGGATCTACATATGACCCCCTCCCTGGGGCATAGACAGCAAAAAAGTTGGTGAAGGGAGACGTTGGACAGTGTAAGACATGAAAAATAATAAAAATTTATAAATTAGCAAGGGTTCATGAGGGAGGGGGGGGCAGGGAAGGAAGGGAAAAAGAGGAGCTGATGCCAAGGGCTCCAGCAGGAAGCAAAGGGTTTGAGAATGATGATGGTGATAAATGTACAAATGTGTTTGACACAAAGGATGGGTGTATGGATTGTGATAAGAGTTGTATGAGCATCCAATGATGATTTAAGAAATAAAAAATAATTAAAAAGGAAAAACAATAGTAACTCATAAGATCTAAAGATTATAGGTTGTCACAGCATCTCTTGGCTGCTGCATAGTCTTCTCGGGCATTTCTCTTCTGAGAGTCATACCCCTCAAGGTCCAGGTCTTCCATGATGAGTCTGTGAGCCCTGGCATTAGGAACAAGCATTACTGGTGGTAAACAAATGTCTACATACTTCTTTTGAACTTTGTTATGTTGCCTACTTCCAATGGATAGATTAAGTGCAATTTGAATGCAAATTGCTTGAGTAAAGTTAGCCATTGATATATCAGTAAATACGCACACATACAAAACAGTTATCACACCTTTCTTTTTCTAGCTCTGATAGCCAAATTTTATACTTTTGGGAAACAAATGGTAAATTCTCTCCCTGAGTGTTGTTAAGAGTCTCTAAGTGGTGCGATCACATGGTGGAAACGTCCCCTGAGGTACTGCAGAAGAACAGCCTGAGGCTCCACTTCCAAACATTCAACCTTGAGAACCTGCTGGGCTGCAGTTCTAGTCTGACACACAGGTGGGAACCAGGGTCAAAATTGACTTGATGGCAAGTGGTGTTTAAGCTTCAGTTGTCTTAGTAAAGTGTGTAAATAAATGGACCTGTATGCACAGGGAAGCTAGATTTACATACCCTTAAGTTTCACACAGTAAATTCTTTATTTTGAATATTATCGTATTTAGGACAATGGTACCAAAAAGAAAAAAGAAAATCAATAGCATGGGCTCTAGCAGGTTTGTGCCTCAAGATGACTCTGCTGTTCCTTAATCATCGATCATGCTGAATGACACAATTAAACACAAACAAAACTTATTCCCTCTATTATTTCAAAATTGCACAATGTCTCTCTTCCCGAACAGGCTCTGGCCCTCAGATATTTTGGTCTCAGTGTCCTTACACAGAATAATGGTTTTGTTTTGTTTTTCAATGTAAACTCACCACCAACTAAATCTCTTTTCTTATTCATTTGACAAGAACTCTCTTTGGTCTCCACAAACTCAACTCTCCAGCTTCCACCATACATGAGGAATGAATAACCCAACCAGATCTTTAAAATACCCAGGATGGAGTACATTACCCATTTTTCACCTTCTAAAGCAGTGGTTCTCAACCTTCCTAATGTCGTGACCCTTTAATGCAGTTCCTCATGTGGTGGTGACCCCCCAACCATAAAATTATTTTTGTTGCTACTCCATAACTGTAATTTTGCTACTGCTATGAATCGGGTGACCCCTGAAGGGGTCATGACCCACAGGTTGAGAACCGCTGTGAAGGCTGTTGGAAGCTTGTCACTGCTGTTGAAACCGCTTTTCCTTTGGAGCTGCTAAAATTTGCAGCAGCATCTCTTTGTCCACGGGCCTAGTGGCACCTGTATGGAGTACCTGTGACTCCTGGCCATATTTCCTGCCTGTTTTTAGGACCTCACTGTAGAGCACACATCAGGTCCTGCTTTACTGCTTCTAATGGTTGCTTGTTTTCAAGGTCAGTTACCTCTAGTTTGGAAAAGCCAAAGGTTTGGGGGTTTTGTTTTAATGTTGAGTTACTCTTTTGATTTGCCTCAACATGGCAGTAGATTGTTCATGCCGCCTTTAGTGAGAAGACATTTATAGATGCCAGTTAGACCCCCGGTGTTCGTCTAAGAGATTTGCAATATTGAGAAAGAAGAATTTCAGCCTAGCCCTCTGTCCCTATTGAGATGGCCCATCTCTCTCCTGCATCCATTTGTTCTTGTTCAAAGCTCTCTTCCATACATACAGGGGTGACATGTTCTGAATATTAGCAGAAGTTTATTGTATTTAATCTCTTCCTTTAAGCAACGAAACTAGAGAAAAATTCAAAACCACCAGCTGCTCCACAGGAGATAGATGAGGCTTCCACTCCTATAGAGACTTGCTGTTGTTGTTCGGTGCCATCAAGGTGCTCCAAGCCATTGCTACCTTGTGCACAACAGAAGGAATCACCACACGGTCCTGCGCCACCCTCACAATTGTCCCTAGACCTGAGACCATTGGTGCAGCCACTGTGTCAATCCATTTTGTCGAGTACCACCCCTCCACTGAACCAAACATGAAAGTCCTTCTCCAAGTACTGGTTTCTCCTGACAATATGCCCAAAGTATGTAAGACAAAGTCTTGCCATCCTTGTCTCTAAGGAGCATTCTAGCCTTCCTTCTTCCAATACAGATCAGGAAGTCCTTTCAGCAGTCCATGGTCCTTTCACTATTCTTCTCGAGCACCACAATTCATATGCATCCATTCTCCAGTCATCCTTATGCTATGTGAAATTTTCATGTGCAATGGAGAACACCATGGTTTATGTCAGGTGCACCTTGATCCTCAAAGTAATATCCTTGCTCTTTAATAGTCTACAGAGCTCTTGTGCATCAGATTTACTTAATTAAATACCTCTTTTAGTCTCTTCACTGCAGCTTCCATGAGACTTAATTGTGGATCCAAGTAAGACAAAATCCCTGACAACTTTAAACTTTTCTCCATTTATCATGATGTTACCTATTGGTCCACTTGTGAAGATTCTGGTCTTGCTAACATGGAATTATAATCCATACTGAAGGCTACAATCCTTGATCTCCATCAGCAAGGGGTTTAATTCTTCCTCACTTGCAGCAAGCTAGGTTGTGTATTCTGCATAACAACGGTTGTTAATAAGTACGGCATCCTGATGTCATATTCTTCTTTATATAAACCAGTTTCTCTGCTAAGTTGCTCAGAATATAGATTGGACAAATATGGTGAGAAGATACAACCTTGATTCACACCTTTCCTGATGTTAAACCATGTAGTATTCCCATGTTCTGTTTGCACAATTGCCTCTTGACCCATATACAAATTCTGAATGAGCACAATTAAGTTTCTGGAATTTCCATTCTTCTCAAGGTAATCCATGGTTTATTATGGTCCATACAGTTGAATACCTGTGCATAGTCAATGAAACACAAGTAAACATCTTTCTTGTATTCTCTGCTTTCAGCCAAGATCCATCTGACATCAGCTATGATATCTCTTGTTCCACATTCTCTTCTGAATCTGGTCTGAACTTCTGGAAGTCCCCTGTCAATGTGCTGCTATAACAGTTCTTGGAAGACCGTAAGTAAATAGTACTTGTGTGTGATATCGTTCTATAGTTTCAGCATTCTGTTGGGTCATCTCTCTTTGGAATGGTCAAAAACATAGATCTCTCACCCTCAATTAGCCAAGTAATTGTCTTCCAAATTTCCTGGCATAGACAGATGAATGAGGGCCTCCATTAGTTCTTCAGCTTGCTGAAACATTTTTAAGAGCATTCCATCAATTCCTGGAGCCTTGTTTTGGGTTAGTGCGTTCAGTGCATCTTGATCTTCTTCTTCAGCACCATTGGTGCTTGCTCGTATACTACCTCCTGAAAAGTGGACTGTCTATCAGTTCTTTCTGGTAAAGTGACTCTCTGTAGTCTTTCCACGTTTTCTTGATGCTTACTGCATCATTCTATATTTTGCCCATAGAATTTTTCAATATTGCAATTCAAGGCTTGAATTATTTTCTTGAGATTTTTTTTTAAGATATGCTGAGCGTGTTCTCCCCTTTTGGTTTTGTAATCCGAAATCCTTGCATATTTCATTATGATAGTTGGTTTTGTCTTCTCAAGCTGCCTTTTGAAATTTTCTATTCAGTTCCTTGACTTCATTTTTTCTTCCATTTGCTTTAGTTATTCTACGATTAACAGCAAGTTTCAGTCTCTTCTGACATCCATTTTGATTTTTCTTTATATCCCGTATCTTTATATTCTTTATTGACCTCTTGCTTCATGAATGATGGTCTTGATGTCCTCCCAGAGCTCATGAGATCTTCTGTCATTAGTTTTCAGTGAATTCAATCTGTTCTTGAGACGTTCTCAAAATTCAGGTGAGATTCACTCAAGGTTATATTTTGGCTTGTGTAGACTTGTCTTAATTTTCTTCATCTTTATCCTGAACTTACATATGAGTTGTAATGGGAAACAAATCTTCAGCATGACTGCCTTGACCTTTTTCTCGCCAAAGCCGTTTCCAGGTTTCTTCAAACATCTTTGTAATAGGCCTCCTGTGCCCTTCAAGAAAGTCTATAAAGGTTACCCTTTTGAAATTAAAAAAATATATATATGTATATATATATTTGTCACTATAATCTTTTGAGCTAACCCCTCTGTCTGGAATTTAATTGACCTAGCAAATACTCCTGGGAATCTCCTTTTAATTTGATGGGGCTTTTTTCTCCAAGGCACCATAACAAGACAAAGGGACATTTTGTACAGAGAGGACTTGTCTGCACTATCCTCTGATCGCAGAGACATGTTTGATTTGGAATAAACACGTGCATGTATGAACCGGAAATCCAGTAAAAGTATTTTTTCACATACCCTCATATTCCCTGGACACTTACTAGGTATTAGATATTATCAAATCACGAGAAATAGAATGGTTTAAAATAACCAGAAAATATTTTCCAATAGAGTCACTACATTATTACATTATAATTGGGTAGATAATTGATTTATTCTTTTAAGCTCAACGGGGGATTGGCCAGATCTCTGAAGGAGCCCAAATATTCAAAAGCAGACAAATGAGACTGACAAGGATGAACAGGCAAGACACAGGTGGAAAAACTGCCTCCATATGAAAGTCCTAGATTTTAGTAAAATTACTTCCAAAAGATCATGAAAAAAGGAAATTGAAATAAAACGTTTTTGTTGTTGTTTTTTCCCATGAATGTTTTGAAGCCTACTCATTCAATCCTGAGTTTACAAGAGATCAAAGAAAATTCTCTAGTGGCAAATTAAAATGAACAATAAAACAGGAAAGAATGGAGCAAGTAACTATATCATGAAACTAGAGCTTGTGCAGCACAAGGCCCAGTTAAGAAGCATGAAGGCTTGGGACTGTATCATGTGGGGAGGATGACCTTCAGCCCCACATAGAGTTGCAGCAGCCAAAATTGAAGCTTCATTTAGAAAAGATAGTCTGGAAAAGTTCCACCAGCAAAGAAAAGGAAATCATCTTTGCCCTGTGCAAGTTAAAAGACAAAACAAAAAAAAATAGAATAAATTATGAATAGATAACTGGTAATCTCTAAAATTGTATACAAAGCCATTTTCACCTAAGTGTGGAGTTTAAATGACAGTGATCATACAGAGAAATGTGGTGTTCACCCGGATGCAGCACAGAAATGAAAGCAAATCTCCTTGGAAGACAAATACCCTCAACTCAGGTACCTTAAAATACTCACAGATTAATTTTAGCCCCAAACATGACACCTTTAAAACATAAATACAAGAAAACAAACTCTCAGGTGGCAAGTCTTGGGAAGTTGGGAGCAGGTGCCATGCCAGGTGGTGAAGGTGGCCATAAGAAGCCCCCTAAACAACCCAAGAAGTAGACCAGGGAAGTGTATGAGAGATACAAGGCTTTCAAGCAGGATATGAAAGGAGCGGAAAAAACTTGAAGACCTCAAAGTAAAGACTGTGGGTAAGGGTCCCTGGCCACAGGTGAAATTAAGAAATAAAGGGAAAGGGAGGAAGGAAGGAAAGAAGGAAGGCAAAACAAACAAACAAACAAACAAACAAACAATTGTGCATTCCCAGCCCAGCAACATGCAAAGGAATGAAAATAACACCTAGTACCTAATTAAAACTCCCCCCACAAAATAGTAAGCCGTCCTTTGTGATTAAGGCAATGATGATGACCCTTTAAACATCTAGATTCCTTGCCATAACACCTGTGGTCATCTATAGTTAGAATGAAGTACTGTCTTGGAGCCTTACAAAAGAAAATAAACTTTTGTAAAAATGAAGAAAAATTAGTCATTCATCTCTTTAGTTCTTCTCCCTCAGCCATTGCTGCCTTAGCTATGAGACAGTGCAGAATTTTGCCAAAGCTACATTTCAGTCTTTGCTATGCCCTGGATTCTGTACCACCTGGAATTAAAGCAACTCAATTTAATTTTTGTTTTGTTTTTTTAAAGAAAGAAAACAAGCCACCATGAGCATGGGACAAGAGAAAAAAGCCAACAAACTACAGAACCTCAAAACTTAAGCTATCAAGATTAATAGATATGAAGCATAAATTACTCTGCAGAAGATGCATAAAGAAAATTAAAAATTGGATCGAATTTAAGAAAGAAACAAAAGCTATCAAAAATGGTTAGGGAGATTCATGGAGGGGAAAAGAAACATAATTGGCTGATACGCTGTCCCCTCCAGATCCATTCTTCCATCCTTTGTTATCCTGCTCATCTGTATTGGATCTGTATGCACAATCACATCAGTAGGGCTTCCATGACCCCTGGCTTCTAATAAGGTTTGACTACTCAGGTCCCTAAGCAGGAAAGAAAAGGAAGAGGCAGAGGGAGTCGGGGCATTAATCAACTTAGCTTCTTCCCCGTGATGCTTGCCAGGGTTGGGTCGCTCCAGACAGAAGGTCACTGCACCTCTGAAAGTGGCCTGCTCTCAACAACTCCCTTGCCCCAGATTCCAGCAAGCCCTCCCTTTTGACTCTCAGTCTCTGCACTCTTCCTTGTGTGTTGCCTTTTATTCTAACCAAAAAAAAAGGTACATCACTACCAAGCAGTGGCAATTAGAATAATAGCAATATTCTCAATCGTAACAATAGAAGCCAAAGAACTGTGAAACAGTGTCTTCAAAGAATTGAGAGAAAAACTGTCAACTTGAAACTGGATAACACTATCAATAATAGCAAGCCCCAAATAAAGGCAATTGAAGACAAACAGCAGCCAAGTGTGTTTACTAGCAATAAACAATCATTACAATAAATATTACAATTTATAAAAGAGCAACACCCAAGGGAAAATGTTAGAATAAGAGAGTTTAGTAAAGTGGCTGATGACAAGATCAATATGTTAACATCACTGATGTTTCTATTTGCTGATATCTAGAAAATATGATTTTAAAAGAGCTAATAATTAAAATAACTACCATAAAAATAAGGTGTTGAGAAATAAATCAAAGTAAGAATGTAGAGTTCTTTCATAGAGAAAAAGATTTGAACTCTATTAAAATATATGAAAGAAGAATGCAATGCATTGTGTTTATGGATGTAAAGATTAAAATCAATACTATAGGAAGTCAAATCCATCCATACTGACCTAAGGGTTTAGTGAAATCGTAAGCAAAATGAGGGACTCATGCACATAATTTTTTATACAATTTTTTTTACATTATAAAATTAAACTAGGGAAAAGAACTCCATATATCAAGAAAACCAAAGACTGATTTTTGAAGGAAATACTTAACATAATCAATAATTGTTTTCCAAGAGATCAAGAAAGATGAAATGTTAAATGTAGCACAAAGAGGTCCCTGTGGCTTTGGGAAAAGAAATTTCATTGAACTACGCCATGACCACAATGAAGTGAGACGGTCATAGGAAACCGTGTTGGACACTTCTTCCATGATGCTTCCTTCTCCTGGGGAAGAAAGGTGAGAGCGGCTAGTGGGCAAAAGGGAGTGGCGAGAGGCTTTCCTCCTTTTGAGATAGAAAAATCTTGAGTGTGTTCACGACTTCTAGAAAGGAGGCAGACCAAAGAATACACAGGAGACAAGATATATGGTTTTGTGGAGTCCCTGGATGCTGCAAACAAACTTGGCTGCTTATCAGAAAATTACAGATGCCAGTCTACCCAGAAGGGTCTCAGAAGAAAGACCTAATGATCTAGTACTGAAAAAAAAAATCAGCCATCGAAAACTGTACGGAACAGAGTTCTATTCTGACATCTAAGTTTTCCATGAGTCAGAACTGACCCCACAGCAATAGATTTTTAGAATTCAGAGGGTAAGAGGTTTGAGAGCAAAGGGGGGGCTTACTTTAGATAGCCAGAAAGCAGGAGAGGAAGCAAGACACGAGCAGGGAGTTTTCAAAGGAATAATTTCTCTTGGTTTATAACTTTTCTAAAAACTAAGAGATGAGAGAGCCTAAGGATACATTCTTCTCTGACACAGGACTCAATACCTGATGTTGAAAAGGATAAATTAAAAGGCTAGACCAACAGGAACATTTCACTACCACTACTGCTCTTTCTTTGTGACCAGTTTCCAGTTACAAACTGCTCCGTGGTCATCTGGAAATGCTTTTCCCAAACCGCTCAGTGGTTCCATGCAGCAATCCGTTCTCACGTCTAGACCTTTGTATTAGTGGCTCTATTTGCCTCGACAAAAAGAAGATGAAAACTGTCTGTGAGGTAGGCAATCTTTTAGGAAGAAAATCCATTAGGGGAACATAAGGCTGTAAGGCTACACAGCTCCAAGTACTGTGGAGCATAGGAATTGTGAGTTGTCTTCTTTTGCATATTAAAATATTCATCTCCCGATGAGGGCGCAGCTCCAGTAGGACATTTTCCAATGCTTTCTCCGAGGACCCACAAGGGTGAAGACAGACTTCTCACTACCCACTACTTCAAAGACGTGGTTCACCCCAATCCCCTGGTGCTCTCAGTGAAGTATGACCAGGCTGAAAACACCACTTTCTCTGTTTTCCCAAGAGCTTTCCCGTTTGTCTTCTTCCTGAGATTAAGCTTCTATATTAAGGGGATCTGCAACTGAACCTCACCACAGAGAGCAGTAAACAAATCTTCTATGGTCACACAAAGGTAGTTGACAGCCCTGTCTTCATTAAGAGACAGAAGATTTTTCATAGAATGAGACTTAATCCATGCTTATCTTAATGAAGGCTTGTCACCCAGGGTGTGCTCTTTTCTTCAAATGTGTTGTTCTTAGGGTGTAGATAAAGTCCCATGCATGGTAGCTGCACTATTCGTAGTTGTGGTACAAATAGACCTTAGCAGCACTGGCACCACACGGTACAAACAAACCCTTCCTAAAAATAAAGTATTTCACGTTCAAGATATATTTTCCAAGACAGAAGGAGGGAAAAACAATCAGCATGTACAGTGGTTTTTCTACGTTTAGCTTCCAATTTATATGGATGACTTTAACCAGTGAATCTTACAGAGGTTAACATTTATTTTCACTTATGTAGAATGTTCTAAGTAGACGATTCAATGAGAATAAAACTGTAAGTGTGCCCAATGTTCATAAAATAACTATGTAAGTGAAGCATATTTGAGTCTCTAGCTCGCACAAAAAAGAAAGCATAGCTGATGTTTCCCTCCATCTCTAATGTGTGTGCTTTGGTTTGCTTATGTATTTGTTTGCTTGTTTGTTTTAGGCCACACAACTGTTGGTTAGAATGTTCAAAGCACATGATTAAAGGCTTCCAATTGCTGGGCAAGGCAATTTTATGCTTACAATTCTCATAGGACCTCTAGTTATCACATTTTCACAAATTGATCCAGTCAGAGCTAAACAACCATTTGTCCCTTTGCCCCACTTAAAGGATGGAAAATGATAAAGAGAAATATTCCCCTGGCACCGGATTGGTTGTGGGGGTGCTCTCACCTGGATTTGGATAACCACTTTCACCCTTCTCCACCACGGAGAAATCACTTGAGTCTAGCACCAAGACAGCAGGTCATGGCCAACAAGCAATTGTATTCTTCTCTCTGTAGATGAAGGTCAAGTGAAGAACCCCCAACAATGAACTGGCAAGAAAACAGTGTGTTTCCCTCTCACTTCTTTTCCTGATTACAAAGACAGGATCCTAGATGGTGCTCAAAAACTATGCTCAGGACCCTAGTACCTGTGAGTTTCCAGAATGGCAACTCTTTACAGGAGTAGAAAACCTTGTCTCTCTCTCTCTCTCTCAGAGTGGTGGGTTCAAACTTCAGACCTTGCTAAAATATCTTTCTCTGTCTCAAAAGTCTCACGATAGGAGTACTTGCCTCTTACCATACTGTGTTAGTTTGCTACATTAGAGAAACAAATCCACAGAAACTCATTTGTATAAGAGAGAGTTTTATATAAAGGGTAAGTGCACATCAAGAAAACATCCCAAACCAGCGCTGCCCAAGCCCACAAGTCCAACATTAGCCCATATGTCTGACACCAATCCACAA
>NW_022106084.1:12149519-12179317 GCF_000313985.2 Echinops telfairi | reverse complement strand
CAAAGTGGGACCAATAGGTAACACCATGGTAAATGGAGAAAAGATTGAAGTCATCAAGGATTTCATTTTGCATGGCTCAACATAATGAAAGTTTCATGGAAGCAGCAGCCAAGAAATCACACAATGTATTGATTGGTAAAATCTGCTGCAAAAGATCTCTTTAAAGTAGTAAGGAGTAAGAATATACTTTCAAGACAAAGGTGTGCCTGACCCAAGCTATGGTATTTTCAATAGCCTTATATGCACGGGAAAGTTGTACAACACATAAAGAAGATAATAGAATTGATGCTTGTGAATTGTGGTTGAGGTAGTTTATTGTGCCAACCTGGCCAATAAACACATGTGTGGTCAATTGAAGGGCAGAAGTATAAATAGCTCAGTGAGCCTCTCCTTTTGAGTTCTCGGGTCTCTTGCTTTCTGATGGTCATACCAGGGGGCAGCTGTCTTAGCCAGTTCCCTGCTTAAGCTGGCAAGGCTCACTTCCTGCAAGACATCCCTGAGGAGAAGCCACAATTATTTTAGCCATATATAATTTTCAGACATTAATGAAATCACACTTGTAATTAAGAAACACCTCCACCTTAATCCTATTATCCTGTGAATATGTTCCCCCACCTATGAAAATTTGTAAGCCAACCGCTTCATGTCTTTATTCCCCCAGTTTTGGGTATCCACTTTATATACTTCCCACTTACATCAGCCCAGTGCTCTGAGGAGACAATCATATATTTTGGTAAGAAGAATATTCATTCCAGTTGGAACCTTGTGAAGTCCACATCCATAAAGCAAAGTAAAATCCAGACAGGCCATCCATAAAGTCAGCAACAAATGCACCAGTTCACGGGCTCAAAAATCTCCATCTGGTCGGGTTCTGGTCAACTCAATGTGAGCTGCCTCACTCAGCCTCACAGGGTGTCCATTGGTCACCTTGCCTTTAGACCATGGGCTCTCATCAATACTCAACAAGCCTAGCCTCCTCGTGCTAGGTCATGAACTTTAGACCAGTTAACTGGCTCTCATCTTCTCTTTTTCCCTGTAAACCAAATCCACAGGTGTCAGTGGCCAAACCCAACCCATCTCTTTATTGCTGCATTTCTCCCACTTCCACTCACCAAGTAGATCCAGGTGGTCACCTAGCAAGCATTTTAGCTTGCTCTCATGATCCCCTTAGCATTCAGTCCTAGTGGAGAGTTTTCTTCATAGTTCCAGATTTTTTTCCACCTTCTGACAAAGACCATTGGTTCCTGAGTACTCTAAACACTGGGTGAGGCAGACCTTTCCAAAGCTTTCTTTGCAGGTGTGGCCTGCCTGATTTGACTTTGCTTATGGATGCAGACTTCACAATGTTCCAACTGGAATGAAGATACTTCATACCGAAAAAATATGATTGTCTCCTCAGAGCACCGGGTTGATGTAATTGGGCAGTATATAAATTGGATATACAAAATTGGGGGAATAAAGGCATGAAGTGGTTAATTGTGCCAACCTGGCCAATAAACACATGTGGGGTTAATTGAAGGATGGAACAATAAATGACTCGGTGAGCCTCGCCTTTCTAGTTCTCGGGTCTCTTGGCTTCTGAGAGTCAGACCAGGGAGCAGCTGCCTTAGCCAATTCCCTGTTTTAGCTGACAAGGCTCACTTCCTACAAGACATCCCTGAGGAGAAACTGCATGGACCTACCATGATGCAGCCCTGGGTGCTGGAGCAGCCGTGTGGAGACACCTGCCAGTGTTGAGATGCTTACATATTCACTGATTCAGCTTTCCTCCTGCAGTTGGTGTTATAGTGTGTGTTTAGTGAGATGGAGAAATTTGTAGATTGGTGTCGGACATATGGGTTAATGTTGGACCTGTGGGCTTGGGCAGCACTGGGTTGGAATATTTCTTGATGTGCACTTACGTTTTATATAAAACTTTCTCTTATACATGAGTTTCTGTGGATTTGTTTCTCTGAAGTACCCAGACTATCACAGTATGGTACCTTAGGAGTGGGGTACTGGAGAAACAAATCATAATATGGAGAGTAGATGTTTGTTTGTCCTCTCCCTCATGGAAGTTTTTCTTCTTTGTTCTCGCTAGAGGTCAGATAAAGCCACACTATTTACTCACTGTTTTGGGGGGTGGAGGGGAATATGGGAAGTAGGAAAATAGAGAGTTTGTAAGCCAATTTGCTTTCAGTCATTAAAATTTGGTCTTTAGATGGGTTTAGGCCATGTGGTTTCTCCTCAGGGATGTCTTGTAGGAAGTGAGCCTTGCAAGTTGAAGCAGGGAACTAGCTAAGGCAGCTTCACCCTGGTCCCACCATCACATAGCAAGAGACCTGAGAACTAGAAAGGCAAGGCTCACCGAGACATTTATCTCTCCACCCTTCAATTAACCCCACCTGTGTTTATTGGCCAGGTTGGCACAATAAACTAACTACCTCAGTGGTGCTGGCAAAGAATACTGAAAGTGCCATGAGCTTCCAGAAGTACAAACAAATCTGTCTGAGAGAAAGTACAGTGAGAATGCTCCTTAGAAGTGAAGATGGAAAGATTTCATCTCACATATTTTAGACATGTTAGCAGGAGATTCCAGCCAGTCCACAGAAAAGGACATTATGTGTGTAATAAGGAGAGGGCCCGTGGGAAAAAAAGGAAAACTCTCAACCAGATGAATTGACACGGTGCCTGTGACAAGGGTCTCAAATGTAACAATTGCGAGGAGGGTGGAAGATGAGACAGTTTTATTCTTGTGTCTGTAGGGTCACCGTGAGTCTGAACCAATTCCACTACAAATAACAGCAAGGACTTCACCCAATCATGTCAAAGAAAAGAGTGAATTTCAGTACAGCACTTAAAAGTGTTCAATCGATGTTAGCAGCTGCTATGTTTAGCAGGTAGGTGAGTTCCCATGAGAAGAGAAACTTTCCCCATTCACTAAGCCTTTACTTTTGGTTCTCATAGAAAGGACAACGATGATAAGTACTCTATAAATGAGTCAGCCCCAGAAAGACAAAAGTCAGCCCCAAATTTCTACGAATCATATGTATAGGCAGTCCCTAGCTTACAAGTAAGATCTGTTCTTAGCTATGTCTTCAGTTGGATTTGTAGGCACCAAAACAGGTGCCTGTGGTTCCTTAAGGTAATCTTTATCTTAGTGCAAGTAAAAACTAGAATCCATTTGAATGATTTAAAAGTTGCACATTCAAGTGAAGAATTTGATGAAGAATTTGTTTCAAGTAGGGGTAGGCTTTGATCTTGTGAAAGTGAGGGCAAATTTACATACAATTAAAAGAGTTGTCTGTAGGTTGGGCATTTATAACTCAGGGACTCAATGTAATTGTTACCAAAATAAATTTGCTGAATTGTGTGATAAGCATTCCACAAGGCATATATTGGCAGATTGTGATGTAACAAACAAATAAAAATCTCAGGAAGAAGGCACACAAGGCCAGCATTCCACAAAATGTAACTTCCTTTCCCATTTCCATCACTTTGTCCCTCATCAATTGATACAGATCTTAACCAGACATGGAGTATATTCCAACAATAATTTTCCCAGAAAACATAATATTGAACTCTGTGCTACTTATATATTTTTTTCTTTTAATCATTTTATTAGGGGCTCATACAACTCTTATCACAATCCATATACACATCAATTGTGTAAAGTGCATTTGTACATTCATTGCCCTCATCATTCTCAAAACATTTTCTCTCCACTTAAACCCCCGGCATTAGGTCCTCATTTTCCCCCTCCCTCCCCGCTCTCCCCTTCCTCATGAGCCCTTGATAGTTTATAAATTGTTATTTTGTCATATCTTGCCCTGTCCGACGTCTCCCTTCACCCACTTTTGTGTTGTCCATCCCCCAGGGAGGAGGTCACATATAGTTCCTTGTAATTGGTTCCCTCTTTCCTGCCCACTCTCCCTCTACCCTCCCTGTTTTGCCACTCACACCACTGGTCCTGTAGGGCTCATCCGCCTTGGATTCCCTGTATTTTCAGTTCCTATCTGTACCAGTGTCCATCCTCTGGTCTAGCCAGACTTGCAAGATCGAATTCGAGTCATGGTAGTGGGAGCGGGGAGTTTTTTTCTTAGATAATATGTGTAAAGGACAAGGGTCTTTGCAATCCATTTTATTTTTCTAATCCAGAAAATGAAAACCCAAAGGCCTTCAAGGGCCAAGCAAATAACATATGTAAGTGAGATCATTCAGGGGTAACATATTAGATAATCATCTGAACAGCACATACTGAAGATAATGTTTTTGAGTTTGTGACCCTCCCTGCTATGCCTGAATTAGTTAAATTCCTTTTCCCCAACAAATAAAGAGACACTTATATCATCTTTTCTGTAAACTCTAAGTAAATGCTACACAAAATATGGGTTGTGGACGAATGTCAGTCCACAAACTGCTTGATTCCAGTCCACAATAAAATAAGTCCTGAATGTAAATCTACCTAAGCATTAAGTACTCTATCTAGCCCTTCTGACACGTTCTGCTTGTGTGTTTAATAGCAGGACTTTCTCAATGTAGAAAATAGTATGTTGATTTATAATCTTACACACGCTCATTATCTTACTGCAGGCTGGTAGCAAATAACTGCAATTAAGAACTGAGCCATTAACCAAAAGGTTGGTTGTGTGAACCCACCTAGGGTTGGCATAGAAGACAAGCCTGGCATCTGTTTCTAAAAGGGCAGAGTCTTGAATCTCCTATGGCACTGTTCTAGTCTGCACACAGAAGACCACCGGGACACAAAATCAACCGACAGCAACAGACAGCAAGAACAAAGACCATGTGCAGGATAGCTATTTTAAGTATTGCTGTTCAAGGCCATTGGTTTAAATAGGAAGGGGTGGGGGGAGTTAATCTAATGTGTTAGACCAGGTTAAATAGAGCAACAAATCCAAAGACACTCGTATATGTTTAAGACAGAGTTTTCTATCAAGAAGTAATTATAAAGCAGGAACACATCCTGCCCAGTCCAGATCAAGTCCATAAGTCTGATACTAGTCCATAAACCCCTCTTCAGACTCATACAGCAACATGCACTGATGCAGAAAGCAGGAACATCACCAGCCAGTGGGTGCAAAGTCCAATGAATCCAATGGCATTGGCTCTGGCAATTCTGAGTGAGTTGATGCCAAGAAGGTAACGGCAGAGAGAGACAGAGAGAGAGAGAGATAGGGGAAGTTCCTAGGATCCCTCTTTATGAGAAGGCCACATCCACCAGGAGGTACAATCAGGCTGTGACCCGATTGGCAGGCTAGACTCCATCGCTTTACTCTGTTTATCAAGTTGACATGAGATTATGTAACTACCACATCCATACTTTATTTAAATGACTTCTGGACTGAAGTGGTAGAACATATTGTCTTGTTCACGTTGAAGAATTTCTCTCACTTACTATTCCTATGGCATTATGTTCTTGGCCTATATCGAACAATGCTATCTCTCCTACAATGTTCAGAGCACATTACTCAGTATCCCTGTTATCAAAAGTGAGGACACTCAAAATTTCATTTTCATCTGAATATTAAAAGAAGTTCTCCCAATAAACTGATGTGACTGTTGAAAGCAATTTGTTTTCCTTTCTGTTTTAACCAATAGAAAGCTCAACATCTAATTTATCAATTGTATAGGATCTGATAGCCTATAAACATTTGTAATATCTTTTTTTCCAAAAATCTCTCTGTTCTATCTTGCATTTTTCTCTCCTAATTTTTGTGTTGGTTTTATTTAATTCATTATATCCTTCCAACACACTTCAACTCATTCTGGAATAAGGGGCGGGGTGAGGTGGATAAATCAGTAGAAGGAAGCTGCTGAAAATGTGAATAACAAGAAGAGAAATGTGAAAATAATTCAAAATATTTTTAAAGTTATTTTATTGGGGGCTCTTAAAATTCTTATCACAATCCATAATACATCCATTGTGTCAAGTACATATGTACATTTGTTGCCCTCATCATTCTCAAAACATTTGCCTTCTAATTTGGCCCTTAATATCAGTTGCTCATTTCCCCACTCCCTCTCCCCTCCCGCCTCCCCCATGAGCCCTTCATAATTCATAAATTATTATAATTTTGTCATAAGTTACACTGTCCGACGTCTCCCTCCACCCTATTCTCTGCTGTCCATCCCCCAGGGAGGAATATTTTTGAAGATGCTAATTTTATGGCTTAGCTATCAGGTCATCAAATTGCAATCTATGAACCAGCCTGTTTTCACTAAAAAATTTTTTTTTGCTAGAACACAGTCAAGTTCATTAATCATATACCGCCTCTGGTTGCTTTCAAGCACAATGGCAGAATTGAGTCGTCATTACAGCCTAAAATATTCCCATCTGGTCCGTCACAGAAAAAGTTCACTAAAATCTGTTTATATCTAACATTCAAGATTAGAATTTTGAATGACTATATTCTCTCAGAGAGAAAAATCAAGAATCCATCTATCCACATTGTTGTTTGGGGCACTGCCACCTTGATTAGGCACAACAGAAGGAATCGCACCCACTCCAGTTTCAGCCTCATGACCGTTGCCATGCTTGACCACATTGGTGGAGCTGCTGTGCCAATAGATCTTGCTGAGGGGCTTCCTCTTTCAATCTGATCCTTTATTTTACCAAGGATGATGTCCTTCTCTAGGGACTGGTCTCTCCTAATAACATGTCCTAAGATTCAGAGGGGATCTGCCAGAGGCTTAATCTAACTAGATATTCTATAAATGGACTTCAGGCTCCCACTGTCCTCCATTGCCTTCTACAAATTGGGTGTTCACAGTTTAAGCTCTGATACTTATCTCTTCGTCATATTTGGATCTTGTTATTGTCATCTTTGGATCACACAGGCTGGTGGGCTTCTCTCATGTTGAGCTAGTTGACACCACTTTTAGTTTTCTAACTCCATATCTTGGCACATTTCATTACAATAATTCACTTTGCCTTCTTGGATCACCCTTTGAAACCTTTACTTCATTATTTATTCCTTCTGTTTTTCTACCTACATGAGAGGGTCCATATACATTTCTAGCCAATATCATATAAGATACCCATGAAGTATGTGGATCACTAGTCACATAGTGGTTACATGTTGGGCTGCTAACTGCAAGGTCAGCAGTTTGAAACTACCAGTTTCTCCGAGGGAAAAAGCTGGGGCTTTCTACTCCCATAAAGAGTTACAGTCTTGAAAACTCACAGGGGCAGTTGTACCCTGTCCTTCTGAGTGGCTCTGCGTCTGCACCAAATCACTGAGTTTGGTGTTTGGGATTGACAGAGTCACTATGTGTCAGAATTGACTTCATGGCAGTGATGTCAGGTGGCTGTGTCTGTCTTCAAGTGTTTAACTTAGATGGGTGAGTTAGAATAACTCTGTCTCAATTAAATATATTTATGTACCCACTTTCACTCACAATGAATCTATAAAATTTTCTTGGTCATATTTCAACACGTTGATTTCTAAATCAGTATTTTGTGCACAGGAAATAATAATGATTATATAAGCGATTATCAATATTATTACTACTATATTTGCGTAGTATTTGAGGGAGCATCAAAAAATTCATGGACATATTCCACTATCTCTTTTTCTATTTTTCATTATCTTTTTTTCTTTCCATTATCTTTTAATTCCTTTTTTTCTAAAAATTTTGAAGCCCCTGGTATTTTATGCCATATTAATATGCAACATATAATTTTTACTATTGTAAGGGAGCTATTATCCTAACTAATAGAGGAGAAAACTGAGGCTCAGGCTGATTACAACGGCTTACCCCAAAACATTATTGTCTACATTTTGGCAAACAAGGATTCACACTAGGTCTTTCTTAACAAATGCAATGGTTCTCCAGTGCAGCACAAATGTTTCTAATGCAATCTTTAAAATTTGGTGGAGCAATAATGTACGTGCATGTGGAAGAGCTCTTTTATACTGCTTTTCCCCTCAGGAGCTCACCCAGATTATCTGAGACCAGGTAACAGCAAATAATTTCTCTTTCTTATCCCAACCCAGAGGATATGGGGAGTGATTTTGAATGAACCAATATAGTTGTCTAGCCACAGCACCTCAGATCCCTCACTGGTTAGTATTCATATGAACAAATTTAATTTAAATAATATGTTCTACTTTAAGCCAACCTCCAAACCCCACTTTTTTTTAACATTCTTATTGAACTGCTGTGAAAACTGAGGATCATTTTATGTGCTTTTAGTATAAGTTATCTAAAATCATTTTTGGAAATATGCAAGTGATAGATTATGAATAAATAAGTGCAAGTGCATAAATAAAAAATACCCGGTTTCTCCCAGCAAAAGACAGCCTGCGTGCAGATTTTGCAAGTCTCCGGGTGAGTGTTTTAGAATTGTCATGTATTTCTTTCACATAACAAAAATGTTTCTTCTTTCCACTGATTAGAAAAGATGATTTGAACACAGTTGCCTACTACTGTCTCTCAGCTTTGCACATGAGTTAGGGTAAATAAAGTGACCAGCTATCCTGGTTTATCTGGATCTCTTCTGTTTTATGCAAGTGGTTAAAATGGCTAGCCTGCTTGTCTGCTAACCAAAAGGTTGCCAATCTAGTGTACACAGAGAAACCTGGGGGGGGGGGAATTCTGGCAAACTGCTCTCAGAAAATCAACCTGTGTTAAGCCTACGAGGCACAGTTCTATTCCAAGACACAGCAGGTCACCATGAGCAAGAGACACTCAGCGGCGACTGTTTTCTTGGGTTCATTTGTTTCCTTTTTTGCTTTTATTTTTCACACGGAAACTCCAACATACCAGAAAAGGAACATGGTCTTCCTGCTAAAATAAAAGCAAACCACAAAGCCCACTGCCATCCCTCTGGTTCTGAGTCAGAGAAACCCTCAGAGCAGCATTACTTCCTAGGGGTTCTGCGGCTCTAACTCTATATGGACACAGACCACCACATCTTTCTCCCGTGGGGCATTTGGTGACTTTGAACCATCGACCTGGCTGTTAGCAATTCAATCCAAAACCCACTATGTCACAGGAGTTATTAAATGTCCCTTCTCAAATTAAGTCTATATTTCAATGAGTTTGGGGGTCATTTTTATTATAATTAATGATTGTGTAAGTCAGCTTGCTAGAGATTTGTACCTAAGAAGTCTATTTGAGTTTGAATCCTAATTAACTATTGTGCAATTTCTAGAACCCCACTACAATTTATTTGCTATGCACAGCCTATGCTAGTCTCTCTTTCTGTCTCCCGCATACACTTTCTCAATACCAAATCACCCAAGAGATTTTGACAGGGAAATGTAAACAAAATAGGAGAACACATCCTTAAGGCTTTGAGATGGTTTTCATCACTGCTAGTGCACTCCTGCTTGGAGCATTCAAGGAAAAAGAACGACCCAAGCCTAAGCATGGAAATTATAATGTTTTAACATAAGCAAATTATAATATTCTCACTAGTGTCCATTTGTTACTGAGCTCAATTATCTGACCTATAGTAGAAAGTGGATGTTAGTAAAATCTGACAATGCTGGTTTATTCATGGACCCTAAAGGGATCCTAAAAGGAAGGTAGAGAATATTGAAAGTACCAGATACAACCAAACAACAAGCAGATCTGTCTTGGAAGTAGTGCAGCCAGAATGCAACTTAGAGGCAAGGATGGTGAGACTTCATCTCATGCACTATGGACATGTTATCGGTAGAGATTAGTCCTTGGAGAAGGTCGTCATGCTTGGTAAAGTGCAGGAGAAGTAGAACAGGAGGAAGGCCCTCAACTAGATGGATTGACATGGTGGCCACAACAATGGGCTCCAACATAAGACCGATTGTAAGGATGGCATAGGACCTAGATTCCAACATCATAGCAACACACAAGACACTACAGTCACAGGCAAGTAGTAGCTTATAGCTTAGGTATCACAATTCTACTGAACAGAGCAATTATCCTTGAAAACCATAAAACTAACATCAGAGTTATAAAGAGAGCCAGACAACCAATACTGCTCTTATCTACTTGCAGCACCCTGAGATAAGGCACCAGTAGTGGGAGGGCTCCCTGGCCTTAGATGAGGAAGTTTCAAATGCAGGGAAGTGTACAGGGTCCAAGTTCATAGCAGCAAAGGCCTTTTCTCCTGCATGACTCCAGTATAAACTGGGGCCAAAAGAAGACTGCTAGTGTATATGGTTACACAGCAGTGTTAAAAATTATAAAATGTGTTTGAAAATATTTCTGTATTATTTTAAGTTTTTTAATACTTTAACTGCAGTACAGACCCAAGTACGTATGCTCTAGCCATAGTATAGTTATCCAACCCTGCCACACCATTACAATAGGTCCTTGTTAACTATCTTAGAGGCAATGTTATTGCACTTTTCAACAGAAATTTGCATAACAAGTTGAGCAATGTATGCTGTATTATAGTTAGTTAATATTCAGTGTAATATATGAGGGTGAGATAGTTAATGCTTATTGTGCCAACCTGGCCAATAAACACATATGAGGTTAATTGAAGGGCAGAGAGATAAATGACTTGGTGAGCCTCGCCTTTCTAGTTCTCGGGTCTCTTGCTCTGTGATGGTAGGACCAGGATGCAGGTGCCTTAAGCAGTTCCCTGCTTCAGCTGGCAGGGCTCACTTCCTGCAAGACATCCCCGAGGAGAAGCTGCATGGATCTACCCTGATGCAGCCCTGGGTGCTGGAGCAGTCATGTGGGGACCCCTGCCAGCGCTGAGATGCTTACATGCTCACTGACTTGGTTTTCCTCCTGAAGTCGGCGTCATTGCGTGTGTTTTGTGAGATGGAGGAGGACGTTGTGGTTTTGTGTCAGATATATGGGTTAATGTTGGACTTGTGGGCTTGGGCAACACTGGGTTGGGGTGTTTCTTGATGTGCACTTACCCTTTAAATAAAACTCTCTCTTATACATATGAGTTTCTGTGGATTTGTTTCTCTAAAGTACCCAGAGTAACACAGAGGGGTACCCCCCCAAAATGGAATTTGTCTTTCAAAGCTCTGTATCTAAATTTTTTTACAAAACAACCTTACCACCTTCAAAGTCCTGTCTATTACTTGTCAAACAGACAAAGTTGCGATCCCAATCTTGGAAACATTTTTCGAACTCATCTGTTCAGATGGCTGAGAGAACCTCCCTCCTTCTTTTCTTCGCCTCCTCTAAGTCATCAAATTGCTGCACTTTCATGTACCTCTGGATTCACAGAAACAAAAAGAAGTCACATGGAGGGAGGTCAGATGAATAAAGTGAGACATGCTGTTTTTGAAAAAACTGGCGCACTGAGATGACTGTGTGAGCAGGTGCATTGTTGTGGTGGCAAACCAGTCCCCCGTATGCTACAAATCAGGCCTTTTTTGTCACCCACTATTACACAATCTTTTCAGAACCTCTAAATAGAAAACTTGAGTAACAGTCTGACCTGGTGGAATGAACACCAAATGCACCATGTCCCTCAAATTGAAGGAAAAAAAAAAGCGCATCTTCTTGATCTTTGATTTCACTTGATGACCTCTTTATGGGCTAGGTGACCATGGTGTCTTCTACTGGCTTAATTGATGTTTATGTTTGGGGTCATAAGACTAGCACCATGTCTCAGCACCAGTAATGACCTTGGGGAAGAAAAGCCTGGGTCACTTCGGAGCTGTTCTTTCAGCAGAATCTGGGGCACAAAGTTCACATCAAACCTTCCCATTCCCAAATTGTCCATTAAAATTCACTGAGTCAGCTCCAAGATAGTCCAGATAACTTCCCAATCTTTTCATTGGTCTGTCTTTGAGCACAGATGCACAAATTCTGTTGAAATTTTCATCTGTTCGAGAAGTTGATGGACATCCAGAATGAGGGTTGTCATCAATTGACATTTCACCATTTTTGAAATGAGAAAACCACTTGTACAGTTTAGGTTTTTCCCATAGCTGTCCTTGTAAGCTGTGTTCAACATCACAACAATTTCTGTAGAATTTCACAAGCAGGAAACATAATTTCACAAAAACTGTTTTCTTAAATAGGCCATCACAAAAACACAAGGTTCTAATTAAATGGCTTTAACAAAAAAGTTCACTGGCCAGAGGGAACCTTCCAGGTGAGGCCACTAGGTGTACTAACTCAGAGAGAATTACTCAATGCACGCCTAGCAGGAACAATGTGTTTGGTAAAAACTTCGCACAGTGGAGCATTTTTCCAATTTGGGTGGGTACCTCCTCGTATATCTCGGAGCAACGTTATGATGCCTCATTATTGAGCTACATTTAAAAGTTGAACTATTCAATTTGATGGCTTAAATATTTATACTGAATGTACCCTCTTAGACTATTTTGAGTAAAATAACTGAAAATAAATATATGTTTAAAGCAAAGATGTAACCCAGTTATGGGAAAAAAGAAGTTTCCTGGCCTCATGCATTCCCCCTTCCTAGAGGATCATGAGACACCTTTAGGCAAAATATGTGAACATAAATGAGAAGATGTTAATGTGAGCCTCTGGGGCTTATAATTTAAGGCATCTTGTGTAGTTCTTAGGTCTTTTTGAAGAGTGAGTCATGTAAAAGAAAGCATTTAGGCAAATGAATGATGTCTAGCATGGATGTTTACGTATGGCATGAAAAATCAGCAGAAACTGAGACACACCAGGTTCCCTGATAAAATTAAATCTTATCATTCTATTTATATGTTCGATGAAATTTCAATTAAAATCCAAAAAATGTTTCGAATGTTAACTTTATAAAAATCTTCTGAAATTTATCTGTACGAGTTACCTGTGAGAATGACTTAGAAGGCACACATACAGTCACACAAATACTCATGTATACACAGGGAGAGAAAATCAACAGAGAGGGGATTCAACCTTACCAGATATTATTCAAATGACTGCAATCATTTAAACCTGTGTGGTATTAATAAAATAACTGACAATATAATGAAATGAATATATCTGTACCAGAGACATTGAAGAAGTGTGTGTGCCTCTAGACAAAGGCAAAGTCCCACCAAAAAAAAACTCCCTGCCATCTAGTTGATGCCAACTCTCAGGAAACCTATATTCATGGTAGAACTGCCCCAGTGAGTTTCTGAGACTGTAACGTTTTCTGGGTATAAAAAACCTCTCTTTCTTCCCTCAAGCAGCTAATGGTTTTGAACTACAGACCATTAAGTTTGCAGCACAGCGTGAAACCACCATGTCACCAGGGCTCCCAAGGTAAAGTACGAAGTGATAAAATCACATATCAGTAGAAAATATATGAAGTTTCAGAAACGACTGCTAGGATATGTGGTGGGGGGAAAAATTTAATCTTTATCTCATACCATATGCCAAAATAATGCTGGATGGGCTGGGGAAAATAAAGCATGGCAGGGTGTTAGCCTGGGTAGACTAGAGAAACAAATTCATAGACACTCATATGTGTATAAGACAGAGCTTTATATAAAAGGGTACTTGTATATTAAGAGGACAGCCCAGTTCAGTTCAAGTCCATAAGTCCAATATTAACCATATGTCCAATGCCAATCTATAAATTCCTCTTCAGACTCATGCAACACATGCAATGATGCAGCATGCAGGAAGATCACAGGCCAGAGGTGGAAAGTGGTGTGGGTCCAGTGGTGGTGGAAGCATCTCAGTGCTGGTGTAGGTCTCCATTTGTCTACTTCAGCTCCAGAGCTCTGGTTCAATCAGCCTGTCTCCATGTGGCTTGTCAACAGGAATGTCTCGCAGGGAGACAAGCAGAGATTGTATCTGATCTCCTCCATGCCCCCCAAATGAGGGCATCAATCTGTGACCTGATTGACAGGCTAGACTCCACCCCTTCACAATGTAACTGCCACAGAGTGTTAGATATAAATTGATTTAAGGAAAAAATAATTTAGGTGCATTTTAACCTACCGTATATAGTCGAGTATAAGCCAACCGGAATAACAGCCAAGGCCCCTAATTTTACCACAAAAACTACATTAAAAATGTACTGAAAAACTGCTTATCCACGAATATATAGGGTACTCTGTGAATGAGAAAATATTGTCTAAGCAGAAAATAAAAATGTGGGGTGGGGGGTAGGGAAGGGTAAATGGAAAAAAATATGGCATCCAACAGAATCATATGCTTATTTTCAACCTTTGTGTGTTAAAACAAGAATTAGAAAAAACAATAGGTAATAGAAATGACAAACAATAGAAAAGAGATGACAAAAGGTCGTCTCTAATACATAAAAGACACTTAAAAATTTATGAAAAGAAAACCAAGGTCCTGACATGTCAACTTGCTAAGATATAAATTATCATTAAAAATAAGCATTTTAAAAATGTTCAGATTCATTTAATGACACCAAAAACACTGCTATTGAGTTGATTCCAAAATATAGGGACATACAGGACAGAGTAGAACTGCCCATGTGGGTTTCCTAAATAGTCAATCTTTACAGGAGCAGAAAACCTCATCTTCTTCCCACCACAGAGGAGTTGGTAGTTTTGAACTACTGATCTTGTGGTTAGCAGCCCAACACATAACGCATTATGCCTCCAGAGCTCCTTTAATAACAGAAAAACAAGACACGACTTTACAGCCTGGAATTTAAAGTAACAACAACCGGCATTCAGGATACAATTATAACACTTAACTAGTTGTGTGACATTGGGTAAACCTTGGCCTCTCAAATACTCAATGTCTAATCTGTAAAATGTAGACAATACTATTGCTCTTAGTGGTTGTTTCAGGCTCACATGAGATGATGGAAATAAATGAACAGACTATAGGAGGCACTCAATAAATGTTAGTTTCTGTTGTTGTTCCTGCCACTAGAAAACATATAGCATCCCAATAGCAGACTTCTTTTTTTTAATTTTTAAAAAGGAAGACTTCTCAATGCTGGTAAAGTGGAGAAAGTACAGGGAGAGAGAAACTGGAGAGGGAAGTGTTTCTGGAAAGCAATTTGACAGTGTGTATAGGAGCCTTTGAAAGGTTCATACCTTTTGATCCAATAATACCACTCTTCAGGAATGGGGCTTAAGAAAACAGTGAAAAACGTAGACAAGGGTTATCCAAAACTGTGATCATACCGAAAATATTCATCAAGGTCTGATAGCAGTAAAAAAAATGCATATAATCTAAAAATCTAAGTTTCGAAGAATGACTAAAAAGCTGGTAATGACTCACACACATAAGTGATTGAGAGCTTTGAGAAAGAGGGAGGGAGGGGGAGAGAGAGAAGGTAGAGAGCATTTACAGGCATGGGAAAAGCCATTGACTTTTTAATGCATTGCTTTGCAAAAGAGCAGAGCTGAGTATGGTACCTGACATGGAAGGTGTTCAATTAGTATCACAACTGAATCGAATGGTATAAAGTTAAGAGCAAAAAAAGCAAAGCACTCGGTTTTCTACACACACACTCACAAACATGCTATAATCTCAACTTTTATAGTCAGATATAATGAATCCTAGAAAGAAATACATTAAAACACTAATAATATTTTCTCTCTTTTTCCCCCCTGCCTCTTTGTACTTTTTTCTATTTGCTAAATTTTCTTCAATGGAGATGAATTACATTTACAACAAGAGGGGAAGGGAGGCCGGGATGAGTAAGCAATCAAAAAAAACAACACCTCAGAAATCAGCCAGAATCCAACTGGCTCAATTATTTCTCCTTACACTATTTACTATTCACACTATGTACTATTTCCCCTCCCACCCAAAATACAGAATGGGGCAAGAAATAATTATAGCAGAATAAATTAGTACACAAGCTAGAAATCATAAGGAAAACATTATAGCAAACTTCAAAAATGTCAAAAGAATAATGTATGTAATATTAGGAAAATTACACAGTAGCATTATACCCTGTACAATTTAGATGTATGAAAGATATGGCACAGTGTAAACCCTTTAGGTAAAAATAACTTGTTTGCCCTGCAATTTAATTATATTTGCTCTTACACATAATGTCACAAAGATTTATATAGGATGGTTACTATTAAGATTTTTAAAAGAAAAGAAACTATTCGTTTAAAACTACAGGTTTACACAAAATTTAAGTGGTATATTTCAAGAGATTCTTGGCATTCTCTAAGGGTAGGATCAAACACTTTCTAAGGTTCCAAAATTTCAAACACACACCATGTAATGACATCCCCCCCCCCACCTCTCAGAGCAATCTGCCCTGTTGAGCAGAGCACAGAGTCATGTAGAGATGACTGCTGAGCCACTGGCTGGGATCACATACTAAAAGGCTTATTCTCCAGCCTCCACAATATATATGATTTAAATGCATGTATATCAGCCATGCACCTTTCAAATTAATGATAAAATCTTGAGTCATACAATGCTAATCCTGCAGGTCAAAGTTCTGCTATATCTATGTGGTAGTTACATAATCTGTTGTCATTTTGAGACTTAAGAGTGAAGGGGTGGAGTTTAGCTTGTCAATCAGGTTGCAGCTTGATGACCTCCTTTGGAGGCTCTAAGGAGATAAATAGCTCACTGGAGGCAGAACACATGCTCACTCTCCGCAAGACATTACTGACCACGAGCCTGATGAAGCTACGCTGATGCAGCAAGAGCTCTGAAGCTGAAGGAGCCATGTGGAGACCCCTGACAGCTCTAAGATGCTTCCACCACCACTGGATCCATAAGACTTTCCACCTACTGGCCTGTGCTCTTCCTGCATTCGGCATCATTGCATGTGCTGTGAGATTCTGAAGAGGACTTTATAGATTAGTATCGGACATATGGGCGACTATCAGACTTATGGACTTGATCTGGACTGGGCTGGGATGTTTTCTCAATATCAACTGCTCTTGTCTATGAAGCTCTTTCTCATACACATATGAGTGTCTATGAATTTGTTTCTCTATTCAATCCAGACTGACACAGATTTCTACAACTTCTTCCTCTTCTGCCAGAAGTAAAATGTTACACAGTGACTTCTCACAAGTTTTCTACCTGTGGTATGGTATGGTCTCACTACTTTTCTCTTATTCCTGTTAGAAAATATTAGAACTTCTCTTGTCTGACAGGTTTCCACCTCACAAAGACGCTGGTACACAGGCAGGTTCAGCTGAAGCAGCTCCACACACAGTACAAATTTGTTTCAAGAACTCTAATTCCCTTTCTAGGACTCCTGGTGGCACTATGGGATAAGCATGGGGCTGTTAATTGGACTTTGATGTTTCAAACTTACTAGCCATGCCATGGAAGAACGATGAGAGTCCATCTTTACATGCCTGGGAAGACGGATGGAATAGCTCTAATCTTTCTTGTAAGGCCGTGGTGAGTTTGGTTTTCATTTTTCAATTCAATCACATATATATCAAAGATGTGCTACATACTCTTGTGAAAACCCGCCACCACCACTCATTTCTGCTGATAAAGATACGACCTACAACCCAAACACACATGGATTTCTTGAACATTAGAAAGCCTTGATTTTATGAAGGCTTTACCATCATAAAGGCTGGATGTAATGGCCCAATCAGTGGGAAACAGAAAGAGAAAGGAACCCAAACACTTTCCACTACAGCAAGGCAGCCCTGCTGAGTTCCAGCTTTACCGGGTCTCAACGTACAGGTTTCACACGTGCTTTAATGGATGAAAATTCTTTTTTTCCCAGAAAGAAATTCAAATGCTTAACTTATGTAATGCAAGAGTTCTGACATTTTAAGTGAAATATGCCCTATTTCTAGTGTAGTAATTTTATTAAAGTACCCTTCATATAATACCTGTGTCATAAATAATGGCTTTGGAAGCATGTTTCCTTTGATATAATTTCTAGATTTTCCTTTAAAAAGTTTCAAGGGAGAGAAAAAGTGAGTATGATTATAGATGCAACAAGAATGGCAATAGTTTAATAATTATTGAAACTGGGTAATGATTACATGGGAATTCATTAAACTACTTGATATTGTTCAAATATTTATACTAAAAAAAGGCGTGGTATGTGAGCTAGAAGAGATCTGGTTGCATAGCGGTTTAGTGTTAGGCTGCTAACCTCAAGATAGTTTGGTTCTGGTTTGTTGTATTTGTGAAGAATATTTCTTAATTATACCAAATTCTTCCCTAGGCCTCCTATGGCAGTTACATAATCTGTCAACTTGTGAAGGAGTGGAGCCTGGCCTGTCAATCAGGTCACAGCCAATGAGGCCTCTGTGTGGGCATGGCCTTCTCCTGATGATACAGGGAACTCCTATATTCTTCTCTGGAGGTGATCTTCTTCTTCCTGCAGACAAGCCAGTTGGAACTACACTGATGTAGCCAGAGCCTTGAAACTGGAGGAGACACGTGGAAACCCACACCAGCTCTGAGATGCTTCCACCACCACTAAATCCACAAGACTTTCCACCCACTGGCCTGTGATCTTCCTGCATTCAGCATCATTGCATGGCTGCATGAGTCTAAAGAGGAATTTATAGACTAGTACTGACATATGAGTTAATATTGGACTTATGGACTTGACCCGGACTTGGCTGGGATGTTTTAATATACAATCACTCTTTGATATAAAGTTCTCTCTTACACACATATGAGTGTCTGGATTTATTTCTCTAGTCAACCCACACTGACACACCTCCATTCCCCTGCTAGTCATATCCCTTGAACAGGATTGAAATGCCCACACTGTTCTTGTGAATGTTCTAATCAAGAGGCTAGAGAATGCAGTGCTGTAGTTATTTGTTGTTAAGAGTCAGATGTCAAGTACACTTAGACTCCTGCCAGCTCTGTGCTTGCAGAGTAGAACTACTTTTTAGGGTGAAATGCTAACCAAAAGGCCAGCAGTTCAAAATCATGGGAGAAAGAGGTGGTAGTCTACTTTCAAAAATATTACATCCTTGGAAAATCTACGGGGCAGTTCTACTTGGTCTTAAAGAGTCACTATGAGTTGGAATCAACTCATCAACATGTTTTAGCGGTTATTACTGATGGTTTCTAGTGTTTGCGGGAACAGATTGTCAGGCCCATCTCCCAAGGTATCCCTAGGTAGGGGAGAGCCACCAACTGTTTGGGCTAGCTGTTGAATGTTTAATCATTTGTACCACTCAGGGACTCCTATTCCAATTTATCCGTGATGGAATAAAATGATTGGTTTTGAATGACTCATTCAAAGGAGGCTCCCTGGTGGTGTGGGACTGTTCACTGCAAAGACAGTGTTTTGAAAGCACCAGATCCTCCACCGGGAAAAAGATGAGGTTTTCTCCGAAGCCCTCAGAGGCAGTTCTACCCTGTCCTATCACGTCTCTGAGACAGAACCAACTTGATGGATGGGAGTTTGCATTTATATTGCAATCATTTTTTTCATTAAGGGATCATTTTATTGGGGGAATCTTACAGCTCTTATAACAATCCATATATCAATTGTATCAAGCATATTTGTATATAATTTAATCATTAAACCAATAACATGGAAGCCTGAATCAAGATTAGCAATAACAAAAATAAACGGTTTATATAACTTTAAGCTATTGTAATCACCAATAAACTACATGGCTGATCCAATTTATTCATTGTCGTAGACAGGCCCACAGTATTACAGAGAACATTTAAGCATCTGCTGAAGTATCAATGACATAAGCGGTCCGGGGTTTTGTTTGTTTGCTTTTTAATTGTCACCAAACTCAAACTCAATGCTGTGGAATTGATTTTGACTCAGCAACCCTATACAAACTGAGTAGAACTGCCTCGGTGAGTTTCTACTGAGAGTGTAACTCTTTACAGGAATAGAAAATGTATTCATCCAGGTTGACTAGAGAAACTAATTCGTTGACACTCATATGTGTATGAGAGAATTGTATAGCCAAAGGTAATTGTATAATAGAAAGTACCCCGGGCCAGTCCAGATCAAGTCTACAGGTTCGATGTTAGCCCATATGTCCAATACTACTCCATAAATTCTTCTACAGACTCGTGCAGCACATGTAATGATGCTGAAAGCAGGAAGATCACACACCAGTGGGTGAAAAGCCTCGTGGAAGCATCTCAGTGCAGGTACAGCTCTCCATGTGGCTCCTCCAGCTCCAGGGCTCTGGCTGCCTTCAGCACAGCTTCATGTAACTTGTCAAAAGAACAAGAAGCAGAGAGAGTGTGTGTCCCGCCTCTGAGGAGGAAGACAGGAGTTTCCAGAATCCTCAGGAGAAGGCCATGCCCACACAGAGGCCTCATTGGCTATGACCCGATTGACAGGCCAGACTCCACCCCTTCACTCAAGTTGACAAGAGATTATGTAACCCCTCCGCAGAAAACCTCTTCTCTGTCTCTGTCCAAGAGCTGATGGTTTTGAACTACTGACCTCGTGGTTTGCAGCCCAATGGGTAACCCATTATTCCACTAGGGCTCCACCAAGGGCACTGGGACAGGGAAAAGCGAATGTAACTGCTCCTCAAGTACAAACTATCTAGACAAAAATAGACCAACTGTTTTGCATATTAAGGAGGCAGCGGGCATGGTGGCAACTGCTGTAGAACATTTTATGATCTAAGGAGGGTCTCTGGGGCAGGCAGTCCCTGGAAAGCTGGGCCGTGCTGCTTCCTGGCCTCCGCAACCTCCAGCAGCTCGGGTGTCCCAAAAAGCTGCCACCCAGGGGAGCCCCTTCCCTGGCCACTAATAGCAGGATAGCAGGCAGCACCAAGACAAAGGATACCCATCCAGGGTGCCCAGCTCCTAGGCAGCCTAAAGCCCTTCAGCTCAAAACGGGGAAGGGTGGGAAGAACTTAAAGAAAGAGAAATCAGAGTGGGTCTTTAAGAAATGCCATCTCAAAGGGTGCCAAGCAGAGACCCTGCTTTGGTGAAGTGGAGGGCACCGCCAAGCTCCCAGTGGATCCCACCCTGATGACCCACAGGGCACGGAGGGAAGAGCAGGTTTCAGGACAGTTCCTCAGAGCTCAGGGGGGTGGCAGTGAAGCCCTGGAGCCAGCGCTCCATGTGAAGCTCTGCCCCAGCCCCCAGCCCTGGGGCCCCAGCCCCCAACCCCAGGAGAAAGCCTAAGTGCTTAAGCTGCAGGCCTACCAGCCACACCGCTGGGGGTTTATATTGCTCTGTCCCCTCCTGGCTTCTCTCTCCACAACGGAATCATCCACAACGGGATTCATCAGAGTGATAAGCACACCAGTAAATCTTAGCTGTCATTATTTCTGTATTTTGTAAATTAAAAAAAAAAAAGAAAGAAAAACAAATGGATGCTCTGAAAATAGGGGGGAAATACACCATTTTCACATAATGCAGATTTTTCACATAATGACCTCATCTTTGGCACCTCACTATGTCGATAAGTGAGGAGTGGGTGTAATTATAGCCTTCAACTCCAAGAAAAAAAAACTAATTCGCTTAGCCCATTTTGTGAGAAAATTAAGATAAAAGTGCCAATAGTTATTACAATACAATGTCTGTTATAAAATGGTCGCATATTTTGTATCTTACTCATTGAATTTTGCTTATTTCTCACCCAATCATAAGGAGAATTCAAGTACATTTAATTCAATTAGTTCCTAACAATTTCTCCTACAAGCAGACCCTACATAAAAGCAGAGTGTTAAATGTTACAAATCAAATCTGTAAAGATTACAAACACTAGATCTTCTTAATCTACTACTAAAGATTTAGCCGCCTGTTGACTTTAATTTCACTAACTCACTCGTTATATAAATAAATTCTGTTTAAAAGAAAAACTATTTGGAGATGTCCACCACATAATCAGACTTAACCCTGGCATGGCTAGTCCAGAAACTGGGTTTGGAAAATGTGATTGAATAAGACCTATTGCATTGAAACCTACCCCTTCACACTGTGTGTGGGTTATACCTAACCTGCTAGATGAATTATCAGGTAAAGTTTCAAAGTCAATTGATAAAGGAAAAAGAAACTAGCATTATGGCCCTCAGGTGTTCCATTGGCCTTGAAGTTCCAGGAAATAAATTAAATAGTGGTTACAATTTGTCTTAAGATAAAACTTGTTTTAGCTGAAGATATATAAACAATACAGCTATAATCCATAAAATCTTACTAATATATTCTAAATGTTTCTATTCACTTACACAATTGTGAACATGTATAAAGAAAATGAATTCACAAGTCTTGATTCAAGCAATAATTCTATCTGAAACTCTGTAAGACTCCTTAATCTCTCCCACAATCAATATATTTTCTAGGCATATCCTGCATTTAAAGTTTTGGATCACAAAGGCTATGTGCACCTTGTACACAAAAAATGCAATCATAACATCATCATTTGGATCTCTCTAAAAAAAATGTTCCAGCTGAAATGATTTGTTTAATAACCTCATAACTTAAGCTTGAATATAAAATTATTATAATTATAAGAGTATCCTAAGGCACTCGATAATCAAGACTATCTAATTGAACATTAAAAAAAAGTACTAACACAGTGGTCTAAGGAGCAGATTCTCTGCAGCTTCAGAAAGAAAGGTACAGTATGTGGGGGAAATAAGATACTGAACACAGAAGACACACATACAGCTTCCAATTGAACATCAACATTCAGCCGGGCTTATTTAATGCATGGTTGCAAAAGACAAGAGTTTTCAGATTGCAGGGACTATGATATTTGTATACCTAATATTAGTTCTGGCTGGGGGAATATTGTCTGCAAAATAATTAAAGAGAATAATCTTTTATCGAGTAAGATTTTTTATCTCTAATTATGATTCCATAGTATATATATTTAAAGCTTTGTGTTCTCAGATATTGGATACTTACCTGAATACTGACATTCATTTGGTTGCTAAGAGATATGAGATCAGCTTGCAGGTTTTTGTGAGCCCTTTTTTTTCTGTCTTTCTTTCTTTCTTTCCTCTGCTTTTTGGAGAATCACACTCTTGAGTTTTGCCTCAAGGTAGTCAAAGGAACTCTGACCACCCATGTGAGGATTTACATTACTTGTACTGGGACACACTCCAAGGTCTCAGAAAAGAAATGAATTACTTTCAATTTGCACAATTTAGAAAGTTTTTCCCTACTGATTTTCCATTTCATACAACTGAAACACAAGAGCACTATTTTATAATCAAATCTAATTGATGAATTAGTTTGTGAAATAACAAAAGCCCATTAGTATTTTGACAAAAAAATTAAAATAATTTGAAAAACAAAATCATTCAGCTAATTTGCATTTCCAAAGTGGAGTTCAAACTCAACATTTCAAAAGTATTTCCTGCATAGAATTTTGTGTGCTTTTAAACAACCATGGAGGCCAGACTAAACTTGAACTTAGAAGGTTGTTTCTAGAAGGACTGGAAGCAAAACATAGTCATGGAATACATACATACGCATAACTAGGCTTTAGTTTATTACAATTAAGTGCTGATTTCCCTAATTAGATAAACTTCCCTTCTAAAATAAAAATGATATGGCAATCAGCATACATCCCCTAATGAGACAACCCTAGCCTTTCTCTACAAGCACACTTCATAACCTCTCAAGGTCAATCTTATAAATCACATTGTAAAGAAATACTCTGAAAAGGCATTTCATGACAGTGGCATTTTACATTTCTACAGATCCAAGAGGTTCAATTTTTATGCCATCTACCTGTCACAGAATCATTGAGCATTTACTCTGGTTTCATATCGATGCTTTACTGGAGTGTGTGTGTGTGTGTGTGTGGGGAGGGGGAATCTAATATATCCTAGTGTAATATATTCTCTGTATGCTAAGTGAATTGATGGTGCCCACCTGCCTAGCATTTTCTTTACTCAACTTCTTCCATGGCATCAGCCAGTGGTGCTGCTGTCAATCACTTACTTGCACCTTGAGGGCGGCCTATCACTAAGTCAGAGTCTTCCTATTTCAGGTCCAGAACCCAGGTTAGGAAAATTCCTGTTACAAGCAATATCTTTGAATTGTACTTCTGCACCTGCTGAGGGTCTATCTAGCGCCCATCTTGTAGGGGGAGGGGCGGTGGATGAATTTCCCTCTGTCTTCTTCTATCTGCTGTAAAGAGGCACACCTTTAAACAAATCCTGTCATACTAAAGGGGAAGGAGATATGCAAAATGTAATACCTGGAATCAGAACATGCAATGACCTCAAATAACACATCTCAGAAAGAGGAAGGAAGTGTGGTACTGAAGAAGGGGAAAAGGAGACAAGGGAGCAAGTTTTCATCTTTTAAAACAAGAGTAACAGAAAGTGCTACCGATTTGTGTCCAGTAAGATTTGCTCAGCAGCAGCAGCAAACAGCTCATCAACACGTGCATCCTCCCCCTTATGAAGTCTCTTGTCCCCAAAGAGAAGCTGCTGGGTCCCTCAGTACTGTGCCCCTCTACTGAATCCTCCAGAGCAGAAGCCATTTCCTCAAAGGGAGGATAATTCTGGGAGGGACAAAATCTCTATCTGTACCTCCCACATCCTCATCTTCAGACAGCTACAAAGCTGGAAGTCCATTGAGCAAAGAGCTTCAGGTTCCTAGACACCTTCCTGTCCTGGAGCCTGTCAGAGGGGTTTGCAGGGCACACAGAGCCCACATCACAGACTCCAACCAAAAACTCCCTTCTTGTCATCAGGCCAAGGCCATCGCTTCTCTAGCTGGTGCTCTTTCCACCTCCTGAATGATTGCCTGGTTTTTCTGGGGAAATTTCCTCCACGAATTCCCTCACTATTTTTGCTGCTTGCTTTGTTGTGCCTTCCTCTGATAATCCAATTATTTTGATGTTCTTCCTCTTCATAGCATCTGACATAGCTCTCAGGTTTTCTTCAGCTTCTCTGATGATCTTTGACTTTTACCCTGGCCCCCATGTTTGGTAAAGTCTGCTTGGCTGTCCTCTTGGTCACTGGTGTGGTTCTCTGCCTCCTCCAATCTATTGGCGAAGTTCGTGAATTTGCTACTGGTTTTTGCTATCTTGTCCGTAAGTTCTTGTATTTCCCTTTGGTGTATGGTCTTTTTCTCCTCTAACATTTAATCCTTTTTTTCTGTATTGCTTCCCTCATATTCTGTATGACCCCAAGCAGCGTTCTGAAGATTTCTTTCTATGGCCGATCAATGTCTGCTTCTTCTATGCATGTTGTTAGGTTCAGGACTTCTTCCAACATTTCTTTTTGCTTCTCCTGGTTTTTTTTCATTGAGGTCATTGTGGCTGATTGCTGTTTGTGTTATGTTATTTTAGAGGACCCCAACGCCATTTTCCATAGAGTAAAAGAGCACTGGGCTCTCTCTGGGAGACTCATACGAATGTTCTTTGAACTGCTTGAAATTAATTGTAATGTGGAATTGGGCTACTGCCTTATCCTCCTCTGGTTTCACTTTCTTCCTAGCCATCCAGTATTCTGTTATTTGGAGGGCAAGCTATTGTAGTTAATTGCAGTTAATTTTAATATGGGATTGGGCTACTGCCTTATCGTCCTATGGTTTCACTTTCTCCCTAGCCATCCAGTATTCTGTTATTTAGATGGTCCTCTCAGGGGACACTGGTTGGGTGGTTATGGACTTATGAGTATGGTGCTTCATTGGATTATCTCACAGGAAGTCATGGTGGTGTGGACTAGAGAGGCTTAGGGTGCTGCAGAAGGCGTGCGCGGGTGCCTCCTGCACTGGGAGTGCCATGGAATGCAGGTGAGTTTGCCTGCTTTGGCGTAGAAACTTCAGATGGTGGATGGAATTATCCTAGACAGCTAGATTGCTGTGTCGGTCAGGCAGATTTTCCTGCTGTAGCATGGAGCACTGGACAGTGTTGGTGGGGCTGCCTTAGGCCATGTGAGGCACTATGGAAGGCTGGAGAATGTTCCCTCAATCAAGTGGGACCATGAAGGATGGACAGGACACCCCCACCCCCCCCAGCCATGTGTAGCACTGTGGAAGGCGAGTAAATGTCCCCATAGATAAGTGAAGCACCCCAAAGGGTGGGCAGGAATTCCCCCAGGGACCTTGAAGGGTAGGTCTGAGTTCCCCTGCAGTGGAAGGTTGGTGGGATTTCCCTAGCCACATGTTACACCACAGAGAGCAGGCAGGTTGGATTTCCCCAAAGCCACTTAAAGGGCCTTGGAAGATGGGCTTGAGTTCCCCTGTGGTAGAAGGTGGACATGAATTCCCTAGCTGCATGTTATGCTGCAGTGGGTGGAGCTTCCCCACCTGGGTGGAGGGCAGGCATAATTGCTGTAGGCTAAGGGGAGTGGCCTGGAAGTCAGCAATAGAGTGTGATAGGAAAGAGAAGAAAAAAAAAAAAAAAAAACGTTGACACTGAGCTTGGTGAAACTTTGAGGGGTAAGATAGGAGAGAAACAAATAAAAGTCAAGCCAAATACTTTGCCATTTAATTAATTTTAACGCACAGAGAACTTGTGGTACAGAGTAGAACCACCCCAATTCATTCAGTCACTGCCATTAAGTCAATTCCAACTCATAGTAACCCTATAGGACAGAAAATAATTGCCCCTGTGGGTTTCCAAGATTAACTCTTTATGGTAGTAGAAAGCCTCATAATCCAATGTGTATCCCATTACAGGGCTCCTAGAATTGCCCATAGTGTTTACAGGGCTATAATACCTATTAAATCGGACTGCTACATCTTTCTTCAATGGATCAGCTGGCTTCCTTCTATGGAACTGGTGGTCTTCCAGTTAGCAGCAAAATGCTCAGCCACCTTGACACTAAACTCCATAACCAGGCAATAGTTTGGCTTAATTAGAAACAAATATTCACCTTGAGTTTTTGGTCTTTTAAAGAATTATCCATATGTAATTAAACTCAAATAACAACTCAATAGAGTTGATGAGATTAGGGTCTGTGAATTTAAGTTAACGGTGGTAAAATAATTTGGAAAATGATAATAATTTTTAAAATAATCATTTTATTGGGGGCTCTTATACCTCTTATCACAATCCTCATATACATCCATTGTATCAAGCACATTTGTACATATGTTGCCATCATCATTTTCTTTCTACTTGAGCCCTTGGTATCAGTTCATTTGCCCCCTCTCTCCCTCTCCCTCTCCATGATTCCTTGATAATTTATGTCATTATTTTATTTTTCATGTCTTACACCGACCACTGTCTACCTTCACCCATTTTCTGTTGTTCATTCCCCAGGGAGCGGGTTTATATGTCCATCATTGCGATTGGTTCCCCGTTTCTGCCCCTACATTCCTCTTACTCTCATTATTTGTCCCAAGAGATTTATCTGTCCTGGATTCCCTGTGTTTCCAGCTCTTATTTGTACCAGTGTACATGCTCTTATCTAGCCATATTTGTAAAGTAGAATTGGAGTCATGTTAGTGAGGTTGGGGGAAGTAAGCATTAAAGAACTTGAGGAACGTTGTGTGTTTCTTGGCTTATCTCTTCCTTGTGACCCCTCTGAAAGGGTCTACAGATGGACTTTGGGTCTTCACTCTGCCCGCCCCTCATTCACATCGTAATAGATATTTGTTTTGGGTCTTTGATGCCTGATCCCTGATCCCATTGATACCTCATGATCACACAGGCTGCTTCCCAGCTAGATGGCAGCTTGTTGATCGTCAAGCCTTTAAGACCCTAGCTGCTATACCTTTTGGAAGCCTGACGCCATCAGTTTTCTTTACCATGTTTGCTTATGCACCCATTTTGTCTTCAGCGATTGTGTCAGGGAAGATGAGCATCACAGAATGCTCAGCTATTAGAACAAAGTGTTCTTGCATTGAGGGAGTAATTGAGTGGAGACCCAATGTTCATCTGCTGCCTTAATACTAACAAATAAATATATGGATATAGACCTATTTCCTATTGTTATATATAAATGTATTTACATATTTACATGTCTGTATTTAAAATGAGAATAATTTTACAGCATGAAGAATGTACCAATGTCACTAACTTGCATATCTAGAATTTTTTGGATTAGTATATGCTTTCATTTCCCCCAAAATAATAATAACAAATTTATGGTGCACACTTCTACTCTGACAAAAATGTGGTCTCTTGAGTTACAGTCAACTCAATAGCAACTGGTTTTAGTTGTTAAGAACATAGGCTTTGGAATTAGATATGGATATAAACTCTAAACCATAGTTATACTACTCACAAGCTCTTTGATTTGGGTGACCTTAACTCAACCCATTCTAACTTCAGATTTTCTATCTTTAAAATAAAAATAACAATTAGGCTTGCTTCAACGCATTACTATAAGCTGTAAATCAATTACAAATGTAAAATTCTTAATATGTCTTAGAGCAAGAACCCACTCATATTTCCACGCACCTGCATTTGCCACCAGAAATGCTAGTGAATTGGTGAAGGATTTTATAGTCTTACTCTGAAGATCCCAGTGGTTTCATTTTCTTTAGGAGGTGATCTGCTGTGGGAGAATGGCCAGAGCCCCACAACTAACCACGGGTTCGATAGATGCATTATATATATAATGAAGCCATAGAGAGGATTAGAGATAGAAGAGACGTTGAAATAATGGAGTCAGAGACATTGCATGGTAACATGCTCACCTCAGCCTTACTTGGCGGTCCATGTGGAGAGAGAACTCTGAGGGCGAGAGAGAGGGGGAGTGGAAGGAGGACAAGGGTAAAAGGAATAGGGGAGTGAGGATGGGAGAGAGGAAGGGGGAGCCAAGAAAGAGAGCTCTTTATTGCTAACCAAGGCTTATGTATCTTTGGGGGGGGGGGCATGCAAGCCCACTAATTACAGGCAAAGACATATGTCACAGAAGGGGTTGCACTATATGTTATACAGCAATGAGAGGGGGACAATCTAGGGATATACATGCAATAGGAAGGGGAGGGATTGGAGTCACACATGTGACAAGAAGGGCAGAACCTAGATTCAGGATGGCAGCTTAATTTTGGCTGTCACCAAGCAGGTTTGACCTGTTCTCTGGCTCTCCATGTAAACCATTATCAGTAGGGTGCAAACCCCACCTACAGGGACCAGACTGGCTTCAGGGAAAAAAATCTCTAAGCATCTGACCTCCCACTATGAGCTGGCAAACATTTATTTGGGGGAGACAAAGCTAGGGAAAAGTCTTTTTATAATCCCATAATCTGCTTTTTTGTCTGGCAATTTCTCAAATATAGAAAAGCAGTCATGGACTGTAGCAGGATCACCATATTCTCGTGTCCTGTGTTGTTGGTATGCAGTGTGAAGTGGTTATATACTCGGCAACATGTAAGAACACCTACCAATTTATCATAAAAAAATGACCAATAATAGCTAAAATTTATTGAGCACATTTACTGTGTGTTCCATACTGTCCTATGTGCTCCATGTATATTAATGTATTTAATCAAACCTAGTGGGTTAGTGGCTACATATTGGGCTATGAAATGCAAGGTCAGTCATTCCAGCACACCAGTTGCCCCTTGGGAGAAAGGCAAGGCTTTCTACTCCCCACATAGTTACAGTCTTGGGGCAGTTCTACCCTGTCCTATAAGGTTGCTATGAGTTGGCATCAACTCAATGGCAGTGATAATAATAATAATTATTATTATTGCCATTTTACAGGTAAGGAAACCGATACACAAAGAGAATGATGAGACTACCAGCTCGCATACAGATATATAGTCTCAGAAAGTCTATACAGTGTTGTTTTGAGTCAGAGGTGTTTTTTTTAAAGATATTTAAGTTAGTGAGTGATAGATTTAAAATTGGAAAGTCTAGTTTAATAAACCAGTCCCGTATCATAACCACTTCATCATCCTACTTCAGAAATATGGCATCTTTGAAATCCAACCTATGGCCACATGCATTCCCGACCTTTTCTCGGGCTTCTTCTTTCTAGGTTTCCTCTTCCTTGCCCTCTTTTTCCTTCCCAGCCTTGGTATACTGGCAGCCACTGCCAGCAAAGAGGGACAATATTTTTGTGCCTAGACAAACCAATCACATCCCATTACTTTCATTTTCTTTTCTTTTTTTTTTTTTT
>NW_022106084.1:12142023-12147162 GCF_000313985.2 Echinops telfairi | reverse complement strand
CCCTTCCATATTACCTGGTCCTTACCTCAAGAATGTTTGTATATAGTAGCTTTTTCATGCATGGGTCTTCTAAACTCTAAACATATGCACTCTGAGGTGTAACTGGCTTGCCAATGAATTCACAATTGCTCAAGACAGCTGAGCTAAGCAAACATCTCTGAATCTCTTCTTGTCTGTAGGCTGAAAATGAATCCAGATGTTTCTGACATATTTAGCTCGGTCTAAAACAGGTGAGCACTGCTTGGGCCTATAGGTGTGCATTGGCTTTGTGGACTGGCCTCAGGCTGCTTCCAGCCTTGTGGGTAGACTTGTATGCCAGTACTTAGACCAATGCAGATGGTGTTGTCCACCTCACTGTCTATTTACAAAGCCATCACTGTGATCATATGGACACCTACGGCTAAAACAGATTTGTCGCAGGTTTTTTGAGGAGCTGTTTTGCATATTTGCGCAAGCTTTACAACTTGTCTCATTTACTCACTGTAATTTATGTAAGTCCGATCGATTATGCCTTGATGTTTCAGGTCATGTCATAATTTCAATGGATGGTTATGATGACTGTGTTCGTGGCCTGTGGCTTGTCTTGTTTCCTATGCTCAGATCATTTGTAAGTCAAATTTTTTAAATTTTATTTAGAGATATTAGGAAATAGTGAAGTCCCAATATAGATAGCTACAAACTAAGTAGTGTGTATGAAAATAAAAGGTCCTGAATTTTCGGAATTAATCCAGAGGAACTTTTTTCCCTATTGAGGTCTAGCTTCATATGTGTTTAATTACTAATATATAAACCTGAAGAGCATTAACTTATTTTTATATTTACATTTTAAAAACTAAATTCCCTGGGATATATTAGGGAATAAAAACATACATTTCCCTATTTTCCAAAAATAACTAATCTTATGGAAATCTATTGAGGAAAAATGTGTTTTCCTCATAAGCAGAATTTGTACCTATAGTGTTTAAATTATTAAAAGTTTTCTACATATAAAAAGTGCTTTAAGTTTAATATCTCTAAATTATTATTTTATGTTATAATTTTGAGAGAGTGTAATGTAAAAGAACAATTCTATTAAAAATATGTATATAAAATATTAGTAATTAATCCCCTAAGTGGCTTTCAATTCTTACTTCATAATTGTGATTTTTATTAGTAATAAAAGGGAAATGTGCACATTAAATATTGAACATAATTATGATTTAAGTAAACTGCAAAATGTTTATTTTGTTTAAATTTAACTAAAAATAAAAATAGTTTGAATAAATCACTAAAAACCTAAGAATAATATTTATTTCCCACTAAAATAGAAAGTTATAGCAAGTAAATTAAAACATATTTGCTAAATGCTATGTTTCATGCATCTTGTTTTGGTAAAATCTCAGTAAACTGCAAAGAAAATGTCATGTTGGATAAAGAAAATGGATTTGAAATGTGGGCTCTGAATTGAAAGTACCTGAAGGATCCCTGGTGGTGTAGTGGGTTTCGTGTTGGGCTCCTAATCCAAAGGTCAGCAGTTCAAAGCCACCAGCTGCTCCAACGGAGAAAGATGAAGCTTTCAACTCCCAGTCTCAAACACCCACAGGGGCAGTTTGACCCTGTTCTAAAGGGTCACTCCGAGTTGGTTTTCTGGTGTGGACAACTAGTTGAAGACATCAGAATCATCAAGATCTCTCCTAGCTCATGTAGTCAAAGACAAAAGAAGGAGGAAAATGGAGCTCTATGACACTAACATTTCAAAGGCACAAAGAGGTCAAGAAGGTCTGTGGGTCTCATTGAGGAGTAGAATTCAAAGCAACATAGTGTAATTGTCACCCTCACAATCATCAAGTCAGTTTCAAGTCACAGGGACCCCATAGTGTCATTAGGTAGTGAAACTGGCTGAGGAAACAAAGGTCAGGACACAGGGTGGATGAGTTTAAAAGATTAAGTGTGAGCCAGCTGTCTGCCTGTGGTAATAATTCCTTTTAGTAAAACTAATACCAGACTAGTCCCAAGGAGATGGAGATTAAAGATGTCCCACGTGCTCCACTCTTCCAAAATGTTATTCTGCTTCATTCCTGCCCCTCTCCTCCCTTGAACATATTCCCTCCTATCCTTGGGTTTTGCAGTGCATTGCAGTGCCTCACAGAAACACACAAAGCTCTAAGGAAATACCACACTTGGCTGTGAGCCCCACAGCTGAAGGCCAGGCAGAGGAGGGTCAAATGCAAGGTCCAGAGCCAGGAGCCAAAACTGTCCAAAAGTCCCTTTTGCTACAACGAAAGCTCAGTCAGGAACCACAGGAATGGCTTTGATAGGGGTGTGGTTTTTGTCTCTTAGCAGATCATACCCCCAAGAAAAACAAAAGATGGTGTCTTAAGTCACATCCTCTAGTAAAGCAGTCTTAATGCCACCCCCAAGGAAACCAGGAGTGTCACATGGTTCACACCCTCTGGTCAAGTCAAGCCTCCAAAATTCAAACTCACTGTCACTAAGTTGATTCTGACTCTCCAGAGGACAGAGTAGAAATGGAACATTCTAAGTTACATTCTAAGAATATAATTCTATATGGTTATAGATAACCTTGCATTTCTTCCGCTGAGCAGCTGGTGGTTTTGAATTGCTGACACCGAAGTTCACAGTGCAATGCATAACCACTACAACCTCACTCCCTTCTTAAACCTGTAACGGAGAATTGCCTTCAAAATGGAATCATAGCCACAGGCATAGATTCCAGAATTAGAAATAATGCATCACATGAGAAATTATGGCTAGAGGAGCCATATAAATTGACCACATTTCAATGGTCACATATCCTGTAGATGTGGATGTCTCGGAGATAAGCTCTACTGGCTCTAGCTATGCTGGACTTGTGGCTGTCATGTCATTAGCATAGTGAAAGGTCATTGGTGTGGAGAGGAAGGGAGTCTTTGGTTTCTGCTGGTGAGTGAGCTGTTTGAAGAAAGATGCCCAAGGAAAAAAGTGTGTCACCTATACCTGGACATTGTACATGCTGTCATATTAGGGCCAATGTGAGGGCACTGCCCTGGAGAAGACTTTGGGGATTCATATCCTGACTTTCTTACTCACTGTGTGAATCAAGGAAAGAGGTGCCATCTGCAAAATGGGAGTAGTAAAAATATGACCTGGGAAAAATGTTACAATGATTAAACAAAACAATGCTTATACAAATATAAACCCATTAGAACAGTGTCTATAACCCAAACATAGCAGCACCCGATATAGCATAGGTCCTCAATTAATGCTAGCTGCACAAAACCTCTTAAAAACATTAAAAAAAGACAAACATCCTTTTGAAGACTAAGGTGCATCTGACCCAAGCCATGATATTTTCAATCTCCTCATATGCATACAAAAGCTGAGCAATGGAGATACTTTATCTCATGTACTTTGAGCATCAAGAGGTACCAGGCCATGAATAAAGATCTCATTCTTGGTAGCAGAGAGGGTCATTTGAAAAGAGGAAGACCCATAACAAGATGAATTGACACAGTGAAAAAAAATTAGACTGGAACGGAAAATGAGTACCAATAAACAGGCTTTATTGAGAAATACGACCTGCAGATTTATTCCAGACTAGGAGGGATAGTGAAGCAGAGCAAAGGGAGACTGGAGAAACTGAGGTATTGGAACAGCCGCAGGTGAGAGCAAGCAAGAGCGAGATAAAACTCAAGAGTAAAATTAGCACCAAGAGAGGTAAGTGAGCAAGAGTGAAACAAAGAATCCATGCAGTGATGTTCCCTTGGAGTGGGTTTTGGTTAATAATTAGGTTGTTGGTGGGGCGGGGCACTACATGTGTTCCTGACTGGCAAGTTGGAATGCTGCCAGGGTAATGTAAACCCTGACACTATGGTGTGCATGGAAAGATTTCTGGGTGGAAAAAAATCGTAGGAAGGAAACTTTTGTAAGGGCTAGGTGCTACTCCATGCTCGGTTGGACCCATTACACAGTCGTTGTAATAATGATTCAAATACAAGGACAATTCTGAGGAGGCCACAGGCAAGAGCAGTGTTATATTCCACTGTGCACAGTGTCACTGTGAGCCAGAACCAACCCAATAGACCTTACAATAATAAAAACAATATTGTATTGGTTCCTAAGACGACTATTATAAAACACCACAAAATATAGATCTCACAGTTCTGCAGGATAGTAATCTGAATTAAGTGTGTCTACCGGGCCATGTTATTTTTATGACTTAAAAGAAGATCCTATCTTGTTTCCCAAGCCTTCTGTTAACTCCAGAAGTTCCCCGGCTTGCCAATGCAGGATAACTATTTTAGTCACATAGCTGTCCTCTCTTTGTCTTTCTTTCTATGCTGCTGCAATAAATGGAAACGGAGGTGGACAGATCAGACTTGCCTGGGCTTCCCTATTGGCACCACGCCAGAGTCAGATATGCCTCCATGCTCCACATTTCTTTACCTCTACTGACCTTAAGTGTGCCTCCTACTCCTCTCTACACCTATGCTGGGTTCAACAATCTTGGAAAGGCCACAGAACTCAAAGGTAACACTCGCAGTGGAGTTTATTAGGCAAGTCAATTGGTTGCCAAAAGTCAGGATCAGCAAACAGTAATGATACAGTTATTGGTCTCTTCAGCCAGTAGCCAAGTCTCTCTCTGGTTCTTACTGGCTCAGCCACGTGGCATCCATGTCTTTCTCCAGTGCTCAGTTTCTAAGCCACATGGTCCATTGGTCTTTGCTTGCATGGATTACTATGTACTCTAATCCAGTATGATATTATGCTAATTCAAATCACTTTAACATTTCTAGAATTAGAAACGAAAATGGAAGAAAACACTGAGCATGTCTTAAACTGAAATAAATACAGAAAAACTTCAAGCCTTAAGTTGCAATATTGAAAGAGTCTACAGGCAAAATATTAAATGATGTAGGTAACATCAGAAGGAGATGGAAAAAATACATCCAGTCACTGCACCAAAAAGATAGGGCTCTATTCCCCATTTCAGGAAGCAGCATATGAGCAGGAGCCAATAGTGCTGAAGGAAGAAGTTCAAGTTGCACTGAAAGAAATAGCCAATCAAGTAGAAAGAAAATGTTTTGAGAATGCTGATGGCAACAAACATACAAATGTGCTTGACACAATGGATGGATGTATGGATAGTGATAATTGTAC
>NW_022106084.1:12138530-12141265 GCF_000313985.2 Echinops telfairi | reverse complement strand
CCGATTTATAACTTATCAAGGGGGATGGAGGGAGGGTGGGAGATGGAAGAAATGTGGAGCTGATATCAGGGGCACAAGTGAGAAGAGAATGCTTTGAAAATGATGATGGCAACACATGTGCAAACGTGCTTGACACACTGGATGAATATATGGATTATGATAAGATATGTAAGAGCCCCTAATAAAATAATTTTTAAAAAAGAGAACCAGAAGAGAGGGTGTGAGTAAGAGTAATGGAGAAGAGAGCTGCAGCCTCTACCCATGTAAAATGTCCTTTAAGATGTAAATATTGACACTATGTATGTATACATTGGGGATTAGAGCTATATGAACCCCCAATAAAAAGATTTTTTAAAACTCTTATCACAATACATACATACATCCACATTTGTATATTTATTGCCATCATCATTTTCAAAACATTTGCTTTCCACTTGAGCCCTTGGTATCAGCTCCTCGTTTTTCCCCTCCCTCCCCACTCCCTCTTCCCTCATGAACCCTTGATAGTTTATAAATTATTAACATTTTGTCATATCCTATACCATCTGATGTCTCCCTTCACCCACTTTTCTGTTTTCCATCCCCCAGGGAGAAGTTTACATGCAGATCCTTGAAATCTGTTCCCCCTTTCCACCCCACTTTCCCTTCACCCTCCCAGTATCGCCACTCACCACTGATACTGAGAGGATCATCTGTCCTGGATTTAAATGATTTTTTAAAATATATAAATAAATAAAAATAATGAATGGAATATCAATTGAAAAATTGCAACAAAATGATGAAACAGTGAAAACACTTACTCGTCTCTGCCAGGAGATTTGGAAGACAGCTATTTAACCAACAGGTTGTAAGAAATCCATATTTGTACCAATTTCAAAGAAAGGAGACCCAACAGAATACTCAAATTCCAGAACAAAACCAAAGATATCATATGTAAGTAAAATTTTGTGGAAGATATTTCAACAAAGGTTGCAGCAGGGATTCAGAATAGGACATGGAACAAGGGATATCATTGCTGTTGTCAGGTGGATCTTGGCTCAAAGAAGAGAATACCAGAAAGATGTTTACTTGTGTTTTGTTAACTATGCCACGGTATTTGACTGTGTGGATCATAACAAATGATGGGTAGCCTTGAGAAGAATGCATATTCCAGAACACGTTATGGTGCTCTTGTGGAACTTGTACGTGGACTAAGAGACAGATTTGTGAACAGAACAAGGGAAGGTTGCGTGGTTTAAAATCAGGAACGATCTGTGGCAGGTTGCCCCATTCACCATGTTCATTCCATCCATATGCTGAGCAAAAACAACCTGCCATATACAGATGTCACAACCTTACTTGCTGAAAGTGAGGAGGACTGGAAGCACTTGCTGATGAAGATCAATGACTGCAGCCTTCAGTATGGATTACAACTTTGGTATTTGGAGTGTTATGGAGTGTCACACTCTTGCAATTAAGCATGGCTCCCCTCCTGTCTTTTAGCTCTACGATACCAGGGAGATGGCACTGATATTCCTCCAGATAGATGTCTAATGGGATATCTGTCTAAGGAAATCACCCGTGGAGGGCCAGTTAAAATAGTCAAATAATGTCTATTTGTAGCAGATGGAAGTTGGTAGAGAAGAAACTGCAAAGGGAAAAACTCAAGTACGTATTGATAAAGGGAATAAAGAGAACAGAGTCACAGCTTCATGTGTAGGCCAACTTTTAGGGAGGGGATATCTCACTCATGTTTTCATTCCATCAACAATCTGTTTCAGGTATTGTGGGGGTTAGTCGGAGCAGGTGTTTAGCATTGGTCTAGCATTCGGAAGAAACAGACACTAATGAAATGAGCACACATGTATAACCACCACAATTATAAGAAATGCTGCAATGGAAGGTAAAAAGATGCTATGAGAACAAGGAACAATTATTCCTGATCTGAATTGGACATTCAGAGAAGTTTGTCTACAGAAGGGAGGCCCAATGAGCTTTAATGGATGGTTAAGAATTACCTGAGTAACGTGTAAAGGGAATAATCATTTCAGGGAACTGGAACAGTTAAGACCTGTAATGGAAAAGAGCAACTACCGTTGTAGGTGGAGGGAAGAAAATCAGAAGAGATAAAGGCACTGAAATCATAGGAAAGTATGAAAAAATAGCCATTGAAAATCCTATGGCACACAATTCTACTCAGAATCAGCTTGAGGGCAACTAGTATTATGTTGAATATATTAATATCTCTGTACAGAAAGACATATTTGTATGTAGTAATAGCAAGAAAAATCACCTTGTTTTCAAAAACATCACAATGGCCATTTGTGAATCATTTTTAAAAATAACCAGACTCAGCATGTCTTGCTGTGGGGAAGGCACATGAAGTCACTGTGAGGGTTGGGAAGACTTTAGAATCTGGTATCCAAATCCCCAGGTGCTAATGTTGGCTTTCATGAATTCAATGTCCTTGAGCAAGTAACTTTGTCCTTTTGAGTTTCATTCCACAATACATGAAAATTAAGAATGTTTCAATGACATTCTCATTGCTAACGTAATTCTCATGTCTTTCAGATTCTAAAATTTTGTGGGGTTATTTGGTAATTATTGTCTGCAGTAGGCTATTTGAAAAAAGATTGAATAATCACCCAAAGTTTTCTCCATTGTGAGCACCTAAGTATGATAGCTGTGAAGAAAAATTGTAAAGTTTAAATCCTATTTGGAGTTAAGAATAGTGTTTGCCTTCAACCACGCACTTT
>NW_022106084.1:12131502-12136341 GCF_000313985.2 Echinops telfairi | reverse complement strand
CCCCAAATTATGCTCCCATTCAGGCCAAATTGGAAATAGCTATCAGCTTTGTTTTTGATTTCTCTGCCTATGAGAACTCATGTTTTCCCACTTTTCTATTTCCGTATGACTCAGCAAGTCTATGAATGGAAGTGGATAACTAATTTGGTCCCTATCATCAAAGTATCAACAGTGATTGGAAGGTTATTTTTGTTTGTGTGTGCTATAGCAACAACGTCTTCAGGATAATATAGAAGAGGTAAAAAGTTGGTGCCATCGGGTCTGTTCCTAATCATATTGACCCGATATATCCAGCAAAATGAAACAATCCTGGTCCTGTGCCATCCTCACAATTGTTCCCATGCTTCAGCCCATTGTTGCAGGCACTGTATCAATCCATCTCCGTGAGAGCCTTCCTCGTTTTTGCTGCCCCTCTACCAAGCATAATGCCCTTCACCTGAAAACATGTCCAAAGTATGAAAGAAAAAGTCTTGCCATCCTGCCCTCTAAAGGAGCACTTAGGTCGTACTTCTTCCAAGACACATCAGTTTGACCTTTTGGCAGTACATGGCAGTCCACCATGAATATTCTCCAGAATCACAATTGAAACTCATCAATTTTCTTTGGCCTTCCGGACTCAATGCACAATTTACAAATGCTTACGAGGCCATTGCAAATACCATGGTTTGGATCAGGCACACCTTAGTACTCCAAGTAACATCCTTGCTTTTCAAAAGTATAAGAGGTCTGTGCAGCTGATATACTCAATGGAACACATATTTTGATCTCATGACTGCTGTTTCCAGGAGGATTGATTGTGGATCCAAGCAAGACAAAATTCCAACTTCACAACTTCAATCTTTTCTCCAGTTTTCCTGATGTTACTACCTATTGGTCTAGTTTTGAGGCTTTTGGTCTTCTTTTCATTGAGTTGTAATCCACACTGAAGGCTGCAGTCCTTGATCTTCATCAGCAAGTGCTTCAGGTGCTCTTCACGTTCAGCAAGCAAGTCTGTGTCATCTGCATTTGGCAAGTTGTTAGTAAGCCTTCCTCCAATCCTGGTGATGCATTCTTCTTTATATAACCCAACTTCTTTGATTATTTGCTCAGCATACAGATTGAGTAAGTATGGTGCAAGGAAACAACCTTGACACAAACTGTTCCTGATTTTAAACCACGCAGTCTTCCCTTGGTCTGTTCACAAAACTGCCTCTTAATCTATGGACAAGTTCCACATGAGCACAATGAAGTGTTCTGGAATTTCCGTTCTTCTCAAGGCTATCCATAGTTTGTTATGATTGACACAGTCAAATGTCTTGGCATAATCAATAAAACACAAGTTAACATATATCTGGTATTCTCTGGTTTAGATGCTATGAAGTGGATTCAATATTTCTTTAGCTCTCTTTACTAAATTTTGTTTGGGAATGATACTGGTGTTACTTTTCAGTAATTTCCACATTCTGTTTGACCACTTTTCTTTGAGATGAGCACAAATATGGTTTCCTTCCATTTGGTTGCCCAGGAAACTGTCTTCAAAAGTTCTTAGCATAGATAAGTTAGAGCTTCCAATACATGTGTCTTGTTGAAACTTCTTGCCAAAAAACTATTCAGAGGCCATATTTGACCTCCTCTGGCTACAAAAGAGAGAAAGATAACCCAATTCCACATAAACCTAAGGCTGATTGTCATAAGGTAGAGGGAAGACATATCTCACCTCCATTTTCCTTTACAGATCCTTACCCTAACCTTACCCTTACCTCCCACAACACTCTACTTTTGTGCTGAGCTTCAAAATTCATTGCAATGGCCATACAGAACATAGAGGCAATATTATATATCTTGAACACTAAAACCCAGCTTTTGGTTATTTTAGAGAAAATCATTTTCATTAAGTGATCAAATTTATTATTCTAAATTAAGCGTTAGTAGATCTCTACTAATCTGAGAGATCCTTAGAACTACACACAGTTAAATTATCATAGATTTTAAAACAAATTTTTATTGAAGGCTTAGTATATGCAGGCACAGTTCATGGTGCTAGGGATAGAGAAGAAAAAAGTATTCCATATCCCTCTCCTCTACTAACTCTGTTTGGTTGAGGATAGGAAAGAAACCTCCCAGTGTCATGGTGAATAAATGATCGGCTGATACCCAAAAGGTGGGCAGTTCAAACTCAACAATCATAAGCATTTACATATTTTGAAAACATATGGAGCATTTTTACTTTGAGCTTTAGGGTTCTCTAAGTCAGCATCAACAGAAATGGGTTTCATTTGGGTTTGGGAGATAGGACAGAGGGCTAATGCACTTGTAGGCCAATCAAGAATATGATGGTTGGAGTCCTACTAGGGGAACCTCAGGAGAAACCCTTGCAGCAATCTACTTCTGAAAAATCAACTATTAGAAATGTAGGGAGTACAATTATAGTCTACTACACAGAGGATCCTATAAGTTGGGGTTGCAAAAGAAGGAAAGAAAGACAGAGAAAGCAATCAAATGAATATAAATCACTCGTATATAAGCCAAGTTTTTCAGCACATTTTGCATACAGCTTTTGTGGTAAAATTCGGTGCCTTGGCTGATATGCGGGTCAGCTTATACTTGAGTATATACGGTAATAAACTAGCTGGCAAAGATAAGGCTATAAAGAAAAAAATAAGAATATACAAAGAGAATGACTAGATAGAATGCAGCATCTAGTGCATCACCATTCTTTGTTATTTTAGGGTAATTTTTGAGTGAGCATCCTCTTTCTTCATGCTTTTGTTGTTGGGTGCTCTGAGTTAATTACAATTCCCGGGTCTGGTAGTATACATTGTTAAGTGGCTAGCTCCTAGCTGAAGGATTGACTCAAATCCATCGAGATGTGCCTGGGAAAACAGGCCTAGCAATCTTCTTCCAAAAGATCATATCCAGGAAAAATCCTATGGAGTCATTATACTCTGGACACATGTGGTCACTATGAGGCTTTCTGATAATTATCATTTTGCTGCTGAGATTACTTTCCATAATTGTAAACCCGGTGAGTAAGATCTAAGTAATAAAAATACAAGCTCCATAAACCGCTTCAAACAGACAGCTTACCTGGCCAATCCTAGTTTTCTTACTACAGGCAGCAATGCAGGACCCATCCTGTTGGCTGATTTTTCTAGCCTCGCGTGCTGCCCAATACCTTGGTTCACACTGAGCCACCTCTGTGTGCACTGCTGCGTGCCATGTCTGACCACACACAGTGCCTCTCATTCATCAGCCATAACAGCTCCCTTGGTGTCACTCTAACCCCTCGGGTGGGTTTTCAGCGAATGCTTCAGCACAGGTGTCTTCCACAGTCTTGCTGTGGAACATCTGCTCTAGGGTCTTGCTGCTGCCCTTCCTCAGCCAGTGTGCAACCGGGCAGAGCTGCGCACACAGCTTTGCTGTTGGCAGAATGGCTGCTTTCCAGGGCAGCCGGTAAAGGCCAGTCTGACACTGTGCTGGCATGTATTTATACAATGACTATCATCACTGTGGCATGGCTATAGGCTGGTAAAACACTATGTCCAGTGAATCCAAACGAATATCACTACCCTTCTCCACCTTTTATTAAGATGGATACAGGAGAAAGTGAACTATGAACAGGCATTACTAGTAAATGCCTATTTTATAAAATGTAGAACTTCCAAACGTAGAACGTCTTATAATGGGTACTGAAAAATATGCGGATGTTGAGAGACTCTAGGCAATGCATTAACTCACGAAGCATCACATTTTAACTGAATGTATGATAAACATACATAAACATATGCAAATCATACCTTTTTTTTAAATAAAGTATTTGGTTTCGGAGATCTTTCGTGTGCTTTCTTTTGTTGCATGTTCCCTGGCCTTTCCTCCAAAAATAATTTTCAAATGTACAATGCAAATGAATATTGAATAAAATAACATTTAAAAATGCATTATGCTAAAAAAAAGTTCACACTTTACTACCCAGAGACAGATGATGTCTACGGTTAATTCACCTATGTCCAAGGATAGAAGAAGGCAATAAATTAATAGAAAACAAACAATCCCAAAGCTAGTTATACCGTGGAATTCATTTCAATTAACTACATAATTGATAGACCAAATGTTTAATTTTACAAGAGATCATTACCTCCCCAACTGTTACTGCAACCTTCTCCTTACATTGAAACTTCTCTAACAGATACCTTCCATGAATGAAATGGTTCTTGTCTTGTCTCCTATCTGGTTCTTAGAACATTCCTTTTCTTCCTTCCTCCCCCTAGAGGCACACATGTACCACAGTAAACCAGGTTTTCTCCTTGCCTGAATCTACTCTTTCTTCCCCAAGATTTCACCCATCTTTTTATCCTCAGCTTTCACCTTTTGTAAATATTTAAAAAATCACTATCTCCTATCTTATGATGAACATAACATGTAAAGTGTACCCCAAAGAGTGTGGGAACAGTGAACTCTCCATGTGTGGGGAACAAGGTAGATCCTGTCTTCACATGATGATGCAATGAGTTACAAGCTGGGCGGCTAATCCAAAGGTTGGGAGTTCAAACTTGTCAACCAATCCAGAAGAAAGGTAGGGCTGGCTGCTCTGTTACAGATTTATAGTCTCAGAAACCCTATGAAGCAGCTTTTTTCTGGTCTACAAAGTCACAATGAATTGGAATCAATTTGATCGCCATGAGGTTGGGTTTTCGCTTCACATAATATACAATATTCAATTCTAGATGAATTAAAGAAATAAGGGTTTAAGAAGTTTTACAATAACAGGACTGAGTGGCTATAAAGTCTGTAAACATAGATTAGATTATTTTAACTACAAGCATAAACTTACATATAGAGAGATGCATCTGAAGAGGCTTT
>NW_022106084.1:12121748-12130995 GCF_000313985.2 Echinops telfairi | reverse complement strand
AAAAAGTTCTTGGGAAAATAAAATAAAAGATTTTGAAAAATGTTCACAAACTTTTGAAGAAGCCCCCTCATGTGTGTGTATAATCGAATCTTTCTGAAGACATTTGTTGAGATATGCAAAAAGTATAGGCTCAGTCAGTGAAAATCAAGAGACATAATCAGTACATCACACACGCATATACAGGCACTGATGGGCGAATCTTTGTCAAAGCACCACATTTGTTATAGATGTGTATGTAGTTCATTGAGCTACGTGGCACTAATGCAGAACAATGTATTTTTCAATAAACAACATTTGCCATAATAATACAGTAGTAGATCATTTATTGTGTACCTTTATTTATACTTCCACATTTTCTGGTCACCCATATAAAAATGTAATTATTTTATTTGAAATCATATAGTAAGAGATGTATTCATACACTTGACATAAAACTCAGAGGCCACAGTAAGGATTTTTAATACAATTCTAAAAGACCCACAAATAGTGTGACTATTAACTGAGTTCGCCATAAAGGACTGTGGAGTTATCTTTTCTAAAAATTTAAATTGTTTATTTTAAATTAATGGGCATATTGCCATAAGCCATTTGTGCAAACTTGAAAACAATAAAATAGTACTGTGCAGTACTTCACTCCAAAAGCCCACTTCCATTAAGGGGATTCAAAATCATAGCAACCCAACAGGACAGAGTAAAACCGCCTCATGGGTTTCGCAGACTGTGTATCTTTAGAGAAGTAGACAGCCTGGCCTTTCTCCTTTGGAGCACCTTGTTGTTTTTGAAATGCTTACACTCCAGTTAGCAGCCCAACACACGAACCACTATACTACCAGGGCTCCTCAGGGCTTAACTGGGCTACTAATAATCTGTACATTTACTATAAGGATAGATTTTCTGTCAACACACATTTTAAGGATTGCTGATGAACTAAGAAAAAACAATTCACCTGATATCTTGCAGAGAAGAATGAATTCTCTCTCAAAGTTATTCAGGTAGAACATCAGCTCTAGACATCTAAAAGGAAAGATAGGGAGGAAGACAACTATTTTGATTCGAAGTGTCAGAAACAAAAAGAGGTGATGCTGAAAAACAATGGAATAATGAATCAGAGTTAAAATAGCCTTTTCTCCAGCTTTCTATTCCATGAAACACTAGCACTTCAAAATAAGTATTATGTAAAGAAAGCAAACTGTTTCACTATCTACAATGATTGAAAGAAGTCCAGGTGAAGCATACACATATTGATTGGCTTTCACACTTCTCAAAGCCTTTAATATATTCATATACCTGGTAAATGTGTAGCAGAGGGGATTGGAATCCAAAATATCCCACCCTGATTTGACTGTAGATTATTTCTTCCATGGTAGCTATTAACAAGCTCATGTTCTTCAAAATGCTTATCAATATGTCTCGGGAGGTGCTAAATTTAAATAATTAGTTCCAAAATTAAATTTACTAATTGCACCTCTGATTCCTTACCTAGACTATAAATAGGCTGTAACACAAATCCCCTCAGATTTCAATGGCAGCAGAAAGTTTTAGATATTTTTTATTTTTAGAAATTCTTGGGAACTAATACCCTATTTATTCATCCTAACTTGGATATCAAAGAGTAGAATCCACATGCTATGTACCAAGATCGTTATCCACTTATAGTCAGTGCATTTTCCCATCCTCACTAATACTCCTTTATCCCTATTTATTGTTTTTTATCATCTGTAATTAAAACATCTATAATATTTTAAATGATTAATAGAGTTGTCTCCCTTATGTTCATAAGCTTCAGATCAATAGCTTTTGAGTACAAAACTTTGTGTCTTTTACATATAATTATACTAAAACATAGCACTTTAAAAATTGTGTAGGCAGCATTACCATAATTCAAATTATTAATACTGACTAATGGTGAATGTATATACAAATAAGTCAAATTAAATACAATAAATACATTAAAGATTTATGTGCAGTGAGAGAAAAAGAACAAATTCAGAGAGTAGTTACACAAAAGAGAAAATGTATATTTTGCTACATATATAAGAAAATCTTTATTGTTTATTAATGCAGGCACAAATATAAGCAAACACGCATATTTATATGTGAGTATGCATGTACAAAAGCGGAATTGAGTACTAGCACCAAAACCATGTGACATAAAGCCTAAAACATTTATGTGATAGATGGGTTTTGTGTCAACTTGGCTGCACCAGCATGCTCGGTATTTGGCAGTAATACCCCATGATGTGATCTAAGACAATGTAATCAATTCCATGATAGGATCTAACATTATGTAATCAGCCCTGTGAGCAGCCAGAAGTGATAGTAGAGTGCAGCCCTCTTGATCAGGTCATAGCCTTGATGCAATTGGCAGACAGACTCCTGAAGGCAGCCTATTCTTTTTAAGCAGATGACGGGGGAAAGTTTGTCATTTCTGTTGGGGCTGGATCCCTGCATCTAGTTCAATGACTTCCTGTAATATTACCTGCTGATCCAAGGACCCATCAGATTACGAACTTTGGATTCATTGGACTTTGCCTCCACCAGTCTGTGGTCTTTCTGCTTCATCATCCAGCTTCATGCTACATGAATCAGGAGACGCCTCCAGTCTAACAGCTGACCCACATACTTGATTTGACTTGAATTGAAATTAGTTGCTCCTGCAATGAAGTGAGCCATTTTTCTTGAGATATACTTCTCTGTTTATATACCTATATCATTATCATTGGTTTTGATTTTCTAGAGACCCAGTTGAACACAATTTATGGTACTATTGATTCATTTTGGTGGTTAGATTTTATGTCAATTTGATGGACAAACTGTGGGGAGTTAAGGGCAGAGCCCAACCTGCCCATCAAATGCCTGATGACACCTCCCTGGGAGTGGCCTTTTGTATAAGAGAGAACACTAGGAAGTGCTCATCTCTTGGCCTTTACTTTAATCCTCCCTGGATCTCCATGTCTTCCTCCAGTGGTGGCCACATGTGGGCCGTCCAACCCTGAGAGCTGTCTGCATTCTTCTGTGTTTCCCCTGACCTTGCATGCACACAACTCTGCAACCACCAGTGAGTGATCTCCCTGCTTTCCATGTCACCTGTTCTGGGTGATCAGCCTTCAGCTACATCCATCTGAAGAGGACCTTAGCTAACATTGGATGTGATTTGGAATGGGCTGGGATGCCTTCTTGATATGATATTACTTCTGGATATAAAGTTCCTTCTTGTACATAAATGAGTATCATTGATTTGTTTATGAAGACAACCCAGCCTAACACATTTATTTGCACAAAAAGTTTGCTGAACTCTGACAAAGAATTTTAAACAGGTTTGTGTCATTGCTACCAGTGTCATTGCTATTAAATTTGCTACAGAAGTTTTTCTGCCATATTGTTTGAATATTGGAGATTCTAATTTTCTGATGGTTCACAGTTTTTAATTAATAAAATTCTATTTTATTTATTTATTTACAGAGCTCTTTTGCGACTGTGAGTTAGGCACTGGGCTGCTAAACACAAGATCAGCTGTTCAAAGCCACCAGACATTATGCAGGAAAAAGAGGAGGTTGTTTATTTTTGTAAAGATTTACAATGTTAGAAACCCTATATAGGATCAATATGAGCTGGAGTCAGCTTGATGACAGTGAGGCTTGTTGCATTTTGTTTGTAACTGAGGAACTTAGGAATGTTGTGTTGTTTCTCAATCCTACCTTCAGGTTCAAATTTCTTTTTCTTCTGAGTTTGAAGAAAACTCTAACCTCAAATAAAACTACTGGTTCACTTCATAGAGAAATGAATATAACCAAGTATATGCATGCTTCTACACATAAAATTATTACTGAGATAAAATTTTCAAAGGAATGATATTGCATTTCTATTAATTGAAAAATAGTAATAAAGTCGTTTTATTGGCATTTACTTCAAATATCATACGTTTTAATCATCCAATCAGATAAAAAGAGTTGTGCAATCAACACCCCAATCAATTTCAAAACATTTTCTCTTACATTCATGGTTGTTAACTCCTATTTCTCCCTACCCTCCCTTGTCATACGTCTAGGTAATTATTAATCCAGTTACTGTCTGTATAGATTTATACATCCTGGATTTCATAGAAAGAAAATCATTCAGAATACAATCAGGAAGGAAGCAAAAAAATTTTTTAAATGCAGCAACAATGACTAGACAAAACAGTAAAACCTCAGTTGAAAAGAACGTAGAAAAAACTGAAACAATTTTAAAATAAGGCAAAATGGAGTTTTTCAAGTTATCACTTCTGTCCAAATTAATCTATACGTGTAATGGACTACCGATAAAGGCAGTAATAATTTTTATAAAAGCTGACAACCTGATTATATTCTTCATATAGAGATAAAAAGTAGAGTATTTCAAGAACAGTATTGTAGAGCTTACATTATTTATATATAAAAACATAGTATAAACCTAAGTAATAAAATATTGCTTTGGGCATACTGTTTGGTTGTTGTTGTTGTTGCTAGGTGCCACCGGGTCGGTTCTGACCCATCATGACTCTTTGCACACCAGAATGAAACACTGCCCAGTCCTACACCATCCTCAAAATTGTTCTGATGCTTGACCCCTTTGTTGTGGCCACTGTGTCAATCCATCTTATTTAGGTCCTTCCTCTCTTTCACCGCTTGTTGTTAGGTACCATCAAATCAGTTCCAGCTCATAGCGACTGAATACCATTGCTGTAACCACTGTGTTAATTAATCTCTATCCAAACATGATGTAGTTTTCCAGGGAGTGGTCTCCTGGTAACATATCCAAAATAGGCGTAACAAAATCTCACCAACTTTGCTTCTAAGAAAAAACTTGGCTGTACTTCCTCCATGACAGATATGTTTATTCTTCTGGCAGTCCATGGTACCTTCAACATTCTTTGACAGCACCATAATTACAGTGCATCAATTCACCGTGGTCTTCCTTATTCATTGCCCAGTTTTCACTTGCATATGAGCAATTTGCAATTGAAAATACCTTGATTTGAGTCAGGTGCATCTTAGGCTTCAGAGTGGCATTTTAAAATAATACTTTAAAGACCTCATTTGCAGAAGATTTGTACAATGTAATCCATCATATGATTTTCTGTTACTTCCATGGACATTAACTGTGGATTCACATAAAAGCAAATCTTTGCTCATTTTTGTCTTGTCACCCTTTAATGTGACATTGCTTATTGGTCCAGATGTGAGGATGTTTGCTTTCTTCATGTTTCAATTTAGTCCATAGTATAAGTGATAGTCTTTGATCTTTATCAATACGTGCTTCAAGTACTCTTCATTTTTGCAAGAAAGATTGTGTCATCTGTGTATCAAACGTTGTTCATGAGTTTTCCTCCAATTCTGATGATGCATTCTTCTTGCATTATTTCCTCAGCACGTTGAGGGAATAAGGATAGTGAATGGATACAACCCTAACGTGTATCTTTCCTGATCGAATCAAGTAATGGTGGGATTCAAATTATTTAACAACTGGTTCATGGCCCTAATAACCATTTTAAACATAAATATCAGTGTCCTGAAAAGTAGTTCATTATTTCATACAGTTAATACTTAAATAAGAACAATAAAAGAGTTATAAAACTAAGTAAGTTTCTAATAAGAGTTTTAAAATAATGAAAAATATTACATAACATCTGACCAAAAAATAAATATATAAGATAAAACTGGTATATAAGATATTCCCATATTGATTCTTGATTGGTGTCTTCACTGGTGATATTCTTTCTTTTTATCCTAGCATTAATGGCCGTGTGATTTATCCTTAACCATCTTTTCACTGCAGTAGTAGCATCCCATTCCTTTGAGATAAGTCAATTAGACAACAGTTATTGTGTTTGCTATATAAGAAACAGGAGACTTCTCTTCTCTGAACAAACTGTGTTCATTTTTGAAAACCCCTTTTCTGATTCTGCTGAACATACAACTGAATATATTGTTCTGACAATATTTTCAGCTCTTTGAACACTTTCAGGACTTGATCATTCACTCATGACATCTCATGGGAGTTAGGGGGGTAGCACAAAGCTGAAAGGAATGACAGTGTTTCATCCTCTGCTTCTTTGGCACTTTTTCTCTTTACACTATATGTTTCTTTACTAAAGTAACAGAAGCAGGTGAATAAAACTGTAGTAATTCATCAAAAGTATAAAGAGTTTTATGAAATGAATAAAAATTATAAGCATAGCTATGTTTAATTTTTTATACCTATGGAGGGAATGAATACACTATAGACACTGAGAATACACTGTTGTGCAGACAAATGTTCAAAAAAGGTAAGGAATGCAAATTTGTGGTTTGCACATTGCACAGCTACCCAGCTGCCCACCTTCGAGAGAGCCTGGATGACAAGTGCCATGTTAACAGATGGTTCACCAAACGCAACAAGGAAGTAGGCATTTGAGTTAGTTAATTGTGCCAGCCTGGCCGATAATCACATGTGGTGCTGGTTGAAAGGCGGAGGGATAAATGGGTGCTGAAGCCTCGCCTTTCTAGTTCTCGGGTCTCTTGTTTTGTGATGGTTGTATCGGGTGCAGCTGCCTTAGCAGTTCCCTGCTTCAGCTTGCAAGATTGACTTCCTACAAGACATCCCCAAGGAGAAGCCACATGGACCTACCCCGATGCAGCCCTGGGTGCTGGAGCAGCCGTGTGGAGACCCTTGCCAGTGCTGAGATGCTTACACGTTCACGGACTCAGCTTTCCTCCTGCAGTCAGCATCATTGCCTCTGTTTTGTGAGGTGGAGGACTTTGTGGACTGGTGTTGGGTTAATGGGTTAATGTTGGACTTGTGGGCTTGGGCAGCATTGGGTTGGGATGTTTTCGTGATGCACCTTTTCTTTACATAAAACTCTCTCTTATACGTGAGTCCCCGTGGATTTGTTTCTCCAAAGTACCCAGACTAATACACATTTGTTCTGCCGAAACAGGGTGAACTGGCTGAATCCCAAAACAGGAGTGTGTGAGGGGTGGGGTGGGAGGGGTTGGGTCATAAGAAAACCAGGGTTATTGGTCTGAGAGAGACTGATGGAACTTCCTAGACTATGACCCTTATCCGCCGTCAAGCCTGGACACTCAACCTCCTGCCTAAACTTTCAGTCAAACAATAAATAGGTCTAGAAGATGAACAATAGTATCAGACAGGTACAATTCATTAGAAAGAGCAACCATATGAGATCAAAAGGGCGGTAATTTCCCAGAAATTAAGCTCAGAAGGCAAACAGGACTAGAATATAAGATTGAAGGCAAATGTAAACCTAAGGAGAAAGTGGAAACAGTGGGTTACATTGTGAAAATGACTTCAGTCAATATCATAAAACAAAATGTGTAACACTGAATGGAAAATCACTTTGGGTAAATCTGCTGCATAAGACTTCTCCGAAGTGTTGAAAAACAGGAGGTTACTTTGAGGACTAAGGTGAACCTCACTGAAACCATGGTACTTTCAGTTGTCTCACATGCATCGAATAAGGAAGACAGAAGAAGTATTGAGGTGTTTGAATTATGATGCTGGAAAAGATTACTGAATGTACCAAGGACTGCCACAAAAGAACAAACAAGTTGGTCTTGGAAGAAGTACAGTCAGAACGCTCCTTAGAGGCAAGGATGGCAAGACTTCACCTCATATTTTGGACATGTTATCAGGAGAGACCAGTCTCTGGAGAAGTACATTATGCTTGGTAGAACAAAGGGGCAGTCCAATCCCAACTTCTATGTGGACACCTGCCCCTCCCCCCAGAATAATTTATTTCAAAGGACAGCATTGAATCTGCAGCTCCGGGAGAGGGACATATCTGATCGGAGCACACAGGAGCAGATGAAGGGGGAGGAGGAGAAAGTGGAGCACATCCTGGCCCACCAGGCCTTTAGGACGATGTTTCCAATTAGAGCAGCCAGTCCACTTCTCCACATGGCCAGCCCCACTATGAGACTTGATGTCCCTCACTGACCTATAGCCCTACAGGGGATAAAACTGGAGACACGGTGTGGGAATTGCACCCGATATGATCCCGCCACACTGAGGCAAAACACTAAGGAGATTCAACAGAACAGCAAGGGAACAGAGTGGCGAGGTCCCCAGGGAATGCTGAAGGAGGACTTTGGGGCCAGGACATGGTGCCCCAACAGACTGGACTGGAAAACAGTCCTAAAGGCCAACAAACAGTCCTTGAATTTACTACAAGCTTTTCTTTCTTGATGTGTTTTTTTGTCATTGGTTTGTTTTTGTTGTTGTTTTGTTGTATAATGTTGCTTGGTTTTGCTCTGTCTTCTTTTTGTGCAAGTTAGTATCTCCGCAGGTCTGTCTAAATAAGATAGGGTGGATGAACAATCTGGAGGAGAAAACAATGGGACCGACAGTTCTGTGGGGGTGGGGGACACGGGATAGGGGGAGGTGGGGGGAAGGTAGTGGTGTTAACAAACCCAGGTACAAGGGAATAGCAAGTTATCCAAATCGGTGGTGAGGTGGGTGTAGGAGGCTTGGTAGGGCGTGATCAAGGATAATGTAACCAAGAGGAATTATTGAAACCCAAATGAAGACTGAGCATGATAGTGGGAAAAGAGGAAAGTCAAAGGAAATAGAGGAAAGAGCTAGGAGGTAAAGGGCATTTATAGAGGTATACATAAAGACATGTACATATGCAAATATATTTACATATGAGGATGGGGAAATAGATCTATGTGCATATATTTGTAGGTTTAGTATTAAGGTAGCAGAAGGACATTGGGCCTCCACTCAAGTATTCCCGTTTAGTATTAAGGTAGCAGAAGGACATTGGGCCTCCACTCAAGTACTCCCTCAATACAAGAATACTTTGTTCTATTAAACTGGCATTTCATGGTGCTCACCTTCCGGACACAACCACTGAAGACAAAGTGGGTGAATAAGTAAATGTGGGGAAGAAAGCTGATGGTGCCCGGCTATCAAAAGATATAGCGTCTGGGGCCTTAACAGCTTGAAGGTAAACAAGCGGCCATCTAGCTTAGAAGCAACAAAGCCCACATGGAAGAAGCACAGCAGCCTGTGTGATCACAAGCTGCTGAAGGGATCAGTTATCAGGCATCAAAGAACAAAAAAATCGTATCGTTGTATGCTCACCTCCCTGAAACGATCACTTATGACAAATTGGTGCATTAGCAAATGTGGCAAAGAAAGCTGTTGGTGCCTGGCTATCAAAAGATATAGCATCTGGGGTCTTAAAGGCTTGAAGGTAAACAAGCAGCCATCTAGCTCAGAAGCA
>NW_022106084.1:12114669-12121598 GCF_000313985.2 Echinops telfairi | reverse complement strand
AGCCAGTCAGGGTACGACGTAGCAACGGTGAAACATACAACTTTCCTCCAGTTCCTAAATGCTTCCTCCTCCCCAACTATCATGATCCCAATTCTACCTTGCAAATCTGGATAGACCAGAGGATGTACACTGGTACAGATAGGAACTGGAAACACAGGGAATCCAGGGCATCTGATCCTTTCAGGGCCAGTGGTGTGAGTTGTGATACTCAGAGGGTAGAGGGAGGGTTGGTTGAAAAGAGGGAACCAATTAAAAGGATCTATGTGTGACCTCCTCCCTGAGGGACGGACAATAAAAGAGTGGGTGAGGAGAGACGTTGGACAGGGCAAGATATGACAAAATAATAATTTATGAATTATCAAGGGTTCATGAGGGGAGGGGGAGCAGGGAGGGAGGGGAAAAATGAGGATCTGATGCCAGGGGCTTAAGTGGAGAGGAAATGTTTTGAGAATGATGAGGGCAATGAATGGACAAATGTGCTTTACACAAGTGATGTGTGTATGGATTGTGATAAGAGTTGTATGAGCCCCTAATAAAACAATAAAAAAGTTAACAGCCTCATGATGAGTATTATAATAATCCATGTTGATAAATTGTACATACAAATTTTGGTAAATTGGCAAAAAAAAAACAGAAAAAAAACCCCAAAAAGCAGAGGGGCACCAAAAAGAGAGAAAGACCCTCAAGGAGATGAACTGGCACAGTGACTGCAACAAAGGACTCAAGCAGAAGAATGATTGTGGCCATAGCACAGTCCTGGGCATTATTTCCCTCTGGTGCACATAGGGTCACTATAAGTCAGAACCAACACAATGGGACCTAACAGCAGCAACATGTAACTGGTCTATTTCGTGATCTAGTTTGCAGTAACATAGATGCACTTGCTTTGTGGAAATTCTTAAAGTGTTACACTTCAGATTGCTGTGTTTTTCCTAATTATGTTATACTTCAATAGAAACTGAACAAAAAAACCTTTAAGGCATCAGAAGAAGACTGAAGGAGCAACATCAGTTCATTAGTGATTGAGGCACCAAAATGAACAAAGAATCCAAAAGATCAGAAGAGTCCTTAATCAAAAGCAAACATATTGGATCACTTTATGTGTATGCTAGTGAATGACTTAGACGTTTCCAGAGCAGAAAGGGAGAGAAGAAAAGAGATAGAGTATAAAGTAGACTAGGTAACAAACAAAAGATCCAGAGGCACTGAGGTCACAGGAGCAAAGCAGAGGGCAAGGACATTCATTCGAGAAAGAACAAATGAAAGAACAAAGTCTTTCTCTCAGAAAGTCTTCCTAGGATGACTGCACATAAGTACAGTGTACCTACAGTCATGGAGTAGACCCCATTTCCTGGGGAAAAGAAGCATTTTCCTGAGTCAATGAGTCACAATGCTCACAAGAATGTGAAAATAGTTCAATTTTATCAACTTGAAAATGTTAATGAGTTAGACCAACCAAAACAAACCAGTTGTAGTGGATTTAATTGCAACTCGTGACAACCCCATGTATGGGAAAGTAAAGTGCTCTTGGGAACTTTCAGAAGCAAATTGCCAGACATTTCTTCTGAGGTGCCCTGGATGGGTTTGAACAGTCAAACTTCCAGGTAGTAGTTGAGTGAGTAACCATTTGCACCATCAGCAAAGAACAAAAGAGCTTTCCTGTGAGCGTGGACACCAACAACTGGGGATTATCTGTTGGCAACAGACATCAGCATGGGCAATGGATGGCTGAAGAGTAGATGCTCTCTGCCCTCCCCCTCTGGTGGCAGGTTACTACAGAAGGCTCCATAGAAATAAATTTCTTTCTCAGGAAGATGGAATTTTGAAAATCCTGAACGGATTGAGAAAATATTTTATGGGCAAAGTTTACCTTAAATTAAAAATGGTTGGACAGCATTAATCTAGCCAATGGACCAGAGTATTTGTTATATCACAAGGGCCAGAAGGTTCAACAATGGGGCTGGAAGGAACTCCGGACAGGAAGCTGCATGGCTTATGCTTCTCAGAGGCAGTTAACGTGAGACCTTGACAAGTTTCATTTACAGTTATATGCTTTATTTATTTTAGGAGCTTTTCTTTTAAAGGACCAAGTGGCCGTACAGATGAATGAGCTGCTGGGCTGTGTAGAAAACATTGTCCAAACATTGGCAAATATTGTCTTCGTAAAAGGGATATCAAGCTGCTGTTTATAAATATGAATGTGTTAAAAGTATTCTTGCTTGCTCTCTCTGTGATGGATGGTGTCTTAGTGAGTCCTACATTTTTCCAATGAACACAATTTTAATATATGATATTTTTGTATGCCAAACTGGTGTCTTGTTCTTTGTATATGTTGTAATGTTGATTTTAGGACAACCGTTAAAACACATTTGTTATGATTAAAATCCATAAAATGAAAAAAAGAAAAAAATTAAAAATCGTTGATTTTTTGCAGAAATTCATCTCCAGTCTAGAAAAATAAAGTCATATTTATAAACTTCTTTGTTAGTAGTCAATTACATTCATGCCTAAACATTTGTTTTAGGTTCTAGTTCCTCTTGGTGCGATCATCTCAATAAATAATACACTAAAATTCAGTAATAGCTAACTCTGATATCAATTTTACAATTATTCCTATTGATTTCATTTTTCCTGAAATATTCATATTATTTTTATACCAACATCAGAACTAATGATCTGTCTTCTTATTTGCTTCAATTCCATAGTATTGATGACTTTTAAAATCCAATTTGTCTTAGACATAAAATATTTACTATTTTAAACACAGAGTTAATTTCTATTGACTCATACCCCTCTACATATTACACTCCTCAGATAGTCTATCCCTTTACTCTGGGAGGCGCCTCTAATATCATGCCTTCCCAGGTTCATTTCTATTTGTTTTCTGGGAAGCTTTTGTCCTCAGACTGAGCTATCATGTTTCTTTAGAGACGATCGGTGTAAATAGTCACTGAGATAAGTGACCAGATATAACTGAAGCAAGCAAAGTTACCTTTGAAGGACAGGCAGAACTTCAACAAGTAGAAAGATAAATCCACAACGGCGTATTAATTTACCATATACAGGTCTAAAAGCTTGTAGATTCACCAAACAATTCAGAGAGACAAAAATACACGATAGTGTTCCCACAAAGGAATTATGAATCATCATTCAATTGGAGCTTCCCTATTTTCACATTACATCTGAACTGCACACAAAATGTGGGTGCACTCCAGTCATGTAGGAGGTTCTGTTGATCCTCAAAGATCCCTGGTGATGGACGTAGTGAGTTGCGCACTAAGTCAGTAGCTCAAGCCCACCTGGTGCTCCAGGAAAGAAAGGTCAGGCTGTCTGCACCGAGAAATATTCAGAGTCTCATATACCCCAAAAGGCAGTTCTACTCTGTCCTCTTGGGCCTCTGCAAGTCCAACCAACTCAACGGCAGTGAGTTGGGTTGGTTTGAGTCTTCAAGGTAGATTTAAACTAGCAAACTTTGGGTTAACTGCCAAGTGTTTTACTATGACACCACTCCTAAAAGCAGAGCAAATTATAGAAGCTGTGGTGTTGTTATATAGTTTTTATTGTAAAATGATTTGTTTACTTCTATGTTTGAAAAACAAAATAGCATGGTTTTTGGATTGTTTATTATGAGTTAGGTGAAAGTTCACAGAGCAACCCATCAGTTTTACATTCAGCAATTCATTCAACTCTAGGCTTTATCTTTTAGGTAGTTTGTCTTGAGAGAACAATTATGTGGAAAAAGCACAGAGTTCTTATATCCCCCTTTCCCCTGCACATTGTTTCTCCTAATACTATTTTGTATTACTGTGGTTCATTTGCTGCAATTGTTTAACTGATATGGATACATTATTATTAACTAATCCACTGCCATCAAGTCAATTCCTATTCTTAGGGGTTCTGAGGCTGTAAAACTTTACATGAGTGGATTTTTCCAATTCTCACTGCTAGGGGGTGAATTCTGACTCATAGCAACCTTACAGGACAGAATATTCCCCGGTGGATTTCTGAGACTATGAATCTCTATGGGAGCAGCTGATGGTTTTGAACTGCTGGCTTTTGGGTTAGGAGCTCAAGCATGACCCACACGACATAACCCACTAGGCTACTAAAGACCAAGTATCTCACCCTGATGCAGAACCTGATAAACTCCTCTGAAGCAGACTCTCACTCCCAATTGCATCTTCCACAGGTGGAAAAAGTAGACCCAAGTTTAAAAAGCAATCCTGAAACCCACGGCCATCTAGTGGATTATAACTCATAGCAACACTAGAATATAGGATAGAACTGACCCTGTGGGTTTCCAAGACTATAACTCTTTACAAAAGTAGTACGCTTCGTCTTTATCACATAGAGGAGCTGATAACTTCAAACTGCAACCCACTATACCAGCAGGTGCCCTGAACAGGTCTAAACAGTGACACACACACACACACACACACACACACACACACACACACACACACCTCAGTTCAATATATAAAGCTTTTATTTGTTTTTGCTCACTAACATTACAAAAACTTTATCATAACATATATTTTATTTTCAGTTTCTTTTCAGCTCTTGAAGGAAACCCAACTCCTGTTGAATTTCTAGTCTTAATAAATGTTTTAGTTGCTAAAGGTAAATCCAACATGCACAAGTGTAGTACTATGCTTTTTAAGGTTTCAATGGTTAATTTTTAAAAAAGAAACCCAAACCTTTCTTTTGAGGTGCCTCTGGGTCATATTATAATTTAAATTCTGAGCACTCAGTTTTCAGAAGTCAGTGGATTACCAAAAAATGAAAAATAAACCAACTCACTACCATTGAGTCAACAGCAACCCTTTAAGGACAGGGTGGTAATGACTCTGTAAGTGTCTGAGACTGTAATTCCTTATGGGGGTAAAAAGCCCAGCCTTTCTCTTACCCAGTGGGTGGTGGTTTCAAACTGCCAGCTTTGGGGATCTCAGTCCAATGCATAACCGCTACACCCCCAGGGGTCCTCTGTAATAAAAATAGTGAAATGTTACTGAACATTTACCATAGGCAAGGTACAATAACAAGCAATTTGCGTGCATGGCTGTATTCGATTCCACAATCTTATGAAGTGGGTATTATTGTTTTCCTATTTTACAAGTGAAATGACAATCTGCTATAGTCTCACAGATTTAAAAAATCCTCTCTATGGATCTTCCATTTACATGTTTGCCCCCTTTCAGTTTACTCTCAACCCAAGAGCCATCGTGAACCATGTTACACAGGTCAGGTCATGCCTGTCTTTGAGCAGTGCTGCAGAATAAATGGGTGACTATGATTCCCCCGGCATCTTTACAAAGTCAGGTGAAATTCATGTATGTGTGATCCGACTCCCCCTATCTTTCTGCTCTCTTACACTACTCTACTTCTCATTCATTTCATGTCACCTCGCTTTGCCTCCTAGCTGCAATGCACTCACTAATGCCTCTCCCAGGAACATATTGACCTCACATTCCCTCCTGATATCTTATCTTCAGTTATTTGTGCGACTGCTCTCCTCAGTGGAGTTTTCCCTTTCTCACGACACCACACAATGCATTGTTTTTCCTCCAGAGGACTTAGCACTGCATGGCATGTTATGTAATTGCCTACTTTTCAGTTTATTTCCATCTCCATCTTTAAAAATATAAACTCTAGGGTGGAAGTTTTTAAAAATATCTTGTGTTCACTGATGTACCACTAATCCCTAGAGCATAGTGGCCTCAAAAAATATTCTTGAATGAATAAATAGCAGCATAGATTATTGAAAATGCTGCCAAAATGTGGTAGATATCAGTTATACTTTCCACATATATTTTTGATAAGTCTTATTTTTAACTAGTAATTTCCAGGTACCTATTATTAATAGTTGGAAAGCAAATCTTCTCCTGACAGTCTTACCCTGCTATTCTGTATTACTATCCTCATTTTTACTATGTAAGTAACTAAGGGGCTATGACAGCCCCTTGATATTCCTGGAGACCTGAGAGTAGATTTGACCTCTACTCTCACTAACTGTGGAACTTCATTTCTCTGACATATCTGTAAAATGGCAACAGAGACTGATCCTGTTACTCAGTCTTACCTTAAGGTACACAACAGGATGTTTTTTTGTGTGTGAGGAGAGTAAAAGTTGGTTAAAATCTCTTTAATAACCAGAATGAGATGAAGTGGAATGAGAGTGTGACCCCAAATTAGAGAAAGTCAGGTATACAATGAAGAGTTTATAGAGTTTCGCTTCTCTTGCCACAATGCTGGCCCTGTTCCAAAATGAAAGCAAGAGAGTCAGCATGTAGCAAAATGCGACAAAGAAAAAAAATTAAAAACCTTACACCACCAAAACCAATAACTAAGAGCAGTCATAAAACATTAAAACCAATAAAAATAACCATTACAACAAGGTTAACTGAAGGCCAATCAAAGTCTCAGAATCTAAACTTAAAAAGTAGGTAACTCAAGAGATGGCATGCCTAGTCAATGACTCAGAACATTTTGGGGGGCTAATGCTTTATTTCTTCAAGCTCACATACGACAGTATTCTTCCGAAATCAAGGCTTCCAGGAAAGACTTTGTTTGATCAGCACAATCAAGTTCCCTGTGGCTAATTTGCAATATGCCTTCTCTTTATACCTCGATGAGCTATGAAAAAATAGCTGACAGTAAGAGGGTGAAACGGGGTGTGCTCAGGGTCCTAATTAGCACAGCTCGGCATACATATTCTCTTCTAGTCTTTTGGGAAACAAAGGATAAAGGTAATATATAAAGGAAGTTTTATGTGCTTTCAAAGGGATATACTTGGAACAGAGGACAAAGCATGTAGATGAAAATATCAAGATACCCAGTCTTCTAGCAGTACCTGCTTCACTGATGTGACACATTCTTCTTCTTCTTCTTCTTCTTCTTCTTCTTCTTCTTCTTCTTCTTCTTCTTCTTCT
>NW_022106084.1:12108443-12114569 GCF_000313985.2 Echinops telfairi | reverse complement strand
TTCTTTTTCTTCTTCTTCTTCTTCTTCTTCTTCTTCTTCTTCTTCTTCTTCTTCTTCTTCTTTTTAAAATCATTTTATTGGTGGCTCATACAACTCTTATCACAATCCATTGTATGTCAAGCACATTTGTACATTTGTTGCTCTCATCATTCTCAAGACATTTGCTTTCTACTTGAGCCCTTGGTATCAGCTCCTCATTTTTCCCTTCCTTCCCCGTTCCCTCCTCCCTTATGAACCCTTGATACTTTATAAATTATTATTATTTTGTCATAGCTTACACTGTTCGATGTTTCCCTTCACCCACTTTCCTTTTATCCATCCTCCAGGGAGGAGATTATCTACTCCCGTACAGTGTTACAGTCTCAGAAATCCACAAGGGATAGTCTACCCTGCCCTATGGAGTCCCCATAATGGCAGTGAGTGAGTGAGTGAGTGAGTGAGATAGTAAGTGATAGTGAGATAGCAATCAGATATTAAGTGCCTTGATACCTTCCTGAAGAAAATAAGTGGGGGGAGTGAGGAGTGGAAGGAGGATTTGTTCCTAAGTATTTTAGTTTGTCTATCCATCATTATGACTAAACTTTAAAAAGATTAACCACATTTTGTTGGCAAACTGTGGAAGTGCTAGAAACCTCATATATTGACGCCACTGTGAAACACCTCAGTGCATGGATGGATATGGAGGGCATCATGCTGAGTAAAGTTAGTCAATCCAAAGGGACCAATATTACATGAGACCTCTGTTATAAAACAAACAAAAAAAACAAGTCAAAAGTTTTCATATACAACAAACAAACAAACAAACTTTGATGGTTATCAGGAATTGGATGGGGAGGGTGAGAAGGAGGCCCAATAGGCTAGGGGTGTTAATTTGGATGAAAGGGAAGATAAAATTCTATAAGGGGGAGAAGAAAAAAAAGTAAGTGGGGTGTGGGGCAAGCTGTTTCAGAGGTAAGATAAGTTATTGAACTCATTGACTATAATAACCTGAATTGTGAAACCCACCTAATTCGCAATATATATTTATTTTAATAGATGGAGCATTAGACATACTCATCTATCCCAAGAAATTGGAAGGCAGCTTTCAAGCCAATGAACTGGAAGAGATCCATAAATAGTGCCTATTTCCAAGAAAGATGATCCAACAATATGTGAAAATTTTCAAACAATATTACTAATATCACATGCTAGTCAAATTTTGCTGTAGATTATTCAAATACAATTGCAGCAGTAATATGGACAGTTAGCTGCCAGAAATTCAAGTGGGATTCATAGAATGAGGGCCATCTTTGCTTACATCAGATGGATCTTCATGGAAGCATAAAATGCTAGCGAGATGTTTGCTTGTGTTTCAGCTATGCAAAGGTATTCAAGGGGTGGGGCATAACAAATGATTGGCAACATTGTGACAAACAGGAATTCTAGAATACTTAATTGTGCTCATAGACCAAGAAGCAATCATTTAAACAAAACGAGGGTATATTATATGGTTTTAAATCAGAAAAGGCTGTACTTTTTCACTATACTTATTCAAACTGTACACTAAGCAAATATTTGAAGAATATAGACTATATGAAAAGAACACAACATCAGAATTAGAGGAAGTCTCATTAACAACCACGTAGATGACACAACCTTGCTTCCTGAAATCCAAGAGGACTTGAAGAACTAACTGAAGAAGATCAAAGACTACAGCCTGCAGGATGTATTACAACGCATTAGAAATAGTATACAGAGGAACTACTGACTGTGAAAATTAAAGTAACCAAAGAAGCAGGCAATACATGGAAAAACCACAGGTCACAGAAACAATGCCTTGATGGGAGCATGATAGGCACTAACAGAAACATGACAATGTGACATTGAAAAATAAGTCATGAAATGTGTAACACCGATGCCTCAGTTGTCATTCAGTTCAAAAACTTCCTCCTCCTGAGAACTAGTTCAACTGGTTTAGTGGCCTGCACAGCAATGACAGGTGTGACTGCTAAGTGATCTAAAGTGGCAGGCCACTGCATTAACCTGGGATTCGAACCAAGAATAAAGGAATTGTGCACATGCTCACTTAGTTATGCTTAGGATTCCAGATGCCCTTGCAGATTCCATTCTGAATTTTCTGACTTGTATCCCCCAAAATGAGGACCCAGGAAGGAGCACAAACCAAAGACCTTGCCTCAAGAAACACGAGTCTTGACTCAGATATCATCTCGACCAAGACCCTTTATGTTGTAAGCTTGAAGAGTCTGTGGTGTCTCTGCTGCAGGCCTCTCCTGAAGGTCTCTATTCTTATGTAAATGCCTTAGGGAAATTTTCACTTTCTAGTCTTTTTGTCCACATCTGTCTCTGAGAACACAATTCATTCTAAAAACAAAAACAAAATGCTCATAACTCATCAAGATCATAATAAACCAAGGAAAGATCAAAGTTGTCAAGGATTTCATTTTACTTGAACACAATAAAAATGACGAAAGCAGAGAAGTGGGCGAGGGGAGATCTCAGACAGTGTAAGATATGACAAAATAAAAATTTATGAATTATGAAGGGTTCATAAGGGAGGGGGTAGGAGTGAAGGAGGGGGGAAATGAGGAACTGATATTAAGGGCTCAAGTAGAAGGCAAATGTTTTGAGAATGATGATGGCAACAAATGTACAAATGGGCTTGACATAATGGTTGTATGTATGATTGTGATAAGAATTGTATGAGCCCCCAATAAAAAGATTTAAAAAATAATTAAAAAATCACTAAAGCAGCAGTCAAGAAATCAAATGACATATTGGATAAAGCTCCTGCACAAGACATCTTTAAACTGTTGAAAATCAGAGATGTTACTCATATGTGTGATAAAACACCTATGTTGATGTTATATGCAATTTAGTCAATTCCAACTCAGAGTAACCTTGCAGGATAGAACTGACTGCTACAGTTTTCCTAGGCTACAATCTTTACGGGAGTAAATCTCCAGGTCTCTCTATCTCTTGAAGCGACTTGTGGATTTAATCTGCTGACCTTTCAGGCGGCAGCTGAGTATTTAACCATTGCACCAACAACCAAACTAAAACCATCTCACAGTGATCCTATAGGACAAAGTAGAACTGCCGTTGTGAGCTTGTTGTTGTGGTTCTCAGGTGCCATCAAGTTGGTTCCAACTCATAGCTCACTATTCACAGCACAATGAAACACTGTCCAGGCCTGGGCAATCCTCACAATTGTTCTTATGTTTGACACCATTGTTGCTGTCACTGTATTAATCCATCTTGCTGAGAGTCTTCCTCTTTTTCTCTGCCCCTATATGTCATCAACCATGATGTCCTTCTCCAGGGATGGGACTTTTCTGACAACATGTGTATAAAAAAGCAAACTCACTGCCACCACGTTGGTTCCAACTCATTGCAACCCCATAGGACAGGGTAAAACAGCCTCCGCCTACAGGACAATGCGAATGATAAAATTTAGGTTGTGTTTATTTTGTTTTTCATATTATTTCAATTTTGCTGAATGTTTGAAAAATATTATCATGGAATATTTCTAAAAGCCCAGAATTTCAGCTTGATTTACCCCTTTGGATTACAGATCCTCACTAAAGATTTCGTCTTCTCCAAATAGATGAAAATGATTAGAAACCTCAAGTCATAATGATCTGAATCCAGAGGCCCCTGCAGCTTCTTCCTCATCACTACTAGATTTTTTTAAAGTTTAGACTATATCGTTGTTGCTAGAAACCCTGACATCCACCTTTGATAAGAATAGAAATGGATTTTAACCCCCCAAAAAGTGTACTACAAATAGATCTTTAGATGGCGTGGTCTATGTTTAGAAGGTTTCACATAAACTTATGTACATAAATGTTTAGCTATAAAAGAAAAGAATTATTTGCATTCCATTGCAATTTTATGTTTTTTCCTTCTTGTAAAAAATACACTGAACTTTATTGAAAGGATCCTTATAAAGGTAATAAAATAATATAAAATGATCATAAACCAATCCACATATTTTATAGAAGATTACAGTATAAAATCACTTTTGTGAGATGTTGGATATAAAGAAATTTATTTCTTGAGCAAAAACAACTTTCTTCTGTCTTTAAACATCTAATCTCTTCAACTTCTGTGCTTTTACAAGACCGGAAAAGACATTTTATTACTGTCAATTTGAAAGGCTCTACTGATCACTGGCCATGCTCACAGTGACCTTCAGCATGAGTTTTGTTAAATGAAAAAAACTTTTTAATAATTCTTTTTCTGTCATTTCAATTGTGTTTAATCAGATTGTATTCCCTCAACCATGGAGGCAGGGGGAAAACACACATTACCTGTTATCATAGTTTTTGAAACTGTTTGCTATGATGAAGTACTAAGATCTACTGATAATGCTCTATGTAGAAATATAAACAATTATAACAAAAATATAGCAGACTATGTAGAGCACCCAAAGATAAACATAATTCAGGAATTTGCCAAATTTCTAAAGAAAAAGTATTATCTATGAAAATTTTTATAAAAACATAGTTGGGTCATTGATGCAACTCTACCAAGTTACAATCTCAATAAGGATTTCAGAGAAATTAAAACCAAAATGTGTTTCTGAGGAGACTCAAAATTACTTTTAAACTAGAACTTAAAGGGAAATTGAAGAAAAAGCAAGGGAAACGGCAAGGAAGATACAGCTGTCATTTTGTTGGAAATGGAGCAAGAAGGAATAATCTACAATAGGTTAGCAATAATGAGCCTTATCCCAATCATATTTTCTCGCTTTCAGTTTTTCAGTGAACTCAGTGTTTCTGAGACATAATATAATGTTAAGTATTCTATCCCCTACAAAAATCCTCTTTCTTCTAAAATATTGCTCTTCCTTCTTTTCTTACTTTACTGAGCCCTCTTTTTTGTATCACGTTTGCTGTCCCTGCTGCATTTCACTGTGGGTAAATGGCAAATGTACTCACCAAGGGGCACAGAGGGCAAATCCACCTTCATCTCTAACTGTCATGGAAGTAATCCGCATGAATTCTGACCCCATGGTGTGGAAATGATTCCATTCCCGCTGGTCCATGTCTCCATCCTCATCATCACTCACTTATGCAGCATCCTCTCTCTTTGTTCCTGGATAAAGATTTGAGACTAGAACCCAAAGTTGGGTTTTGACCAGGCCAGCCAAGCATACAGGTATCAGACCGACACTGCTAGTTCTAACTAGTCCTGGTGGATTTATTAATTCACCGGAACAACTCACAGACTCTCACAGAGTATACCACACTTAACATTGCAGCTCTATAGCTACTCCCCCCCACCCCAAAAAAAAAAAAAAGATACAAGCAGACACGAGTGCCAAAGAGGAACACACTACCCTTTCCAGTGCCTGGTCACCAGCCAGAAATCTCCAATTTTTCCTGCTCATATCTACCTCACCAAGTAGTCTGGATAGATTACAATATGCCTCATTAGGTTTAGTCAGCATCAGGCTCCCAATGATCCTCTCAATCTGGTCAGACTTTATTCACTGTTCTGGAGGGTTGGTATAAATTGAAGAAAAAAAGAAAAGAAAAACAACGAAAAGAAAAGGCCAAATGGCTTTTTGCAATGTGATTTCCTACCTCACAGTGGATATTAGTATTAGAACCCTATTTACCGTTCTTCCCAATTTTCAAAAATTCTTTTTTCTTGCCAGAGAAATCTCACCCACTCAAATACTGGTGACTTCCAAAAATATATTTCAGCTTTCACATTTTCTATAACTCCAAACTGAATGTTTCCCTCCCCATATGCCTTGCAGGTACATATAAAATTTCATCATGTTGCAACCCAAATATTATTTCTGCTTAAAATTCCATCTCTTTTAATATTTCCTATTAATGACATTTTCCATCAAAATAAGCCTCCAACTTAGCAAATATGATATGGTTTTCAGTTTTTCCTCGCCATTGTCACCCTTCTATATTGATGATTTTTAAAATTAGAACACATCTCACTCCTCTCACTTCTCCAAGTGCCTGGAAGAGTTTCTGATAGATAGGAGACCTACAAGGAAGGAAATAAAGAAGGTAAGAAGTCACGGAGGGAGGGAGAGACGATGAAAGGAAATAGAGAATAAAGAAGAAAGGAAAAGAGAAACTTACGGCTGAAATTAATTAC
>NW_022106084.1:12106567-12107989 GCF_000313985.2 Echinops telfairi | reverse complement strand
GATCCCTTCAGGACCAGTGGTGAGAATGGTGATACAGGGAGGGTGGAGGGATATTGGGGTGGAAAGTGGGAACCGATTGCAAGGATCTGCATGTAACCGCCTCCCTGGGGGATGGACAACAGAAAAGTGGGCATAGAGAGACATCGGACATTGTAAGACATGACAAAATAATAATTTATAAATTACTAAGAGTTCATGAGGGAGGAGGGAGCAGGGAGGGAGGGGGAAAATAAGGAGCTGATACCAAGGGCTGAAGTGGAAATCAAATGTTTTGAGAATGATGATGGCAACAAATTTACAAATGTGCTCGACACAATGGATGTATGTATGGATTGTGATAAGAGTTGTACGAGCTCCCAGTAAAATAATTAAAAAAAAATTAGGTACCCTGGCTGATATTTGGGTCGGCTTATACTCAAGTATATATGGTAATAAAAATTATTAAGCTGTAACAAAATGGTAAAAAATCATTGAGGGTGAGAGTGGTCTTTGCTGAAAAAAAATATTATAAGGGGTCCTTGGAGTAACAGTTATTCACTCTTTCCCAGGCCCTAGATAACAATTAAAACTTGTCAGGGTGATTGTGCTAGTTACATAATCTCATGTCAACTTGAGGATATTAAGAGTGAAGAGGTGGATGCTAGTGTGTCAATCAGGTCATAGCCTGATACCTCCTTAAGAGTGTGGCCTTCTCATGAGGATTCTCAGATCTTCCTTCATTCCTCCCTGGAAGTAGGGTATATTCTCTCTGCTTCAACTTCCTGTCAACAAGCCACAGGGAGCCATGCTGATGGCAGCCAGAGCCCTGGAGATGCAACCACCACCACTGGATCCACAAGATTTTTCACTGACTGGCCTGAGATATCCTTGCATTCAACAACATTGCAGGTGGCTACATAAGTCTGAAGAGGGATTTATGGGACTAGTATTAGACTTAAGGGCTAATATTGGACTTGTGGACTTAATATGGATTGGACTGGGGTGTTTTCTTAATATACAATTACTCTTTTTTATAAAGCTATTTCTTATACATATATGAGTATCTCTGGACTTGTTTCTCTAGTCAACCCAGACTAACACAGTGGTGAAGGGTAATACTTTGCTAATAGACAAGTTTTGAAAAATCCCAGAGCAAAATAATCAGGAAAAAAGTTAGGTGTAGAAAGAGACAGAGAAAATAAAGCAGAAAGGACCATGACAATGCATAAATAGCCCTGGCTTACAATGTAGTCAGGTGACAGTAAACCTAACTTGTAACTGTCCATTTTGTCCGTTTTGATTTGTACATCTTATCACTAGTAATATGTAATACATACAATGCTGCAGCAAATAACTTGCTGATGTTATCATTCTCAGGGTTTCACCCACAGGTAGTCAATGTAAGGATTTACAATTCAAAACACTGCCATGCCATAGGCTATA
>NW_022106084.1:12102891-12104219 GCF_000313985.2 Echinops telfairi | reverse complement strand
TTTTGGCTGATGATATTGAGCTTCTCCAACATTGCTTCCCACAGATGCATCAGTTTTATTTCTGTTTATTCCATCTGGAGAAGTCCACGTGTATAATCACCATTTGTGTTGTTGAAAACATGTATTTATAATGAATCAGTCATTGGTCTTGCAAAATTCTTCCATGTGGTCTCCAGCCTCATTTCTATCACCAAGGCTATATTTTCCAACTGTTGTTCCTTTCTCTGTGTTTCCAACTTTTGCACTCCAATGCCAGTAATTATGAATGCGTCTTGAGTGCATGGTTGATCAACTTCAAATTTGGTAGTATTCTTTCATTTCTTCATCTTTAGCATTAGTGGTTCGTGAACAAATTTGAATAATAGTTGTATTGACTGGATTTCCTTGTATGCATATAGTTATTATCCATCACAACTGTATTATACTTCAAGATAGATCTTGAAATGTCTTTTTTGGTGATGAAAATGATGCCATTCCTCTAGAATTCATAATTTCCATCATAATAAATCATATGATTGTCTGATTCAAAATGCCTAAGATATCAATCTTTATGTGGTACATTTCATTTTTGACAACTTCCAATTTTCCTAAGTTCTTACTTTGTGCATTCCATGTTCTAATTATCATTAATAGATGTTTCCAGCTATTTCTTCTCATTTTAAGTTTATACCCCACCAGCAAATGAAGACTTTACTCCGTCCATGTCAGTATGTTTGACTCTGCTTTCATAAAGTAGCTCTTCCTCAGTCAGAATTTGAGTGACTTCCAACAGGAAGACGGAGAAGCTTTGATAATTTAAATATAAAACCAAACTCAGAAGAAGTTTCTTATGAATTTACTGATAATTCAAAAAAAACCCGCAGTATTTTTGGAAATCAGAAGTATAAGCAAGGGGCTGGGTTTATTGTTTTAAATGTAGATTTGCCTTTCATAATGTCTGTACAACTAGAGAAGTAGGAAGCACCAATGTTAAACCTGCTGAAAAAATTTAAGGATGAGCTAGACAAGATACTAAAAGAAGAAAATCTACTAAAGCAGATCTTCCGATGTGAAAGGAACAGGTTGTTTTGGGAAAGCAGGCCAGAGGAACCTATATTCACAGAGGGGGTGAAATCAGTGTCTGATTTCAAAGCATTTAGACACAGAAACATGCTGCTGCTTAGAGGAAATGTTGATGGATTTAACACTTTTTGTGACAAAGTTATTTACAGCTCTGATTTTTTGTTTTGTTTTTGTTGATACCATGTGTTTTCAGTAATGAAAGACATTTTGAAATCAAAGGAAAAACGTTTTAGAGGTAATATGGACTTTGATACCATTATGTAGGA
>NW_022106084.1:12100417-12101898 GCF_000313985.2 Echinops telfairi | reverse complement strand
CTCACTAATTTTCTGACAAGAAGCACTATCCCCATTCCCAGGAATAGTTCAGATGACCCAGAATTTTCAACAAGTGGAATTAGTATTGCAATAGACAAAATTCCAAGATTGTCCATCAGAGTAAACATCTCTGATTTGTTATATATATATATATATATATATATATATGTTGTAAAATCTCTGAAAGTTAATATATAATGTATCCAATCCCCAAAGCCAAATAGAGATTGGATTTATAAGGACACTGATAATGAATAATGGTGAAAAACTGGCATGGACTGGGTCGGGAACATTTGATTTAGAAAATTTGATTTATGACTTTGAGTCTTAGGAATGGAAACTACTTGTAAGTTAGGGACTGCTTGTACTAGCCCCATCGCTTTCAAAATTTCAGTCAATTCTATATACTCAAACACCTGGCATGAATATTTTTGTTGTGTTGTTCTTGTAATGCAGTGAAATAAATGGATTTAAAATCTAGGTCTATATGGGATAAAAACTGAGACAAAACTCAAAAACACAAAAAGCAGAGGATTGGGCAAGAGCCAGCATCTGGTTTTCGCTCACATGCTATAATAATATTACTGAGTTTTCCCATACAGGTATAAGGCAGCTGAAGCACATCACCATCTACTTTTCTGTCGGGTAATTTGATCCAGGGGAATAGATCAGATGAAAACCAGTGCTATCCAAAAGATCAAACCACCATTACAAAATCAAACGCTCAAGATTGTACAAAGTGTTGCTATATTCCAATTCAATGGGACAAGGCTATGTTGACCAGCTTAAAATTCTGACAGAAAATCAAGCAATTCAGCTTTAATCTTTGTCAACTTCTCCCTACATTGTTTTGGATTGAAGACTCTGAATTTAGTCTGTTACTGCTACTGCTGTTGAGTGGATTTCAACCCCTGAGATGACATGTGTGTAGAATACCACCGTTGTGACCTTTCAAGGCTTTGACCATTTAGAAGACCAGTGCCAGACTTGTCTTCCAAGGGGCTTCTGGGTGGATTTGAACCACCAACCTTCCAGCTAGCAGTTAAATGCTTAACCACTGACACCACTCAAGGACTCTGAAGCTAATAATCTGGTAAATAAATACCAACCTATATTGCATGAATTTAAATAAGTCTGGGTACACTAATGAGGTACTTTGGCAGTAGGCCAACAATTCATTTCGATATACTTATTAATTTTCCCCCGCAAGGGACCCTGCTAGTCAAAATCCACTTGTATTCTCACCGCTGAGAAATCTAATCATCGCTGTTGTGAAATAGAAATTTTTACATCTTCCAATATAGGTTCTCGAAAGATAAAGTTCTTAGCATCAACCCACTACATGCTTTGCACTCATTTTGATGCTGTGAAGGCTAGTTTATTTCCTTTATATGTTCCAGTCTAAGTTTTATAACGTGTAATTATGTATGTTGTTATATAAAAAATGAATATAACCATTCATTTTGACAGGCTAATGAGGT
>NW_022106084.1:12097312-12098950 GCF_000313985.2 Echinops telfairi | reverse complement strand
GCCACGGAGTAGATGGCGACTCAAAGCCACCCCACAAGACAGGAGAGAACTGCCCTCCTGAGTTACCGGCACTGTAACTCTTTATGGGAGCTGAAAGCCTGTATTTCTCCCTCAAAGCAGGGTGATGATTTCAAACTGTTGACCTTGGGAACTCAGCCCAATACTCAGCTCTCTGCTACCAGTGTAATCCCATAGAACCCTATAAACAGCAAAAGAGATGTGGGAGAAGGGCTTCTATAGGCAATTAATGTTGAAACCAGCAACCAGTATCAACTAAACAGAAAGGGGCACTTATTTTAAAAGAGACACAAGAACTGGGAACATTAACACAAAAGCCTAGTGAGTATTCAAGGACATCACTCCATTACATCATGATGGAGAAGTGACCAGCTGTAAAAGCTTATCTGTCCCATCATTCAATTTTAGCTCAGTAAAAGAACTGATGTTTAAAACAATCTTGAGGACCCTAGGTCTTCAAGAAATTATTAAATAGGCTCAATCATTTATTTGAAGATGGAATATATTTTGAAATAGTTCTGTCCAATGGTTCAAATAAAAAAGTTTTAGTGCTTTAATAGATAAGTGCACAATAATGCAAAATACACAATCATTCAGAACGTATCAATCTCTAGGTATCCTAATTTTAGCACACTGAAAATAAAAGCAAAACATATAAAGCCAATTATTTCATGAGGGCGTGTGGCTAATTTCCCTCTATTTTTCATTCTCTAAATCTTCTTCTTGCAAATAGAAATGTCCTGAATGTTAAGACATATGGCTATATTGCTTATCTAGAAATTAATATACCAGCTTCCTTTGCAACTCAGTATGACCATGTTACTAAATTATCATCATTGGGATATGAATGAAATCTATTCTGAACTTTTGTAGCACTTGTATAAAAGAAATTTGCTTGTCTCCCAATTCCTCTTTCTCTTCCCACAAGCATTACTGAAAATATGAAGCAAGTAATCTCAGTATCTACCATTCAGAAAAGGCAACAATTGGGAAACAGTTGAACAATGAGACAGAGGAGCTAGGTCCCCAGGTCAGCTTGTGTAAGGAGCAGAATGTTCTACCGGCTCCAGAACTTTGTGTCCCCCCCACCAAGGCAATTAAGTTATTTCTCAATTGAGTCATAATAATTTTGATTCTCTTGTTACAGAATCCTAAAACCCAACCTACACCATTGGATTTCTGAGGCTATAACTGTTTACAAGAGCAGATGGCCTCACCTTCCTCCTACTAAGTGATTGATGGGATTGGACCACTTGCCTTTTGGCTATCAGTCGAATGCTAACCTGACAGGGCCACCTGAGATAGCCTACTACCTTTATAAATTCAGACAGGGATAACAGGAATTAAATCCCAAACTGTCTTTAAGGCAAGTCTTGTATGAGTTACTGTGTTAGGCTGTATAAAGAATGTATGAAAAGAAGTTCTGCCGCCAAGGATTTTGTAATCTAGAAAAGATAAGACAAGTATTTATTAATCACATTCCCATGTAATCTATGTTGTTTATCATATACATGTTACAGAGGGTCTTGGAATATGTAAGCTGGAACAATAATTTTAGATTGCATTGTGAAGATCACTGAATTAATTGTAAAATATTGACCAAGTTCTTTCTCTATGCAA
>NW_022106084.1:12093016-12096752 GCF_000313985.2 Echinops telfairi | reverse complement strand
TTATTATTATTTTCATACATTGCACTGACTGCTGTCTTCCTTCCCCCACATGGAAGAAGCACACCAGCCTGTGCGATCATGAGGTGTCATCGAGACCAGGTAACAGGCATCAGAAGACCCATAATAAGCAAACAAATGAACAACAATACCAACAAAACATATTGTTGAGAACAAAGGGGGTGGAAGCAAAGACCCAAAGACCATCTATAGACAATTGAACATCCCCCCGCCTGGGGGGGGGGTCACAGGGAAGGGATGAATCAACCAGGGTGCAGTAAAGCGCTGATGAAACACACAATATTCCTCTGGTCCCTTGAGGCTTCCTCACTCTCCACTATCATGATCCCATTGCTGCCTCTCAATTCAGACTAGACCAGAGCATGTAAACAGGTACTGATAAGAGATAAGAGCTCACGACACACAGAATCCAGGAACAGAATGGGAATAGCAATACTAGAAGGGCAGGGGGAGGGTAGGGAGAAAAGGGGAAGAAGGGGGAACCATTCGCAATGATGGACACATAACCAAGCACACCCCTCCCGGGGGACAAACAACAGAATGGTCTTTTAATAGACAAGCAATCAGTTGGAAGTAGCATGGTAACACTGAGCTTGGAAAGGAAGGGCTCGATTCAAAAGCTATTATGAAGAATTTGGCAATGAAAAAATAAAATACTAGATTGTGTGAAGAAGCAAAAAGCAAGAAGATAGAAAGTTAATACTAATTACTATCATTTGAGTTCAGAAATGAACAAAATAAGAAGTGAGGTATGGATATTGATTAAAAAAAAAGTAAGGAGGATTATTTTTTTAAATTTTATTTTGAATAAAATCTGACATCTTTAGTAGGAAGTAAAGTGGATACATTTAAAGAAAGTATAATGCTTACGTGAGTGTAAGTAAAAAAGTATTTCTATAAAAGTCATTGACATGTTCATTCAACAAAAATATTAAAATGTGAAGCTATTATTTTTTTCACATAGCCTCCATCTAAGTCTATATATTTAAAAAAAAACTTTTTTGTGTGAAATGGAAAACTTTTCAGAGTAGAAACAAGTTTTACTTTAAATACATTGTAAACATTCTGTCATCTCATTCTTTCCATTCTCCTCAGTGTAACATCTCCCATTCCATCTCTTCCTGGTGGTTCCTGTCTCCATTCCTCTTTTCCTAACCCCTTTGAATGTTTTCATTGGTTCCCACTGTCATTTATTCTAAGGTATGTGCACTTTATTGTTGTCAGGTGCCATGGAGCTAGTTCCAACTCATAACAACCATTTGTAAATCGAAGGAAATGCCTCATCCTGTGCCATCCTCACAAGTGGCTTGTTTGAGCCCGTTGTTACAGGTATCAACCCACTTTACAAGCACGCTGTCCTTCTCCAGGAATGGGTCTCTCTTGATAACATAGCTGATGTACACAAGAAAAAGTCTTACCATCTTCATTTCTAAGGAACATTTTGGCTGTACTTCTTCTAAAACAAATGTATCAGTTCTTCTGGCATTTCACAGGACTTTGAATATTCTTCTCGTACTTCACTAGTGCTACTGTTTTCCTTGTAGTAGGTCTATACACTTCTGAAGGCAGTGTTTTCATCTCTGTAACCCTTCTCCAAAAAATTATTCATTCTTTAGTGTACTCCAAATCAAAAAGACAATTTTGGCATCTCAAAGGATTCAAATCATATTCCTTTTTATTTATTTATTTTTTGAGTTTGGGATAACAGAACAAAGCCCAAAGGGTCAAGAGCAAGGCTATAGAGTGCACAAGGCAACATTTCCCATTGGAATTCTCCTAGGGTATCTCTTGCCACCCTCAAAGCAGGTGCATTGTCCTGATGGAAAAAAAAAATTCTCTGAACAGTTTTCCTGGCCTTTTTCCCACTAATGTAGTTTTCAGTTTTAAAAAAGTCACGATACCCTTCTGAGCTGACCTATCTATCTTCTATTTACCTAGACCATCAAATCTCCTCAGAAGCTACTTTAAAAAAAAAGGAGAATTCTTAAGGAGCTCTGGTGATGTAGTGGTTACATGTTGGGCTAATAGCAACAAGGTTAGCAGTTCAAAACCACCAATGGCAATGAAGGAAAACAGAGGAGACTTTCTACTCTTGTAAAGAGCTGTGGTCTTGGAAACCCACAGGGGCAGTTCTACTCTATCATATAGGGCTGTATCCACTGGATGGCAGTGAGAAGAAGGATACTTATTGGTATGTGAAATCTATATAGGCCATCTTTTGTTTTCTCAGTATCACTGACTTAAGTGTGTAAGTTTGGTAAATAGTTTAATGTCTTTGACACAGTTTTCTTTAGGGGGAAAAAGATGGGAATAACAACACACAACAAATAAACTTTATTAGAAAAGGAGATACTACAACGTTAATTTTGAAAAAGGAGGAGAGGGAATGGAAAGAAAAGCACCTAGGTTTTCTGGCACAGGGTAAGCACCTCGCTACATGGTAGTTTAAAATGTCCTTTTTGTCATTGTTGCTGTTTTTTCTCTTAAGCATTATGGAAAGTTACTAAAAAATTAGGCATGACTTCAGTAAGTGTCTGTATGAACATTCTTAAAAGTTAAAGTAGCTTCTATTGGAATTTAAACAAAATTTGTATTTGTCAATGACCAAAAAAATTCCGAAGAAAAAGTAAGTGGGAAACAAACCCCAATAGCAAATGAACATTTAGAATGAGAACAAAAGATAGCTGGCATAAACAAGATCACACTAAAAAAATAATTAAAAAGGAGTGCCCTACCATCAAGTCAATGCTGACACATAGAGAACTGGCAACCACTGGGATCACAGTACATAACCAACCACTATGCCAAGAGCGCTCCTCTAAGATCACACTAAAGAGCCTGACAAATAGAAAGTAGCTGATTTTCACTAATAAAATAAATCCTAATGTTACTCTACTTCAAAATGCATATCTAATGCAAGCACAGAACAGTGTTAAAACTTAAAAAAACACAGAAAGATTTCTAATCAAAATCAAACCAAATGAAAACAATGGCAATCTTAATGTTGAAAAAATGAAAATGAATGTATTAAATCATTTAAAAGAGAGTCATTTGCGCTGATAAGCAATTTAGTCCTCTCAGTCAAGTCCTTGAATTCCTATACTTAAAATAGAAGACAGTGCTGATAATAACCTAGTGTGGTTTAAGAGGTTTTGCAACAATTCTTCCTCTTTCTCAGGTCAAAAACTCACCAAGGGTCAATCAATACATGTATGGAGGTGTAAAAGACTATAATTAAAAGGTTACTTATTAAATAAAATAAACCTTTTGAGCTATATAGCACATTTAGGTCTTCCTCAAAAATATTATCATGAAAATAATATCAATACATTCTAAGAAATGTGCATTGTACCATTTATACTCTCTAATTGCAAAGTAAACTTGGTAATTACTTTTTAAAAAGTTTAAATAAAAGCAACAAACCATTTAAAAATAGTTTTAATGTCTTGTCAAATAACTCTAAAAGAAAAGAAAAAAACAAAATTGCAATTTAAAAGTATTCTTATTATTTTATTTAAAATGCCTTCATTATAATATAAAAATAAAATAAATGTGCTCATAGTTCAACTCATAATACTCCAAACCAAACCAAACATACCACCATCAAATAGATTAAAATCACAGAGAGCTTCAGGCAAGAGAGAACTGCTCCTGTAAATTTCCACGCCTGTAACTCTTAAAGGAATAGAATGCTCCATCTTTCTTTCAAGGCGAGGCT
>NW_022106084.1:12063452-12065460 GCF_000313985.2 Echinops telfairi | reverse complement strand
AAAAAAAAAAAAGAAGTCATTTCCTGGCAACAAATGGACAAATGTGCTTGACACAATGGATGGATGTATGGATTGTGATAAGAGTTGTACGAGTCCCCCAATAAAATGACTTTTTAAAAAAGTTTCAAAAAAAAGGAAAAATAATGGAATTAACTTTTGGAAAATCCATACATGTATATATATACACATATACTCAAATTCAAAAGCAATAAAGCCATATTTCTCCCCTTCTTGGAAACTGACTCTCAAAATACAAAGAATCCTAGAAGGATAATATGAATAAGTATATAAATACAGTCTTTCAGGAATAAGTGTATACAAAGTATGGATATTTACTTTTTTAAAAGGCTGACATATCGGGAAGATATCAGTATGTCATCACCAAGATTATACCCAGTTATCAAATCCACAGTGGTTTCGGACTTCTGTTTGATAACACTTAAGACGGATCGAGTCTGAGTCAACTTGCAACAGCAACCCAGGCAGCGTGCTGCAGTGACCGTCCCAGCAGGAGAGATAGTGAACAGCCACAGACATGGTAGCAAAGCCCAGAAACAGCACCAGCGCCACAAGCTTAAAGTAGTGACCAACCCATCAAGTGCCTTCAAATAAAAGACCCAATCAAAGCAGTGGCTTCCAAGTAGATCTGCTGGACTGGTTAAATTCAAGGAAGAGAGGTCATCTCAGAAAATAATGGCAGCTGTGTTTGGGATCCCAAAAGGTAATTTTTGATGGACTTCTCAAAGGGCACAAGACAATCATGGGAACTTATGAAGAAGCTTGAAGGAAACAGAAAGCTGAATTGTTGAGGAAATGACCAGAAAAGTTACACCAAGGAATATTTTCCCTCATGACAAGGCACCTGCTCATTCTTTAAGGAAGCATCCTGGACTTTGAGTGACACGTGGGTTCATGAACAAAGATGAACTGCAATTGTTTCTGCACAGAGGAACTGTGAGGAATTTTATTTTGGCATCTTTACAATTTAATGTACTTTTCAAATATCCTACCAATGAATATGGATTGCTTAATCAGGGGGGAAATGAGCAATAAATTCCTACATGGAGATTAGTCACTCTGTTTTCTTTAAAAAAATATTTAAAACATGAATTCTGACTGCTACTTAACCGTTTTTCTCTATAATAAAACTAACAATGTTGATGCTATTGTTATCACCAACTTCTGGATGAAGGAGCTATCTCTTAGGCATGAAATAAGAGCTGGCACCCATACCTTTGCTCTGAACCATTGCACTGTTTTCCTTAAACTAAGCTACTATTTCCCCCAAATTGTTCCCTAAGAGATAGAGGTGCAATGGTGGTAAAAACTCAACCCGAACTCATTGTCATGGAATCACTTTTGACTCCCAGCCACCCTATAAGACAGAGTAGACTTGGTCCTGTTATCATTTGTATTTACATAATAACAATCATGTATGTGCTAAATATGGTCCAAACTAAATTATAATGGAAACTGTACTGGGAGAATGAGAACAGAAAGTTTACATTTCTGTCCTGAGTGGTCCATGAAAGCATTATAGTTTCACTTCCTATAGGGAAATCAATTGATAATTCTTATAACTGAAAAATCGAAGAATAAGCATAGACCTCATTTTCTAAAATGATGAAGATGAGTACTGAAACAATCCACTGAAAGGGTTGGAAGTGTCTGGGAAACCAGAACATGATAGAATGATCTGGGCTAACAGTTTTGACTAACAAGCCTTGTATAACTATGTAGCTCTTGAACTTATGTATGTGTATAATCTTAAAAATAAAAATTTTAAACACAATACACGTTCATGTGCATTTAAAAAGAAGTATCAAAATCTAGAAATCCAGTGTTTCAAGTAATAGAAAAGAAGCATCAATGTTTTCAAGCCTCACTTAGCTGTTTTGGTTTGATTAGAGCAATATATTTATTAGATATCTTTTTTCTCAAAACCATTTTATTGGGAGTTAATAGAGATAACATATCATTCCATAGTTCAATCATATCAAACATTTTT
>NW_022106084.1:12057010-12062642 GCF_000313985.2 Echinops telfairi | reverse complement strand
GATGAAAACCAGATCAGGCCTAATGTGCATCACAGGGGGATCAACTGTTAGCAAGTTACAAACCTAAATAGGAATAGCATGACATTTTGAAGGGGCCTTTATCATAAAAATATAAAGCTAACTAAAAGATAGAAGTATAGCTGAACCTCAGGATGCAAACACCAGGCGTTTAAATGCCTTCAGAACTTTCCCTCCATCTTTCAGCCATGCTCAGCAGTGTAAGTTTACTCCAATCTTCTTTTTATTTTCTGCAGCCAGTCTTTCACTGAGTCTCTGATCCCTAAAGCAGATAACAGAGCCAAAAATATACTGACGTTCAGAATTCAAAGGATTGCTCAATCATTCCAAACTCTTGAATTTAAAATTCCTAGAGGGACTCTCTTTGAACCAGTACAGTGCACTTGTCTGGTCCCAAAACTAATTTAGTTGTACTAACCTGACTGTTCAGAAGATCAGCACGTAGATGGAATTTGGGGTGACAGTGGTAGAAAGACCCCAAAAGGAATGAGTGGGACAAGAAATCCGTGTGTGTCCACCATGGGGAGATTGTGACTGAGATCATTTAAAATGTTCTGAGGATGGAAATATAATTCTGATGTGACAACCTTCATTGGTTTGTGTTTTTGTTGCTGTCCGATGTGAAAGGATGAACAGTAAATGCTTAGACTAACAGTCTCTCCTTTTTATCCCCAGTGTGCTTTGTAAAATAGAAATTAGCATAGAAACAAAATAGCTAGCTAGTAAATACGTCCTAAGTGAGACAATAATCTAGCACAATGAACAGGAACAAGATGTGACTGTTATTGTGGGGAAAACCACTGAAACAGCCAGTTCATGAAAAAATCACAATAAAGAAAAGAAAATGAGATTGTGAAGCGCTCTTAGTGGAAGCAAATACAAGCACACAATTGGGCATAGTGTTCTCAGATAAGGTGTCTGTTTGATTCTCATTAGGAAAGTAGGGTGCAGAACTGGTGACCAGAATAGAAAAGGACATTAATTCAATAATGTGAATCTGTTTTCCTTTCCAAGAACAAAAGTACTATAAATGTTTTTATAAAGTTAGATAAAAATTACTTAGCACAAGGAGATTTTGAAACTTCTATGGAAAAATTCCACTCGTTTTAATTCAATTTTTCCATGAAGTTTTTGAGTCCCCCTTCTATTTCTTAGTGATTTGTGGCCTAGTGGTTTTGTAGGACTGTGATCTGAAATGTCAGTAGTTTGAAATCACCAGCTGCTCCAGCAGAGGAAGATTCAGCTTTCTACTACCATAAACAGTTACAGTCGGAAAACTCACAGGGGCAACTCTATCCTCGCCACCCAGAGTCGCTATGAGTTGGCATCGTCTCAGTCTCAGTGGATTTGGATATTTTTTTGTCATGAAAGAAAAAGCATAATTTTTATATGGGCATTACTTTCATAAAAAGAAAGCATCAGAAATTCATTAATTGTTAAGTCCAATTGTACTGAACAAATTACTGTGAGAGACAAAGCAGAAAAGAATTATGTTATAAATGCCCGTGACAGTTCCATGTGGCTGTAGTGGACCAAATATCGTTTCTCTGGGAATCCAACCAATTCTTACTTCCTGGAAGCAGCATTCTACAACAAACACTTGTAGGATTAAATGACTTCATCCCCTTTACTCTAATTAATTAATCATTTAATGTAACAATCATATTTTTTATCAATTCTAGAAACAACCAACTTTTACATCTTTCTCAGGCTTTTTAGCTTTTAGTCCTTTGCTACTTCACAGACCTGGAATTATTTTTAATTTTAATTTTCTTCTTTAGAAAGGCAATAGGTCTAATAGGTAAATATGCATAAGGGAATATTTATGAACTGAAATCATTATATGTACTTAAGTCACTATATTTCCACTGATTTTCTACTCATTGCCTAGGTGTCTATATGAATGAAGTACTTACTAAGATTCAGAAATATCTGTGCTATTTGTATTAAGAAACATTACCACACTTACAAAAGCTATACTATTCCACAATTTGGAGCAGAATTTCTTCTTTTTTATTGCTAACATATTTCCCACAAATGCCAGCCATGTTGAAGGGAAGCTATCATAACGCCAAGGATACTCTTAGACATTCTTTCAATATCATTGAAATCAAATTTATCACAGCATATACAGGGGAACATTATTTTCTAGTTCAAGTTTTACAAAATTGTCCTCTAACTGGTCTTCTCCTTCCTTTCTTTATTTGAAAATCTTTCAATGGCATTGATTGTAATGCCCTGTTTCCCCAAAAATAAGACAGTGTCTTACATTAATTTTGGCTCCCAAAGATGGGCTAGGTCTTATTTTCAGGGGATATATTATTTTTCCACGAAGAATACGGTGCACATTTATTGTTTATTATCTTATTGTTTTATTAAAAGAGACCTCGCACTTCCTGTCTGCTCCGGCTGCTCTGTAGCCAACAGTGAGCTGCGCAACGGTGCCGGCGCTATGATCCAGAGTCCAGAGTTACGGTAGCTTCAGGAGGCCTTGTTTTCAGGGAGATCTTATTTTCGGGGGATGCCTTATATTTCAGCAAGAGAAAAAACTGTAAGTATGTCTTATTTTGGGGGGATGTCTTACTTTCGGGGAAACTGTATTAATATTAAATTGCATAGTCCTGATCTCTATCATTCTGATGTAAATAAAAATTGCTAGTTGATTCCCTTTTTTTCACCTAAGTCAGTGCAGTGTACTGCTTATTGTTTTAATCATGGTTTTAAATCTAATTTAACTTAATATTGTAATATTATTCAGATGTGAATTTTTATTAGTATTTTTCATCTTTAATTATTTTACTTTTATTCTGAACTGAGAGCTCTTGTAATTACAAAGTTGTCTCAAGCGATATGTTTTTTGGTGATCATTGCTAGTGTGAGTGTTCTACTTGGAGAAGATTCTAATTAAGTTCAAGATACATACAGACAATGAAATCATTAGATTCTATCTACAAAATGTGCAAAAAATTTACAGAAAGTTAAATTTCATTTGATGGTTTAAGTATATTGGATATATTTCAGGAAACTTTGTACCAATATACATGTTCTGGCCTAGCCAGGTTTGTAAGATAGAATTGGGGTCATGGCAGTGTGTGTGTGTTGGGGAGGGGGTGGGGAGGTGAAGGGGGATGGGGGAGGCGGGAGCATTAAAGAACTAGAGGAAGGTTGTTTTTCATCGGTGCTGTACTGAACCCTGACTGGATCTTCTCTTCCTTGTGGCCGTTCTGACAGGTGGTGTCCAATTGACTACTGATGGGCTTTAGGTCTTCATTCTGCCCTCCCTCTCATTTTTACATACTATTTAACCTTGTTATAGGTTGAATTGTGTCTCCCCAAAATACATATTGAAATACTGCGATTAAGGAGTCTTGGTGGCACTTAAGCGTTAGGCAAGCATTAGGCTGCCATGGTCAGCAGTTCAAACAGATCTGCGGTTGTTACATAATTTCATGTCAACTTGAAAATATATAAAAGTATAGGGGTGGTATTCAACCTGCCAATTATGACACAGCCTGGTGATGTCTCCTTGTGGTCATGGCCTTCTCAGAAGGAGGGTCCTAGGAACCTGTCCTTCTCTCTACCTTCACCTTCCTGCTTGTAGCCCACCTTGAGAGCTGCCAGAGCCCTGTGAGGTTACCACCACCAATGGATCCACACAACTTTGCACCCACCATCCTGTGACATTGCTGCATTCTACATCATTGTATGTGACAGCATGAGTCTGAAGAGGTATTTATGGACTATTATCAGACTTCAGGATCTGAGTTGAATGGAGTTCGGGTGCTTTCTTGATATAAAAGTAATTTTTATATAAAATTCATTCTTACACATATGTGAGTGTCACTATGATTTGTTCTCTAGTAAACCTGGTCTAACACATCATCAATCATTCTATGGTAGAAAGATGAGGCTATCTATTCACAGAAAGATGGATATCCTAAGAAGTCTCACATAGGATGTTGATGAGGGAGAATTTCTTTATCCCCTTGCCCCTCATTTCAAGGAAGAATTAATTCAGTGGAAGGAAGTTTGGTTGCTTTGGGGTTTGTTTGTAATTATGACCCTATTTCAAAACAGGGTGTTCTTTTGTAATGCTAAGGAGGCAAATACCAAAGCATAGAGTCCTAAACCCAACTATTTCTGAGTTATACAAAGAGCACAATACATACATAAAGGCAAGACAAAAGCCAAGGAACATCAAAGCATAGCAATGAATGCCAAAGATTAATGATAGTCATGAGAAATAAGAGAGACGTTCTAGAAAAAAATCATAACACTGAGAATCTCATTCAGAACTTTAGCCTTCAGAACTATCAAAAAATTTCTGCTCCTTACAATAACTAAGAAATATATTTGTTGCTAGAACCTTTGTTTTCAACACTGTAAATGGTGACTTTACATGTGGATCTTGTTCTATGGAATAGACAGAAATCAAATTAACTGCATTTATGGGAAGACACTATGGAGAAATTAAATATTATCCATTAGAACAAGGCCAAGAGCTGACCACAGAACAAGTAATCAATTTCTCATAAACAAAGTTCAAGTTGAAGCTGATGAAAATTAAAACAAGTCCATGAGAGCCAAATTATGACCTTGAGAATATTTATGTATTGTGTTCTTTTTATAAGCCCACCTTGGAAGTTCTACCCTGTCCTTTAGTGTTATCTTGAGGACTTGATGGCTGTGAACTTTAATTGAGTATTGACTGTACAATGACATTTGAAGGTGTGGGTTGTAGCAAATAATGGATAGCAGTGAGAAGAATAAAAACTCAAACTCACCGCCATCACGTGGATGACAACTCATGGAGAAGGTAGAGCACGCCTCTGGGTTTCAGAGACTGTAAGGGAGTAGAAGGCCTGTTTTTCTTTCACACAGCCACTGGTGGCTTCGAACTGCATGCCTGGAGGATGGAAGCACAACAAAGAACCAGTATGCAACCAGGGCTCCTTAGTAGAACAGGAATTCCAAAAAACTTTTTAAGGCTCATGCAGAACCTGTATACAGACAAAGAGGCAGTCATTTGGATAGAACAAGGGAACATTGCATGTTTGAAAATCAGGAAAAGGTGTACATAGGGGTTGAATTATTTCACCGTACTTTTTCTCTTATTAACAAATACTTTCATTGGAGGCTCTTACAGCTCTTATGACAATTCATACATCAGTTGTATCAAGCACATTTATACATATGTTGCCATCATCATTTTCAAAACATTTTCTTTCTTCTTGATCCCTTGGTATCAGCTCCTCCTTTTTCCCTCCCTCTCCCATCCTCCCACCCTTATGACCCCCTAATAAATTATAAATTATTATTATCTTCATAACTTGCACCACCTGCTGTCTTCCTTTGCCCACGTATCTGTTGTTGGGGGTGGTGGTGTTATACATTGATCATTATAGTCGGTTCCTGTTTATTCCACTTCTCCCCCCACACACACCCACCTTCCCACTATCCTCATGATATCATTATTCCCATTCTTGTTCATGAGGGGGTTATCTGTTCTGGATTCCGTGTGCTGAGAGCTCTTATCTGTACCAGTGTACATGCTCCGGTCTAGCTGGATTTGTAAGGTAGACCTTGGGTCATCATGGGGTGGGGTGGGGGGGGG
>NW_022106084.1:12050413-12056910 GCF_000313985.2 Echinops telfairi | reverse complement strand
GATCCCTTGGTATCAGCTCCTCCTTTTTCCCTCCCTCTCCCATCCTCCCACCCTTATGACCCCCTAATAAATTATAAATTATTATTATCTTCATATCTTGCACCACCTGCTGTCTTCCTTTGCCCACGTATCTGTTGTTGGGGGTGGTGGTGTTATACGTTGATCATTATAGTCGGTTCCTGTTTCTCCCCTTCTCCCCGCTACACCCACCTTCCCCCTATCCTCATGGTATAATTACTCCCATTCTTGTTCATGAGGGGGTTATCTGTCCAGAATTCCGTGTGCTGAGAGCTCTTATCTGTACCAGTGTACATGCTCCGGTCTAGCTGGATTTGTAAGGTAGAACTTGGCTCATCATGGAGTGGGGTGTGGGGGGCCAGGGAGCATTAAAGACTAGAGAAATGTTGTGTGTTCCGTTGGTGCTACTTCAATATGTACACTGAGCAAATCACCAAAGGAGCTAGATTTTATGAAGAAGTACATAGCGTCAACAATATCTATGAGATGTAGATGACCCAACCTTGCTTGTTTTGCTTTTCCTTGTGAAAAGCAAAAGAAAATCTTCAGAACTTATTGATGAAGATCAGAGACTACAACCTTCAATATGGATTACACCTCAGCATAAATCAAAAATCCTCACAACTTGACCAATAAACAATAGGTTTTCACATATCAAAGAAACTGAGTAAAAAGGGAAGACTTAGAACAAGGGAAGTTACATGGTGGGAATTCTAATCAGTGACATGAAACAAAATGCTTATTAATTTTCAAATGGGAAACTGATCTGCTCTTTAAAACTTTACCCAATTCACTATTTTCTTTTCTGAATTTTTTTTAAAGGATTCTGCTCCTAGGTATAACTGGAATTTGTCTCCCAATCCCATAGAACCTTCCAAAAGACTATAAGCCTCTTTTCAATTTTACAAGCTCTGACAGAGTTCTATTTAAGCAAGGTAAGCACGGGGTTACTTGTGCTTACTTACTAATGTTTAGTCAACAGTTTCACATGACGTTCATATGCAGTTAAAATGTTCACTACAGATTAGTAAAGAAATATAAATAAGCTCTGCTTACCTAGTTTTTTAGATAATCTGTGGGAAAATGACATTTTACTTCTCCTAACTTTTTTCTAAAAATGAATTAAGCCCAATCAAGTCTGGAAAACTTCAACTAAGGGACAATCTAAAAAATAACTCCTGAAAACTGAAGAGGTCATAAAAAACACAGAGAATCTGATCAACTGTCACAGTTAACAGGAGATTCAGGAGACATGATGGCTAAATGTAATACAGTATCCTATAAATGTAATACAGTATCCTAGAAAAAAGAAAGAATAAAATATGGAATTTAGTTAATGTTAATGTATCAATGTTTGTTCATAAATTATAAAAAATGAACAGTTGTGCCCCTGGGCATATTAACAAACTACTATAAGATGCTAATATAAGGGGAAATGGGTATAGATATATGACAACAGCCTGTTCTATTTTCATATTGATTTAATGAACATAAAATTCTTCTAAAATTCCTCTCTCAGCTCAACCCTTATCCTGGACTTGCTTGGATGTGAAGGAAACAGTGAATCTTGCATTTCCTGGGCTGCTCTTCTGTGTTGCCTCACCCAGAGTTACGTTTGTCATTTTGAGAGTGCCCCCAGCATTTCATTTTTCTGTGGTCAACAAGCATTACTATTTCCCATATTCATCAGAATATGGGAAACATTGAATCCTGCAGGTACCTGTGCAGCCTAACTGCATTAACTAATGGAGCTTTATGAATCTTCTTGTGTTTCACAACAAAGTTTTTTCACTGAGGTATTTAGCTTATCGCCCCAACCTAGCCAATAAACAGAGGTGGGGTTAATTAAATGGCAGATGGATATATGGCTCAGTCAACCTCTTCTTTCTAGTTCTCGGGTATCTTGCTTTGTGATGGTCAGACCCAGGTGCAACTGCATTAGCCAGTTAACTGGTTTTTCTATTGAGGTTCACTTCCTGGAAGACATCCCTGAGCAGAAACCACATTGACATAACGTGATGCAGCCCTGGGTGCTGTAAAAGCCTTGTGGAGACCCCACGCCAGTCCTGAAAATGATTACTCTTTCACTGACTCGACTTTCCTGTTGCAGTTGGCCTCATTTTTTCTCTTATGTGAGATGAAGGAAGATTCTGTGGATTAGTGGCGGATATACAGCATAGTTTTTGACTTGTTAACTTGTGCAGCTCTGGATAAGGATGTTTTCTTGCTATGCACTTAACCTTTATATAAGCCTCTCTCTTATTCATGTGTTTCTGTGAATTTTATTCTCTAAAAGTCCCAGACAACAGACTCATGGAGCTGTGCGAACATCCTTTCGGTCGAGCCTTTAGCCATTTTTTATTCCTGGAGCTCCACATTTTACTCTACCAAAAACATTGCCAGGTGAGGATACTTGTTTATGGTAAAACAATTTAACGGGAAATTTCAGGTGTTTCCCATAACATTTCCACAAGGAGTTGCTTTTACATCAGTTCAATGGTGCCTCTCGTGGTTTCACATATCTCAGCTCTAACTTACCTACAGGAGTTTCATGAATATAAAGCAAGAATCCTTCTTGTGTTTAGCCGGCCCTACTCAATGGGGCCTCAAACAGTTTCACTTATATTAGCTCAAACCTTACCTTGTGGACTTGCTTGGATGTGAAGGAAAACAGAGAATCCTACATTTCCTGTGCTACCCTTCTGCGTTGCCTCACTGAGAGGTACATTTGTCATTTCAAGAGTGCCCCCAGCACTTCCTTTTTCTGTGGTCAACAAGCATTACTATTTCCCATATGCATGAGAATATGGGAAACCTTGAATCCTGCAGGTTCCTGTGCGCCTTAATTGCATTAACCAATGGAGCTTTACGTATCTTCTTGTGTTTCACAACAATATTTGCTCACTGAGGTAGTTAGCTTAATGTCCCAACCTGGCCTATAAACACAAATGGGGTTAATTGAAGGGCGGACGGATACATGGCTCAGTGAGCCTCACCTTTCGAGTTCTCGGGTCTCTTGCTTTGCGATAGTTGGAAGATGGCGCTGCTGCCTTAGCCAGTTAACTGGTTTTGCTTTGAAGACTCACTTTCTGCAAGAACATCACTGAGCAGAATCACATGGACCTACATTAATGTGGCCCTCGATGCTGAGCCACCAGGTGTAGAACCCTGCCAATGCTGAGCTGATTACCCTTTCACTGACTTGGCTTTCCCCCTAGAGTCGGCATTATTTTGTCTCATTTGTGAGGAGGAAGATTTTGTGGATTTGTGGTGGACATATGGAATAATGTTGCATTTGTGGGCTTTGGGAAGCTCTAGGTAGGGATGTTTTCTTGATGTGCACTTAACATTTATATAAAACATTCTCTTATTCATGAGTTTTGTGAATTTGTTTGTCCAAAATTCCTAGACTAACACACTCACGGGGCTGTGCGAACCTGACTTCAGTGGTGCCTTTAGCCATTTTTACTTCCTTGAGATCCTCATTTTTCTCTACCCACAACTTTGCCAGGTGAGGATACTTGACTAGCATTAAAACACTTTATTGGGAAGGTTCAGGAGTTTCACCACAACTTTTCCATTAGGAATTGCTTGTAGCTCAGTTAAATTTTGCCTGCAACTGGTTCACATATCTCAGCTTCAAACTTACCTCCAAGAGATTTATGAATATAATGGAAGAGAGAATCCTTCTGATGCTTATTCTGCCTCTACTCAATGGGGCCTCAAACAATTTCACTGATCTCAGCTCAACCCTTACCTCCTCGACTTCCTTGGATGTGAAGGAAGCAGTGAATCCTGAATTTCTTGGGCTGCCCTTCTGCATTGCCTCACCAAGAGTTACTGTGTCATTTCAAGAGTGCCCCTAGCACTTCCTTTTTCTGTGATCAGCAAGCATTACCATTTCTCATATTCATGATAATATGGGAAACCTTGAATCCTGCAGGTTCCTGTGCATCCTAATTGCATTAACTGATGGAGCTTTATTAATCTTCTTGTGTTTCAAAACAAAGTTTTCTCACTAAGGTAGTTAGCTTATCGCCCAAACCAGGCCGAAAAACACAGGTGGGGTTAATTAACGGGTGGAGAGATACATGGCTCAGTCAGCCTCTTTTTTCCACTTCTCAGGTCTCTTGCTTTGTGATGGTCAGACCACGGTGCAGCTGCCTTAGGCAGTTAACTGCTTTTGCTTCCAAGGCTCACTTCTTGTAAGACATCCCTGAGCAGAAGCCATAAGGACTTATCATGATTCAACCCTGGGTGCTGGAGCAGCTGTGTGGAGACCCAAGCCAATCCTGAGATGATTACACTTTCACTGACCCAGCTTTCCCCTTGCAGTAGGCATCATTCTGTCTTTTTTGTGAGATGGAGGAAGACTTTGTGGATTGGGGGTGGACATATGGGATAATGTTGGACTTGTGGATGTGGGCAGCTCTGGGTAGGGATTTTTTCTTGATGTGCACTCAAACTTCATAAAATAACTCTCTCTTATTCATGAATTTCTGTGGATTTTTTTCTGAAAAATTCCTAGACTAACACACTCATGGAACTGTGCGGGCTTTCCTTCCGTGGTACCTTTAGCTATTTTTACTTGTTGAACTCCACGTTTTTCTCTATCCACAACATTGCCAGGTAAGGATACTTGACTTCATTTCAAACAATTTATCGGGAAATTTCATGTGTTTCCCACAACGATTCCATAAGGACTTGCTTTTACATCAATTCAATGGTGCCTCCAGCAATATCACATATCTCAGCTCCTAACTTACCCACAGGAGATTCATGAATATAAAGCAAGAGATAATCATTCTTGTGCTTAGCCTCAATGGGGCCTCAAGCACTTTCACTTATCTCAGTTCAAGCCTTACCTCCTGGACTTGCTTGGATGTGAAGGAAACAGTGAATCTCACATTTCCTGCCTTAACTAACCAATAATTATGTCTGTCATTTCAAGAGTACCTCCAGCAATTCCTTTTTCTGTGGTCAACAAGCATTACCATTTCCCATATTCAAGAAAATATGGGAAACCTTGAATCCTGCATATCCTTGTGCATCCTGGAGTTTTATCAATCTTCTTGTGTTTCACAACAAAGTTTGCTCACTGAGATATTTAGCTTATCATCCCAACCTGGCCTATAAACACAGGTGTGTTTAATTAAAGGGTTGAGGGATACATAGCTCAGTCAGCCTCTCCTTTTAGTTCTCAGGTATCTTGCTTTGTGATGGACAGATCAAGGTGCAGCTGCCTTAGCCAGTTAACTGATTTTTGCTTCCAAGGCTCACATCCTGCAAGACATCGCTGAGCAGAAGCCACATGGACCTATCATGATGCAACCCTTGGTGCTGGAGCAGCCATTTAGAGACACCCACCAATCCGGAGATGATTGCCCGTTCATTGACTCGACTTTCCTGATGCAGTCGGTATCATTTCTCTCATTTGGGAGATGGAGGAAGACATTATGGATTGGTGGTGGGCGTATGGGACAATGTTCAACTTGTGGGCTTGGGAAGCTCTGGTAGGTATGTTTTCTTGATGTGTACTTAAGCTTTATATAACACTCTCTCTTATTCATGAATTTATGTGGCTTTGTTTCCATAAAGTCCAAAATTAACACATGCAAGTAGCTGCGTGCACCTCCCTTCAATGGTGCCTTAAGCTATTTTTACGTTCTTCAGCTTCAGATTTTTCTCTACCCAAAACATTGCTAGGTGAGAATCCTTGACTTCCTTTAAAACACTTTATTGGGAAAATTCAGGTGTTTCCCCACAACTGTTCCACTGGGAATTGCTTTTAATTCAGTTAAATTTTGCCTCCAACGAGTTCACATATCTCAGCTCTAAATGTATCTCCAAGATATTCATGAATATAAAGGAAGAGAGAATCCTTCTGGTGATAGCCGGCCCCTACTCAATGTGGCCTCAAACAGTTTCACTTATCTCAGTTCAAACCTTAACTTGCTTGGATGTGAAGGAACCAGTGATGCTCAATTTCCTGGGCTGACCTTCTGCGTTGCCTCACCAAGAGTTACGTTTGTCATTTTAAGAGTGCCCCCAGCACTGCCTTTTATGGTGGTCAACAAGCATTTCCATTTCCCATATTCATCAGGATATGAGAAACCTTGAATGCTGCAGGTTCTGGTGCTCCTGATTGCATTAACTAATGGAGCTTTATTAATCTTTTTGTGTTTCACAGCAAAGTTTGCTGACTGAGGTAGTTAGCTTATCGTCCCAACCTGGCCAATAAACACAGGTTTAGTTAATCAAAGGGCGGAGGTTTACAAGGCTCAGTGAGCCTAGCCTTTCTAGTTCTTGGGTATCTTGCTTTATAATGGTCAGACCAAGGTGCAGCTGCCTTATCCAATTAACTACTTTTGATTCCAAGGCTCACTTCCCGCAAGGCATCCCAGATCAGAAGCCACATGGACCTACTGTGATGTAGCCCTGGGTGCTGAAGCAGCCATGTGGACACCTCCACCAATCCT
>NW_022106084.1:12042110-12044165 GCF_000313985.2 Echinops telfairi | reverse complement strand
GTTGAGGGAGTACTTGAGTGGAGGCCCAATGTCCTTCAAGCAGTTACTTTTACAGTTGCTTTTACAATGATGCCTTCAGCGGCTTCACATATCTCAGCTCCTAACTTCCCTACAGGAGATTCATGCATATCAAGCAAGAGAGAATCCTTCTGGTGTTTAACTGGCCCCTACTCAATGGGGCCTCAAACAGTTTCACTTATCTCAGCTCAACATGTACTTCCTGGACTTGCTTGGATGTGAAGGAAAGCAGTGAATCATGCATTTCCTGGGGTGCCATTCTCCATTGCCTCACCAAGAGTTATTGTCGTTTCAGGAATGCCCCAGCACTTCTTTTTTCTGTGGTCATCAAGCATTACTATTTCCCATATTCATGAGAATACAGTAAATCTTGAATCCTGCAGGTTCCTTTTCGTCCTTATTGCATTAACTAATGGAGCTTTATTAATCTTTTTGAATTTCACAAGATTTGCTCATTGAGGTAGTTATCCTATCATCCCAACCTGGCCAATAAACACAGGTGGGGTTAACTAAAGGGCGAGGGATATATGGCTCGGTCACCCTTACCTTTCTATTTCTCTGGTATCTTTTTCTGTGATGGTCAGACCAGGGTGCAGCTGCCTTAGCCAGTTGACTGATTATACTTCCAAAGCTCACTTCCTGCAAGATATCCTGAGCAGAAGCCACATGGAACTACCGTTATGCATCCCTGGGTAATGGAGCAGCCATGTGGAGACCCAAGCCACTCCTGAGATGATTTCCCTGTCACTGACCTGGCTTTCCCCTTGCAGTCAGCATCATTTTGTCTCTTTTGTGAGATGTCGGAAGACTTTGTGGATTGGTGGTGCACATATCGGATAATGTTGGACTTGTGGGCTTTGGCATCTCTGGGTAGGTATGTTTACTTGATGTGCACTTACCTTTATATAAAACTCTCTCTTATTCATGAGTTCCTGTGGATTGTTTCTCCAAAGTTCCTAGACTAACACACTCACGGCGCTGTACGAACCTCCCTTCAGTCGTGCCTTTAGCCACTTTTACTTCCTTGAGCTCCACATTTTTTCTCTACCCACAACATTTCCAGGTGAAGTTACTTGACTTCCCCTAAAACGTTTTATAGGCAAATTTCAGGTGTTTCCCACAACGTTTACACAGGCAGTTGCTTTTTCACATCAGTTCAATGGTGCCCGCAGCGGTTTCACATATCTCAGCTCCTAATTTACCTACAGGAGATTTATGCTCATAATGCAAGAAATAATCCTTCCGTTGCTTAGCCAACCCTTACTCAATGGGGTCTAAAATAGTTTCACTTATGCCAGCTCAACCTTTATCTCCTGGACTTGGTTGGAAGAGAAGGAAAACAGTGAATCCTTCATTTTCTGTGCTGCCCTTCTGCGTTGCCTCACCAAGAGTTACATTTGTCATTTCAAGAATGCCCCAGCACTTCATTATTCTGTGGTCAACAAGCATTACCATTTCCCATATTAATGAGAATATGGGAAACCTTGAATCCTGCAGGTTCCCGTGTTTCCTAATTGCATTAACCAATGGAGCTTAATGTATCTTCCTGTGTTGTACAACAAAGTTTACTCACTCAGGTAGTTAGCTTTATCATCCCAACTTGACTTATAAAAACAGGTGGGGTTAATTGAATGGCGGAGGTATACATGTCTCTCTAAGCCTCGCCTTTCAAGTTCTTGTGTCTCTTGGTTTGTGATGGTTGGACCAGGGTGTAGCTGCCTTAGACAGTTAACTGTCTTTTGCTTTTGCTTTCAAGGCTCACTTCCTTCAAGACATCCCTCATCAGAAGCCACGTGGACCTACCGTGATGCATGTCTGGGTCCTGGAGCTGTTGGCTGTAGACCACCCCCAATCCTGCGATGATTACCTTTTCACTGATTGAACTTTCCCGCTGCAGGCAGCATCATTTCTTCTCTTTTCTGAGAGTGTGGGCGACTTTGTCTATTGGTGGCAGATACATGGGATAATGTTGGACTTGTGGGCTTGGCCAGCTGTGGGTAGGTATGTTTTCTTGATGTGTACTTTACCTTTCTATAA
>NW_022106084.1:12040647-12041703 GCF_000313985.2 Echinops telfairi | reverse complement strand
TGGAGCATCAAACACTTTCACTTGGGTCAACCTCTACCTCCTGGGCTTGCTTGAATGGGAATAAAACAGTGCATCCTGCATTTTCTGTGCTGTTCATCTGCATTGGCTCACTGAGATTTAAATTTTTATTTCAAGAGTTCCCTGAGCACTTCCTTTTTCTGTGGCCAACAGGCATTACCATTTTCCATATTCATGAGAATATGGGAAACCTTGAATCCTCTACGTTCCTGTGTGTCCTAATTGCATTAACCAAGGGGCCTTTATGTGTCTTCTTGTGCTTCACAACAATGTTTGTTCACTGAGGTAGCTAGCTTATGTTACCAACCTGGCCTACAAACATAGGTGGCATTATTTGAAGGTCGGAGGGATACACCATAGTGGGCCTCTTCAGATTTTGGAGGCAACATATCCCTCACTTGGGTGTTCTAATTCGACCTATTTATCAATTGACACGAAAAGTCTCCAATTTTCAGTGGGGCCGAGAACAAGAAAAGCTCTTCAACAGGTTCAGGCTGCTGTCCAAGCTGCTTTGCCACTGGAGCCATATGATCCAGCTGACCCGATGGTGCTAGAGGTGTCAGTTGTAGATAAAGATGCAGTGAGGAGTCTTTGGCAGACCTCTGTTGGTGAATCACAGCGTAGACCGTTGGGATTTTGGAGTAAAGTCCTGCCATCCTTTGCAGACAACAACTCCCCCTTTGAAAAACAGCTGTTGGCCTGAGACTGGGCCTTGGTGTAGACTGTGGGCCACCAAGTCACCATGAGGCCTGAACTACCTATCATGAACTGGGTATTGCCTGGCCCACAGAATCATAAAGTTGGACGTGTGCAGCCACACTCCATTGTTAAATGGATGTGGTATATATGAGATTGGGCCAAAGCAGGATCTGAAGGGACAAGTAAGCTGAATGAAGAAGTATCCAAAATGCCCACAGTCTGCACTCCCATCACATTACTTCTTTTTCCCAGTTTGCACCTATGGCTTCCTATGGAGTTCCTTACCATACTTTAACTGAAGACCAAAAAAATCATGCTTGGTTTACGGATGGCTCTGCA
>NW_022106084.1:12033401-12037114 GCF_000313985.2 Echinops telfairi | reverse complement strand
GAACAAGCAAGGCAGCCACCCACTGGTCCGATGATCACAGAGCGAGAGTCAAGAAAGGCAAGGCTCACCAAGCCATTTATATATCTGCCCTTCAGTTAATCCCACTTGTGTTTATCAGCCAGGCTGGCACAATAAACTATCTCACAGGGTAAGCACCAGAAGAATTCTCTCTTCCTTTATATTCATGAAGCTCTTGGAGGTATAATTGGAGCAGGGATATGTGAAATGGCTGGAGACACCATTGAACTGATATAAAAGCAATTCCTTTTGGAAACATTGTGGTGAAACACCTGAACTTTCCCAATAAAGTGTTTTAACGGAAGTCAAGTATCCTCACCTAACAATGTTCTGGGTAGAGGAAAATGCACAGCTCCTGGACTTAAAAATCCTAAAGAAACCCCTGAAGGGAGGTTTGCGCAGATACGTGAGTGTGTTAGTATGGGAACTTTAGAGAAACAAAGCCACAGAAACTCATGTATAAAAGAGTTTTCTATAAATGTTAAGTGCACATCTGGGAAACATCTCTAACCAGAGCTGCCTAAGTTCACAAGTCCAACATTATCCCATATGTCCATCACCAATCAACAAATTCTCCATCTCACAAAAGAGACAATATTATGCCAGCTGCATTGGGAAAGACAAGTAAGTGGGAGGGGGGCTGTCACGCGGCTGCTCCAGTACCCAGGGCTGGAGAATGATAGCTCCATGTGGCTTCTGCTCAGAGATGTCTTGCAGGAACTGAGCCTTGGGTTGCAAAATAAGTTACCTGGATATGGCAACTTCACCCTGGTCTGACCATAACAAAGCAAGAGGACCTAGAACTCGAAAGGTGAGACTTACGGAGTCATGTATTTCTCTGCCTTTCAATTAACCCTACCTGTGCTTATCAGCCAGGTTAGGATGATAAGGTAACAAACAGAGAGGTCAAACCTTGTTTTAAAAACCAAACAAACAAAAATAAAAAACACACACAAAAAAACCTTGTGAAACACAAGACGATACAATAAAGCTCTATAGATTAATGCAATTAGGATACACAGGAACCTGCAGGACTCAAGGTTTCCCATATCCTCACGTATATGGGAAATGGTAATGCTTTTTGACACAGAAATAGGAAGTACGGGGGCATTCTTGAAATGACAAACATAACTCTCAGTGAGGCAATGCAGAAGGGCAGCCCAGGAAATGCAGGATTCACTTTTTCCTTCACATCTAAGCTCGTCCTGGAGTTAAGGGTTAAGCTGAGATATGTGAAACTGTTTGAGTCCCCATTGACTGGAGGCAGGCTAAGCACCAGAAGGTTTATTTCTTCCTTTATATTCATGAATATCTTGGAGTTATATTTGGAGCTGAGATATATGAAACCGCTGGAGACACCATTGAACTGATGTAAAAGCAACTACTTGTGGAAACATTGTGGTGAACACCTGAACTTTCCCGATAAAGTGTTTTAATGGATGCCAAGTATCCTCACCTGACAACGTTGTGCATTGAAAAAAATGTGGAGCTCAAGGGAATAAAAATCCTAAAGACATCACTGAAGGGATGTTCGCGCAGCTATGTGAGTGTTTTAGTATGGGGACTTTAGAGAAACAAATCCACAGAAACTCATGTATAAAAGAGAGTTATATATAAATTTTAAGTGCACATCAAGAAAACATCTCTACCCAGAGGTGCCCTAGCTCCTAAGTCCAACATTATCCCATATGTCTTCCACCAATCCACAAAGTCTTCCCCATCTCACAAAAGAGATAAAATTATGCCGACTGCAGGTTAAAAACCAAGTCAGTGAAAGGTTGATCATCTCAGGATTGACGGAGGTCTCCATACGGCTGCTCTGGCACCCAGGGCTCCAACACAATAGCTCCATGTGGCTTCTGCTCAAAGATGTCTTGCAGGAAGTGAGCCGTGTATACAAAATCAGTAAACTGGCTAAGGCAACTCCACCCTGGACTGACCTTCACAAAACAAGAGACGCCCAAACTGGAAAAGGGAGGTTGACCAAACCATGTATCCCTCAACCCTTCAATTAACCCCAACTGTGTTTATAGGCCAGTTTGGGATGATAAGCCAACAACCTCTTTGGGAAAACCTTGTTGTGAAACACAAGATACATAAAGATTCATTGGTTAATGCAATTAGGTCACACAGGAGGAACCTTCAATATTCAAGGTTTCCCATATCGTCATGAATATAGGAAATGGTAATTCTTATTGAGCACAGAAAAAGGAAGTGCTGGGGTCACTCTTGAAATGACAGAGCTAACTGTGGGTGAGGCAACGCAGAAGAGCAGCCTAGAAAATGCAGGATTCACAGTATTCTTTCATTTCAAAGCTAGTCCAGGAGTTACGATTGGATCTGAGATATGTGAAACTGTTTGAGGCCCCATTGAGTAATGGCAGACTAAGCATCAGAAGGTTTCTCTCTTCCTTTATAGTCCTGAATCTCTTGGAGGTATATTAGGAGCTGAGATATGTGAAACCACTGGAGATAACACTGAACTGATGTAAAAGCAACTCCTTATGGAACCATTGTGGTGAAACCCCTGAAGTTTCCTGATAAAGTGTTTTAACGTAAGTCAAGTATCCTTACCTGGCAATGTTGTGGGTCGAGAAAAATGTGGAGTAAAAGGAAGTAAAAATCCTAAAGAAACTATTGAAGGGAGTTTCGCGCAGCTATGTGAGTGTTTTAGTATGGTAACTTTAGAGAAAGGAATCCACGGAAACTGAAGTATAAGAGTTTTATATAAATGTTAAGTGCACATCAAGAGAACATCCATACCCAGAGCTGCCCAAGCTCACAAGTCCAACATTATCCCATATGTCGGCCACCAATCCATAAAGTCTAACTCCATCTCCCAAAAGAGACAAAATGATACCGACTGCAGAGGCAAGTCAAGTGAGTTTTAAAGGGTAATCATTTCAGGATTAGCTGGGGTCCTCCAAACGGCTGCTCTGGCATCCATGGCTGCAGCATGGCAGGTCCATGTGGCTTCAGCTCAGAGATCTCTGGCAGGAAGTGGGCCTTCGAGGCAAAGGAAGTTAACTAGCTAATTCAACTTCACCCTGGACTGAGCTTCACAAAGCAATAGACCCGAGAACTCCAAAAGGGAGGCTGACCAAACCATGTATCCATCTGCTCTTGAATTAACGCACCCTTGTGTTTATGGGCCTGCTTAGGATGGTAAGTTAAAAACCTCAGTAAGCAAACCTTGTTGTGAAACACAAGAAAATATATAAAGGTCCATTGGTTAAAGCAATTAGGACAAACAGGAACCTGCAGAATTCAAGGTTTCCCATAGCCTTATAAATATGGGAAATGGTAATGATTGTTGACCACAGAAAAAGGAAGTGTTGGTGGCACTCTTGAAATGACAAACCTAACTCTTGGTGAGGCAACTCAGAAGGGCAGCCCAGGAAATGCAGGATTGACTGTTGTCCTTCACATCCAAGCAAGTCCATGAGGTAAGGGTTGAGCTGAGACAAGGGAAACTGTTTGAGGTCCCATTGAGTAGAGGCAGCCTAAGCACCAGAAGGATTCTCTCTTCCTTTATATTCATGTATCTCTTGGCGGTATATTTGGAGCTCAGATATGTGAAACGGCTGGTGACACCAGTGAACTGATATAAAAGCAATTCCTTGTGGAAACATTGTGGTGAAACACCTGAACTTTCACGATAAAGTGTTTTAACGGAAGTCAAGTATCCGCACCTG
>NW_022106084.1:12032301-12032674 GCF_000313985.2 Echinops telfairi | reverse complement strand
GTAATGCTTGTTGACCACAGAGAAAGGAAGTATGTGGGAACTCTTAAAATGAAAAACGTAAGTCTCAGTGAGGCAATGCAGAAGGGCAGTCCAGGAAATGCAGGATTCACTGTTTTCTTTCATATGTAAGCTAGTCCCGGAGTTAAGGGTTGAGCTGAGATATGTGAAATTGTTTGAGTCCCCATTGAGTGGAGGCAGGCTAATCACCAGAAGGTTTATTTATATTCATGAATCTTTTGGAGTTATATTCAGAGCTGAGATACATGAAACCGCTGGAGACACCATTGAACTGATGTAAAAGCAACTCCTTGTGGACACATTGTGGTGAAACACATGAACTTTCCCCAAAAGTGTATTAATGTAAGTCAAGTAC
>NW_022106084.1:12027459-12032162 GCF_000313985.2 Echinops telfairi | reverse complement strand
GACTTTAGAGAAACAAATCCACAAAAACTCATACATAAAATAGAGTTTTATATAAATATTAAGTTCACATCAATACACATCCCTACCAAGAGATGTTCAAGCTCACAAGTCCAACAATATCCCATATGTCCTCCACCAATCCACAAAGTCCTCCTTCATCTCCCAAAATAGATGAAATTTTGCCGACTGCAGGTTGAAAACCAACATGGTGAAAGGGTAATCATCTCAGGATTGGCGGGGTTCTCCAAACGGTTGCTCCAGCACCCAGAGCTGCAGCACATTAGGTCCTTGTGGCTTCTGCTCAGAAATCTCTGGCAGAATGTGAGCCTTCAAAGAAAAGGCAGTTAACTGGCTAATACAACTTCACCCTGGACTGACCTTCACAAAGCAAGAGACCTGAGAACTCTAAAAGCGAGGCTGACCAAGCCATGTATCCTTCTGCCCTTCAATTAACCCTTCTTCTGTTTATTGGCCTGTTGTGATGATAAGCTAAAAACCTCAGTGAGCAAACCTTGTTGTGAAACACAATATATATATATAAAGCTCCCTTAGTTAATGCAATTAGGATGAATAGGAACCTGCAGGATTCAATGTTTCCCATATTCTCATAAATGTGGAAAATTATAATGCTTCTTGACCACAGAAAAATGAAGTTTTGGGGGCACTATTAAAATGACAAACCTAACTCTGGGTGAGGTAACGCAGAAGGGCAGCCCAATAAATGCAGGATTGACTGTTTTCCTTCACATCTAAGCAAGTCCAGGAGGTATGGTTAGAGCTGAGACAAGGGATACTGTTTTAGATCCCATTGAGTAGAGGCAGGATAAGCACCAGAAGGATTCTCTCTTCCTTTATATTCGTAAATCTCTTGGAGGTATATTTGGAGCTGAGATACATGAAACCGCTGGAGACACCATTGAACTGATGTAAAAGAAACACCTTGTGGATGCATTGCGGTGAATCACCTGAATTTCCTGATAAAGTGTTTCAACAGAAGTCAAGTGTCCTCACCTGGTAATGTTGTTGCTTGAGAAAAACGTGGAGCGAAAGGAAGTAAAAATCTTAAGGACACCACTGAAGGGAGGTTCGCGCAGCTACGTGAGTGTGCTAGCATAGGAACTTTAAAGAAACAAATCCACAGAAACTCATGTATAAAAGACAGTTTTATATAAATGTTAAGTGCACATCAAGAAAAGATTTCTACCCAGAGCTGCCCAAACTTAGAAGTCCAACAATATCCCATATGTATGCCACCAATCCACAGTCTTCCTCCATCTCACAAAAGAGATGAAATTTTGACAAATGCTGGGGGAAAGCCAAGTCAGTGAAAGCCTAATCATCTAAGGATTGGGGGCGAATCTCCACATGGCTGCTCTAGGACCCAGGGCTGCAGCACGGTAGCTGCACGTGACTCCTGCTCAGAGATGTCTTCCAGGAACTAAGTCTTGGAAGAAAAAGCAGTTAACCCTGGACTGACCTTCACAAAGCAAGATACCCGAGAAGTCAAAAATCGAGGCTGACGCAACCATGTATCCCATCACACTTAAATTAAGCCCACCTGTGTTTACTGGTCATTTGGGGATGATAAACTAACAACCTCATTGAGCAAACCTTTTTGTGAAACACAAGAACATACATAAAACTCCATTGGTTAATACAATTAGGACGCACAGGAACCTGCAGGATTCAAGGTAGCCCTTATCCTCATGAATATGGGAAAAGGAAATGCTTGCTGACCACAGAAAAAGGAAGTGCTGGATTCACTGTTGAAATGACAAACGTAATTCTGGGTGAGGAAACGCAGAAGAGCAGCCTGGAAGATGGAGGATTGACTGTTTTTCTTCACATTCAAACTAGTCCATGAGGTAAGGGTTGAGCTGAGATAAGTGAAACTGTTTGAGGCCCCATTGAGAATAGGAAGGGTAAGCACCAGATGGTTTCTCTCTTCCTTTACATAACTGAATCTCTTGGAAGTATATTTGGAGCTAAAATATGTGAAACCGCTAGGGACACCATTGAACAGATGTAAGAGCAACACCTGGTGGAAACATGGTGGTGAAACAGTTGAACTTTACTGATAAAGTGTTTTAAGGGAAGTCAATTATCCTCACCTAGCAATGACGGGTCGAGAAAAATGTGGAGCTCAAGGAAGTAAAAATCCTTAAGACACCACTGAAGGGAGATTTGCCCAGCTACGTGAGTGTTTTATATGGGAACTTTAGAGAAACAAATCCACAGAAACATGTGTATAAAAGAGAGTCTTATATAAATGTTAACTGCACATCAAGAAAACATCCCTACACTGAGCTGCCCAAGCAAGCACTCAAGTCCAACATTATCCCACATGTCAGCCACCAATCCACAAAGTCTTCCTCCATCTCCCAAAAGAAACAAAATGATGTCGACTGCAGGGGTATGTCTAGTGAGAGAAAGTGTAATCATCTCAGGATTAGCAGGGGCCTCCAAATTGCTTCTCCGGCACGCTGGGCTACAGTACAATAGGTCCATGTGGCTTTTACTCAGAGATGTCTTACAGGAAGTGAGCCTTGGTAGAAAAAGCAGTTAACTTCCTATTGCAACTTCACCTTGGACTGACCTTCACAAAGCAAGAGACCTAAGAACTCTAAAAGCCAGGCTGACCAAATCATGCATCCTTCCTCCCTCCAATTAAACCTGCCTGTGTTTATCTGTCTGCTTTGGATAATAAGCAAACAACCTCAGTGAACAAATCTTGTTGTTAAACACAAGAAGATACATAGAGCTCCATTGGTTAATGCAATTAGGATGCACAGGAACTTGCAGGATCGAAGTATCCCATATCTTCATGAATATGGGAAATGGAAATGCTGATTGACCACAGAAAAAGGAAGTGCTGGAGTCACTCTTGAAATGACAAACATAACTCTTGGTGAGGCAAAGCAGAAGGGCAACCCAGGAACTGAATGATTCACTGTTTTCCTTCACATCAAACCTAGTCCAGGTGTTAAGGGTTGAGCTGAGAGAAATGAAACTCTTTGAGGCTCCATTGAGTAGAGGCAGACTAAGCACCAGAAGGTTTCTCTCTTCCTTTATATTCATGAATCTCTTGGAGGTATATTAGGAGATGAGATATGTGAAATCCCTGGAGACATCATTGAACTGATGTAAAAGGAACTCCTTGTGGAAAAATTACGGTGAAACACTTGAACTTTCCTGATAAAGTGTTTTAATGGAAGTCAAGTATCCTTACTTGGCAATGTTTTGGAACGAGAAAAATGTAGAGGGAAAGGAAGTAAAAATCCTTAAGACACCACTGAAGGTAGGTTTGCGCAGCTACGTGAGTGTGTTAGCATGGGGACTATTTAGAGAAATGAATTCTCAAAAACTCAGGTATAAAAGAGAGTTTTATTTAATGTTTAGTTCACAATGAGAAAACATCTCTACCTAGTGCTGCCCAAGCTGACAAGTTCAACATTATCCCATATGTCCGCCACCAATCCCCAAAGTCTTCCTGCATCTCACAAAAGATACAAAATGATGCTGACTGCAGCGGGAAAGCCAGATCATTGAAAGGGTAATGATTTCAGGATTGGCGGGGGTCTCAATAAGGCTGTTCTGGCACTCAGGGCGGCAGCATGGTAGCTCCATATGGCAACTGCTCAGAGATGTCTTACAGAAAGTGAGAATTAGAAGCAAAAGCAGTTAACTGGCAAAGGCAACTTCACCCTGGACTAACCTTCACAAAGCAAGAGACCACAGAACTCGAAAAGGCGAGGCTAACCAACCATGTATCTCTCCGCTTCTCAATGAACCCCACCTGTGTTTATTGGATATTTAGGGATAATAAGATAACAACCTCAGTGAGCAAACCTTTTGGTGAAACATAAGAAGAAACATAAAGCTTCATTGGCTAATGCTATCAGGATGCACAGGAAATATGGTAAGTGGTAATGCTTGTTGACCACCGAAAAAGAACGTGCTGTATGCACTGCTGAAATGACAAACATATCTCTGATTGAGGTAATGCAGAAGGGCAGCCTAGGAAATGCAGGATTGACTGATTTCCTTCACATCCAAGCAAGTCCAGGAGGTAAGTGTTGAGCTGAAATAAGTGAAACTGTTTGAGGCCCCATTGAGTAGAGGCAGCTTAAGCACCAGAAGGTTTCTCTTTTCGTTTATATTCATGAATCTCTGGGAGGTATATTCGGAGCTGAGATATGTGAAGCCACTAGAGACACCATTGAACTGATGTAAAAGCAACTCCTTGTGGAAACATTGTGGTGAAACACCTGAACTTTCCCGATAAAGTGTTTTAACGGAAGTCAAGTATCTTCACCTGGCAATGTCGATAGAGAAAAATACGGAGCTCAAGGAAGTAAAAACCCAAAAGACACCACTGAAGGTAGGTTCAAGCAGCTGCGTGTGTGTGTTTTTCTGGGAAATTTAGCTAAACGAATCCACAGAAATACATGTATGAAAGAGGATTTTATATAAATGTTAAGTATCTCAGTTAGTTAATTGTGCCAACCTGGCTGATAATCACATGTGGGGCTAATTGAAAGGCGAAGGGATAAATGGGTCACGAGCCTCGCCTTTCTAGTTCTCGGGTCTCTTGTGTTGTGATGGTCACAGCAGGGTGCAGCTGCCTTAGCAGTTCCCTGCTTCAGCTTGCAAGATTGACTTCCTACAAGACATCCCCAAGGAGAAGCCACATGGATCTAACC
>NW_022106084.1:12020627-12026981 GCF_000313985.2 Echinops telfairi | reverse complement strand
CAGGAAGTGAGCCTTGGAAGCCAAAGCAGTTAACTTGCTAAGTCAACTTCTCCCTGGACTGACCTTCACAAAGCAAGAGACCCTAGAACTAGAAAAGCAAGGGTGACCAAACCATGTATCCCTCCGCCCTTCAATTAACCCCACCTTGTTTATGGGCCACTTTGGCATGATAAAATAACAAGCTCAGTGAACAAACCTTTTTGTGAAACACAAGAAGATAAAAAAAGATCCAATGGTTTATGCTGTTAGGATGCATAGGACCTGCAGGATTCAAGGTTTCCCATATCGTCATAAATATGGTAAATGCTAATATGTGTTGACCACGGAAAAAGGAAGTGCTGGGGGCACTCTGGAAATGACAAATCTAACTGTGGGTGAGGCAACGTAGAAGGGCATCCCAGGGAATGCAGTATTTACTGTTTTCCTTCACATCCAAGCTAGTCCAGGAGTTAACAGTTGAGCTGAGATAAGTGAAACTATTTGAGGCCCTATTGAGTAATGGCAGGTTAAGCACCAGGTTTCTCCCTTCCTTTATAATCATGACTCTCTTGGAGGTATATTTGGAGCTGAGGTATGTGAAACCGCTGGAGACACCATTGAACTGAGGTAAAAGCATCTTCTTGTGGAAACATTGTGGTGAAACACCTGAACTTTCCCAATAAAGTGTTTTAACTGAAGCCAAGTATCCTCACGTGACAATGTTGTGTGTCGAAAAAAATGTGGAGCGCAAGGAAATAAAAATCCTAAAGACACCACTGAAGGGAGATTCGCGCAGCTACATGAGTGTTTTAGTCTCATAACGTAGGGAAACAAATCCACAAAAACTCTTGTATAAAAGAGAGTTTTATATAAATGTTAAGTGCATATCATGAAAACATTCCTACCTAGAGCTGCCCAAGCTCACAAGTCCAACATTATCCCATATGTCTGCCACCAATTAACAAAGTCTTCCTCCATGTCACAAAAAAGACCAAATGATGCGGACTGTAGGGGGAATGCCAAGTCAGTGAAAGAGTACTCGTCTAAGGATTGTCGAGGGTCTCCACAAGGCTGCTCCCGCACCCAGGGGTTCAGCCTGATAGGTCCGTGTGACTTCTGTTCAGAGATGTCTTGCAGGAAGGGAGCCTTGGAAGCAAAAGCAGTTAACTAGCTAAGGCAACTTCACCCTGGATTGACCTTCACAAAGCAAGAGTCCCCAGATCTCGAAAAGCAAGACTGATCAAACCATGTATCCCTCCGTGCTTCAGTTAACCCCCCACTTGTGTTTATCAGCCAGTTTGGGTTGATAAGGTAACATCCTCAGTGAGCAAACCTTGTGAAACACAAGAAGATACAAAAAGATCCATTGGTTAATGCAATTAGGTCGCAAAGAAACTTGTAGGATTCAAGGTTTCCCATAACATCATGAATATGGGAAATAGTTATGCTTGTTGATCACAGAAGAAGGAAGTTGTGGGTGTAATCTTGAAATGACAAATGTAAAGCTCCTTGAGGCAACGCAGAATAGCAGCCATGAAATGCATTATTGACTCTTCTCCTTCACTTCAAAGCAAGTCCAGGAGGTAAGGGTTAAGCTGAGATAATGGAAACTGTTTGAGGTCCCATTGAGTAAATGCAGGCTAAGCACCATAAGGATTATCTTTTCCTTTATATTCATGAATCTCTGGGAGGTATATTTGGAGCTGAGATATGTGAAACCATTGTTGACAATATTGAACTGATGTAAAAGCAACTCCTTTTGGAAACTTTGTGGTGAAACACCTGATCTTTCCCGATAGAGTGCTTTAATGGAAGACAAGTATCCTCACCTGGCAATGTTGTAGGTAGAGAAAAATACGGAGCTCAAGGAAGTAAATATCCTAAAGATACCACTGAAGGGAGGTTCTTGTAGCTATGTCAGTGTGTTATTCTGGGAACTTTAGCTAAGAAAATCCACAGAACTTATGTTTAAAAGAGAATTTTATATAAATGTTAAGTGCACATCAAGAAAATATCCCTACCCAGAGCTACCCAAGCTCACAAATCCAACCTTATCCCAAATGTCCACCGCCATTTCCCAAAGTCTTCCTCCATGTAACAAAAGAAAGGCATGATTCCAACTGCAGTTTGAAAGGCAAGTCAGTGAAATGGTAATCATATTGGTGGGGGTCTCCACATAGCAGCTCTCCCTGCCAGGGCGGTTGCACGGTAGGTCCATATAACTTCTGCTCTGAGATATCTTGTAGGAAGGGAGCCTTGGAAGGAAAAGCAGTTAACTGGCTAAGGAAACTTGACATTGGACTGACCTTCACAAAGCAAGAGACCTGAGAACCCCCAAAGTGAGGCAGACCAATCCATGTATCCGTTCGCCATTCAATCAACCCCACCTGTGTTTATAGGCCAGTTTGGGATGATAAGTAACAATCTCAGTAAGCAAACCTTTTTGTGAAACACAAGAAGATACTTAAAGATCCATTGGTTAATGCAATTAGGACGAACAGGTGTCTGAGGTATGCAAGGTTTCCCATAACCTCATGAATATGGGAAATGGTAATGCATGTTAACCACAGAAACATGAAGTGCTGAAGGCACTCTTGAAATGACTAATGTAACTCTCCGTGAGACACTGCAGAAGGGCCACCAAGGAAATGCAGGATTCATTGTTTTTCTTCACATGCAAACAAGTCCAGGATGTAAGTGTTGAGCAGAGATAAGTGAAACTGTTTGAGGCCCCATTTAGTAGAGGCTGGCTAAGCACCAGAAGTATTCTCTCTTCTTCTATTTTCATGAATTTCTTGTAGGTACGTTTGGAGCTGAGGTATGGGAAACCTTTGGGGGCAAAATTGAGCTGAGGTAGAAGCAATGCCTAGTGGAAAAGTAATGGCGAATCACTTGAAGTTTCCCAATAAAGTGTTTTAATGGAAGTCAAGTATCCTCACCTAGCAATGTTGTGCGTTGAGAAAAATGTGGAGCTCAAGGAAGTATAAATCCTAAAGACACCACTGAAGAGAGGTTCGTTCAGTGAAGTGATTGTGTTAGTCTGGGAAGTTTAGAGAAACAAATCCAGAGAAACTTATGTATAAAAGAGAATCTAATATAAATATTAAGTGCGCATCAAGAAAACATCCCAAGCCACAGCTGCCCAAGCTCAAAAGTCCAACATTACCCTATGTGTCCACCATCAATCCACAAATGTTCCTCCATATGACAAAAGAGATGAAATTATGCCGACTGCAGGGGGAAGGCCAAGACAGTGAAAAGATAATCATGTCAGGATTTACGGGGTTTTCCACATGGCTGCTCCAGCGCCCAGGGATGCAGCATGGTAGATCCATGTGGCTTCTAGTCAGAGATGTCTTGCAGCAAGTGAGCCTTGGAAGCAAAAGCAGTTACATGGCTAAGGCAACTTCACTCTGGTCTTACCATCACAAAGCAAGAGACTCTAGAACTGCAAAGGCGAGGCTCAAGGAGCCATTTATGTCTCAGCCCTTCAATTAACTTCACGTGCTTTTATCGGCCAGTTTGGGACGATCAGCTAACAACCTCAGTGAGCAAACCTTATTGTGAAACATAGGTAAATACATAGTGTTCTATTGGTTAATGTAATTAGAACACACAGGAACCAGCAAGATTCAAGAATTCCTCTATCCTCATGAAAATGGGAAATGGAAATGCTTGTTGACCACAGAAAAAATAAGTGCTGGGGCCACTCTTGAAATGACAAACGTAACTCTCGGTAAGGAAATTCAGAAGAACAGCCCAGGAAATGCAGGATTCACTGTTTTACTTTATATCCAAGCAAGTCCAAGAGGTAAGGGTTGAGCTGAGATATACGAAATCACCTGAATCACCATTGAACTGATGTAAAAGCAATTCCTAATGGAAAAGTTGTGGTGAAACACCTGGACTTTCTCTATAAAGTGTTTTAACGGAAGTCAAGAATTTTACCTGGGAATGTTTTGGGCACAGAAACATACGGAGCTCAAGGAAGTAAAAATCCCTAAGTCACCACTGAAGGGAGGTTTGCGCAGCTAAGTGAGTGTGTTATTCTGGGAACTTTACCTACACTAATTCACAGAAACTCATGTATAAAAGAGAGTTTTATATAAATATTGAGTGCACATAAAGAAAATATCCCTAGCCAGAGCTGCCCAAGCTCACAAGTCCAACATTATCCCATATGTGCACCAACAATCCACAAAATCTTCCTTTATCTCACAAAATATTTGAAAATATACCGAGTTTAGGAAGAAAGACAAGTCAGTGAAAGGGTAGTCATCTCATTATGAGGTGGTTTCCAAATGGCTGCTCCGGGACCCAGGGCTGCAGCACGGTCGGCCATGATGCTTCTGCTCTGAGATGCCTTGTAGGAAGTACGCTTGGAAAGCAAAAGCAGTTACTTGGCTAAGGCAACTTCAGCCTGTTCTGAACATCACAAAGCAAGACACCCTAGAAAGTGAAAGGGGTGGCTAAACGGGCCATATATCCCTCCGTACTTCCATTAACCCAACCTTTGTTTATCAGCCAGGTTGGGATGAAAAGCTGACTACCTCAGTGAGCAAACCTTGTTGTGAAACCCTAGAAGGATACATAAGGATGCATTGGGTAATGCAATTATTATGAATAGGAACCTGTAAATTCAAGGTTTCCCACATCCTCATGAATATGGGAAATGGTAATGGTTGTTGACCACAGAAAGAGGAATTGTTTGAGGCAGTCTTGAAATGACAAACGTAACTGGGTGAGGCAATGGAGAAGGGCAGCCAAGGAAATGCAGCGTTCACGGCTTTCCTTCACTTCCAAGCTAGTCCAGTAGTTAAGGGTTGAGCTGAGACAAATGGATATGTTTGAGGCCCAATTGAGTAGAGGCAGGTTATGCACCAGAAGCTTTCTCTCTTCCTTTATAATCATGAATTTCTTGGAGGTATACTTGGAGCTGAGATATGTGAAACCGCTAGAGACACCATTGAACTGATCTAAAAGTAACTCCTTGTGGAAACATTGTGGCGAAACAACTGAATTTTCCCGATAAAGTGTTTTAACGGAAGTCAAGTATCCTCAGCTGGCAATGGTGTTAGTAGAGAAAAATGTGGAGCTCAAGGAAGTAAGAATTTTAAAGACACCACTGAAGGGAGGTTCACACAGCTATATGAGTGTTTTAGTCTGGGACCTTTAGAGAAACAAATCCACAGAAACGCATTTATAAAAGAGCGTTTGATGTAAATATTAAGTGCACGTCAAGGAAATATCCCTACCCAGAGCTGCCCAAGCTCACAAGTCCAATATTATCCCGTGTGTCAACCACCAATCCACAAAATCTTCCTTCATCTCACCAGAGACAAAATGATGCTGAATGCAGGGGGAAAGTTGGGTCAGTGAAAGGCTAATAATATCAGGATAGGCGGGGGTCTCCACACAGCTGCTCTGGCACCCAGAGCTGCAGCACGGCAACTCCATATGGCTTCTGCTCAGAGATCTTGCTGGAAGTGAGCCTTGGAAATAAAATCCGTTAACTGACTAAGGTAACTTCACACTGGACTGACCTTCACAAAGGAAGAGACCTGAGAACTTGAAAAGCAAGGTTGACCCAAAAAATATCCCTCTGCCCTTCAATTGACCCTACTTGTGTTTATCAGCCAGGTTGGGAATATTAGCTAACTATGGCAGTGAGCAAACCTTGTTGTGAAACACAGGAAGATTCACAAAGCTCCACTGGTTAATGCAATTAGGATGCACAGGAGCCTGCAGGATTCAAGGTTTCCCATAGTCTCATGAATATGGGAAGTGGCTATGCTTGTTGACCACAGAAAAATGATGTGCTGGGGACACTCTTGAAATGACAAACGTAACTCTGGGTGATGCTCAAGAAATTATAAATCATAAAGACATCACTCAAGGGAGGTTTGCGAAGCTACGTGGGTATGTTAGTCTAGGAACTTTAGAGAAACAACTCCACAGAAGCTCGTGTATAAAAGAGAGTTTTCTATGATGGTTAAGTGTACATCTAGAAAACATCCTTACCCAGAGCTGCCCAAGTACACAATTAAAACATTATCATATATGTCCGACACCAATCCACAAAGTGTTCCTCCATCTCACAAAAGAGACAAAATTATGCTGACTGCTGGGGGAAAGAAAAGTCAGTGAAAGGGTAATGATCTCAGGATTGGCGGGTGTCTCCACATGGCTGCTCTGGCCACCAGGGTTGCAGTTTGGTAGGTCCATGTGGCTTCTTCTCAGAGATATCTTGCAGGAAGTGAGCCTTGGAAGCAAAAGTAAGGCAAATTCACCATGGACTGACCTTCACAAAGCAATAGACCCGAGAACTAGAAAAGTGAGGCTGACCAAACCATATATCCCTCCACCCTTCGATTA
>NW_022106084.1:12018656-12020145 GCF_000313985.2 Echinops telfairi | reverse complement strand
GGACCACTGAACTCATGTAAAAGAAATTCATATTGGCAAAGATTTAGTGAAACACCTGAAATTTCCTGATAAAGTGTTTTAACAGAAGTCAAGTATCCTCACCTAGCCATATGGGGTGTAGAGAAAAATGTGGAGCTCAAGGAAGTAAAAATGGCTAAAGACACCTCTGAAGGGAGGTTCACGCAGCAACTTCTGCGTGTCAGTGTGGGAACTTTAGATGAACAAATCCACAAATACTCATGTAAAAAAGTGGGTTTTATATAACGTTATCTGCACATCAAGAAAGTATCCCTACCCAGAACTGCCCAAGGTCACAAGTCCAATATTATTCCATAAGCCTGCCACTAATCCACAAAGTCTTCCTCCATCTCACAAAAGATATGAAAGATGCCGACTGCAGGAAGAAAGCCAAGTCAGTGAAAGAGCAATCATCTCAGGATTGCGGGGGGGCGGGGTGTGTGTGTGTGTGTGTGTGTGTGTCCAAATGGCTGCCCTGGAACCCAGGGCTGCAGCACGGTAGGTCCATGTGGCTTCTACCTAGAGTTGTCTTGTAAGAAGTGAGCCTTAGAAGCAAAAGCAGTTACCTGGCTAAGTCAAATTCACCCTGGTCTGACCATCACAAAGCAAGAGACTCAAGAACTCGAAAGGCAAGGCTCAAGTTGCCTTATATCCCGCCCTTTAATTAACCCTACCTGTGTTTATCAGCCAGGTTGGGACTGTAAGATAACCAACTCATTGTGAAAACCTTGTTGTGAAACACATGAAGATACGCAAAGCTCCATTGGTTAATGCAATTAGGATGCACAGGAACCTGCAGGATTCAAGGTTTCCCATATCCTCATGAATATGGAAAATGGTAATGCTTGCTGTCCACAGAAAAAGGATGTGCTGCGGGCACTCTTGAAATGACAAACGTAACTCTGGGTGATGCAGCGCAGAAGGGCAGCTCAGGAAATGCAGGATTGACTCTTTTCCTTCACATCCAAGCCAGTCCACGAGGTAAGGGTTGATCAGAGATAAGTGAAACTGTTTGAGGCCCTATTGAGTAGAGGCAGGATAAGCACCAGAAGGATTCTCACTTAAAAAAAAAAATTTATTGGGGGCTCATACAATTCTCATCACAATCCATACACACAGCCACTGTGTCAAGCACATATGTACATTCACTGCCCTCATCATTCTCAAAACATTTTCCCTCCATCTCAGCCCTTAATATCAGTTTTCCATTTTCCCCCTCCCTCCCCAAACCCCTCCCTCAATAACCCTTCATAATTCACAACTTATTATAGTTTTGTCATATATTACACTGTCCGAGGTCTCCCCCCGGCCTCTTCTCAGCTGTTCCTCCACCAGGGAGGAGGCAATACCTAGATTCTTGTATTCAGTTCCCCCTTTCCAACCCACATTCCCTTCACCCTGCAGGCCTCGCCTCTTTCACACCTGGTCCTGAAGGAGTCATCTGTCTTGGATTCCCTGTGTTTCCAGTTGC
>NW_022106084.1:11978322-11986494 GCF_000313985.2 Echinops telfairi | reverse complement strand
TGTTTTGTTATCTGCCCATTGCCAGTTATTAATAAGTCTTCCTCCAATCCTGATGCCATATTCTTCTTGATATAAGCCAACTTCTTTATGATTTGATCAGCATACAGATTGAATAAGTACGGGAAGAGTATAGCCCTGACATACACATTTCCTGAGTTTAAACCATGCAGTATACCCTTGATCTATTCCCCCAACTGCCTCTTGATCCACGTACAGGTTCTTCATGAGCAAAATGTAGTTTTCTGGGACTCCCACTATTCTCAAGGCAACCAACAGCTTGGTATTATCCACACAGCAAAAACCTTAGCATGGTCAATAAAACAGAAGTAAATATCTTTCTGGTATTCTCTACCTTCAGCTAAGCTCCATCTAACATCAGCAATGGCATCCCTTGTTTCATATCCAACCTTTGTTGGATGATCTTCAGCAAAATATTACTTGCATGTGATACTAATGATATTGTTCTATAATGTGAGCATTCTCTTGGGTCACCTTTCTTTGGAATGATTACATATATGGATCTCTTCCAATCATTTTGCTAGGTAGCTCTTGTTCCAATTTCTTGGCATGGACACATGAGTGCTTCCAGTGCTTCATCAGCTTCTTGTAACATTTCCATTTGTAATCCATCAATTCCTGGAGCCTGCTTTCAGTGCAGCTTAGATTTTTTTCTTCAGTAAGATTTGTTATTTCTTTACAATATGCTATTGAGATGGTTAGTGTGTAAATTTGAATAATAATTGCATTAACTGGTCTTCCTTGTACATGTACAAGTATTATCCTTTTACAAAAAAACATTAAATTAAAAAGATCTTCACATGTTCTTTTTGACAATGATTGTGATGCCTTTCCCTTTTATACTGGCACTCTCAGCATAGTAAACCATATGATTGTCCGACTCAATATGACCAATATAAGTAGTTCATTAGGGGCTCCGTTTCATTTTTAACGACTTCTACATTTCTGAAATTTATGCATTGTATCTTCCATGTTTCAACTATTAATGGATATTTGCTGCTGTTTCTTCTCAGTTTGAATTGGACCCCATCAGCAAATGAAGGTCCCCAAAGCTTACTTTTCATGTCATTAAGGTCAACTCTATTTTGAGGAGGCAGCTCTTCCTCAGTTATATTTTGAAGGCCTCCCAACCTGAGAGGCTCATCTTCTGGCACTATCTCTGACAATGTTCTGCTGTTATTCTTAATAACAGCAATATTCTCCTGTTTTCAGGGGCCCCTTCCATAGATATGGACCATCTATTCCCTCTACATAGTCTTATCCTATTCTGTTCACCGAGGGCGGCACAGCTGGTATTTGAAATACAGCTAGCATAGCTTCCAGCATCACAGCAACACAGCCACCACAGTATGATCAACTGACAGTTGAGTGGTCTAACCTCTGTACAAGATTTCTACCTCACAGTATTTGATGGCTGACGAAACCCCAGCCATCGTACGCACATTGCAATCAGAAGAAGGAAGATGCAGGAAAGCACATGCTTCCTTCGCTTAAATAATAATACTTCCTGGACATGTCACACAACACTTTTTCTTAGATTCCATTATCCCATTAACTAAAACTTAGTCACATGGTCACACCAGGGAGACTGAACCATACATTTTCTATTCTGGGGAGCCATATGCTTGTCTAAATGTTGGGGTTTGTTACTGGGGAAGAAAGGGGTAGTGGGAGTTTGATGGTACACACTAGCTTCTGCTAGGAGATGAGTGACTGGATATCAGGGACCACTTCTGTCTTCCTCAGCCAGGTGTTCTTGGCACCAGTTGTGGGTCTTGTCTCGTGGTATGCACTAAATCAATGTCTTTGAAAGGTGAAAGGAAGGCGAGAGGGACAGAGGGAAGACCATATTGAAAAATAGCCATGGCAACCTCCCACAAGGCTCAAGAAAGCCCTCTGGGATCATTCTACTCATCTGACAAGAGAGTGATTCTTAAAAGGACTTTTTATAATTCTTCCACATCTGAAGTTGTTTCAAAGCACCCCTTGGATGGCAGCCAGTGTTCGCCTTGTCAAGAGAGACCTTCGGTGGCCTGATGGGTAAGGGACATTTGGAGTTTGTTTTCAGATTTTGACCGTTTTGGAGGGGCGTGGAGTGCATGCAAACATTCATGCAGACCCAGGCACAGGCACAGGCCTAGGAAACCTTCTGAGGCCCTCTTGCCATGATAGGATCACCATTTGTGTGGTAAGAAACATGTTGTCATCAAGGCTTGTGCATCAAAATACTGAAATGAAGACTGAAATGTCTGTGGGAAACCAGAAAAGAAAGCGAGAGGAGAGCTAGGCTCATTTGTCTTGAGAACTTTTGTGAGGGGCCTCTTGGGGTGTTTCCAGCCAGGTGCCCCTTCCGAAAATGAGGGGGTTATCGGGTTATATTATTTTATGGTACAAAAGCAGATATGGTCCGCTGCCTCCACTCTACCCTGTTAATTTTGTTCTCCTGGCAAGATTGCCCTCAAAGATCAGACATATCACCAGGTGGTTTGATCTCTGTAGCTCAAGGAGGGGCAACTGTGAACGAAGGTCTGCTTTTCATTAAAGTTAGACTGGCAGGTCCAACACTGCTTTCAACCAAACAGCCGCTGTTCATGAAGAGGTTAGGGGAAGGCGGGGGCAGAGGCAAGGTTATTACTTATTATTGCTTCCTTAGCCAAAGTCAGGGCTCCTCTCCGCCAGGGTTCAGCCCCTGCCCTGGGAGGCTGAGAATGAATGCCATGGTGGGATGTGCTCCCGAAACTGGCTTCAGCACTTATGGTGTCTAATCTTGCTTTATCATGGGGCAGACTCCGTGGTACAGCCTGTTACCCATTAGGCACCAGGCAGATACCGGGAGATTGATTTTGCTTACAATTCTGGCCTGAGCTACAGCTAGCTTTCTAGTGGGGAAACGCCCCATGTAACATTAGTTTGTTCCCCCGAGGAGTCTTTGTGGATGGGGCTGGGGGTGGCGGGGATAGATACCTGGTTAAGGGCATGGTTGTTAACTGGAAGGTCAGAGATTTAAGCCCACCTGGAGAGGCCATGGAAGCGAAGCTGAAGGGACCTGCTGAAAAAGCAGTCCCGGAAAACCTGTGGTGCACAACTCAAAATGAGCGCCCAAACACAACCTTGTGCATGTTGCTGCTGTTGTGAGGTGTCGTCGAGTTGCATGGAACCTGTAGCGACCTTATTCACAACATGGCAAAACAGTGCCCATTCCTGAGTCATCCTCACAGTTGTGGCAAATGTTGCAGCCACGACGCCAATCCCTCTGAGGCCTTTCCTCGTTTTCACTGCCCATCTTCTTGAACAATCATGATGTCCTTCTCCAGGGACTGGTTGTCTCTGAACAACATATCCCACCTGCATTTCGTGAGTATTTCAAGAATAGATTTGACACATTTAACTTTAATGAAAGAAGAACACCATACATGAAGAAACCAAGAGTCATTAAAAAGACAGGAAAGAAAGAAACAGAAAAGTGGATGTCAGAAAAGACTCTAAAACTCTTCTGGGAAAGAGCTCAATCTGGAGAACCTGAGTCCCCGCCCTGCCCGGGACATGGGTCTCCCACCAGCTCTTAAAAGCTTTTTTGAGAGGCTTCTCTTCCCACAGGAAAAGAATTGTCTGTAAAGCCCGGTAATAAAAAGAAATGACAGGGGGACTAGGGTTTGTACTCAGCCCAGACTGGCTCCTTGCCTTCTGTAAAAGAAATTGATGGCACATTCATTGTAAGTCTCAGATCAACATTCACAGCAAAAGAGAAAGTTCCACTTGGATGCACATCTGAGGTTTAAAAAAAATGGCCTGTGAACCTTTTTTTCCCCTGCTAAGCTGCAGAGGAGAAGGTTGGTGGCAGGAAGGTTTCCAACTGGTTCTGTTGCTTATCCTTCCCAGAGTTCTCTGGGCAGCAAAAATGACAAAGCTGCTCAGCTGCTAATGGAAAGGCTGGTGGTGTTTGAGTCTACCTGGAGGCACCTGGGAAGAAAGGGCTGGAGACCTACATCCCAAAACCAAGGCATTGCACATCTTATGGAACATAATTCTACTGTGGCGTACACGGTGTTGTTAGGCGCTGTCAAGTCAGTCAACACAAGGACCAGTAGTCTGGGGTTTTTAGTTCACCCAGGTATTCATTGGTCTGCTGGGCAGTCTGGCCTGTTGCCAACAGAGGAAATGCCATCTTGGCTCTAACACCAAGCTTCTGCTTCTCTACCTTTATCTCAGCCTCTCCTGCCCCTCTCCTTTACCATCCTCCCACATCCTCCCCTGCACTCCCAACCCGCCCACTGCTGGGCACAATTTATAAGCATTGAAATCCCCTTAATCCTTTAGAGATGTGGTTTACTTCACCCAAGAATTCGGAGCACTGTGTCCTCTCCAATGCAAAGTGTATTATAACATGAACATAGAATATTGATTCCAGGCATGTGGAATCTTTATCTCCAAGTTCCCACGAAACGCTGCTTTGCATGGCAAATCAGCCCACCATTTCAGCATGTCGGTATCGCCTGGACAGAGGAGCCTCAGCAGCCACCACTACCCCCCAGCTTGCTTTTCACGGTCACATAGGGATGTCAGAGTGTCCCACACCTCGTGCGCTTGAGTAGGTGCTTGCTTGCAGGGGTGGCGTCCACTCAGGTTTGTATTTCGTTAGAGCTCAAGAACAACTGAGCATTGGCAAACTCCCCCAGCCACAGCCAGGCAGCTGCCGTGAAAATGTCATCAGCCAGTAACCACCAGTAGGGTTGAGTTATGCTCATCACTGTCGCCATGTGCAAGGGGAAAGACAACTCCTGGTGGCTGCCGGATGTGTAATGGGAGGAAATGCCAAGTGAGGAAGCTGGGGGTCCCCACCCCAGCAGCCATGGGTCCTGGCTCCTGGTCCTGCCCCAGGCTGTCCCAGAACTACCAGCCTGGGCTCTCAGAGACTCCGTGGCTCGATTTCAAATTCGGTTGGGTTGTGATGATCATTCAGTCCCTAGGCTGCCACCCATCTGTCTGTCTGTCATCGTGTTGTGGTTTATCTATTGCTGTGATTGCTGGAAGATGTGTCACCAGCTACAACTACAAGCAGAGTGAGCCATGCTGGACACGCTTCATCAGAGCATCCAAGCTAAGACACACTGGAAAGAAGGTCTTATGATTTACTACTGAAAATTAGTCAATGGAACCCTATGGATCACAAGAGAATACTGTCCAAACAAGTGCTAGAAGAGGAGCACCCTAGGTTGGAATAAATTCGAACTATTCATTGGGAGGACTCCCTGGGTAGTGTTTGACTAGCACGCAGAGGTCAGAAGTTAAATCCCACCCAGAGTCCAAGAGGTACCTCGGAAGATAGGCCTGGCAATCTGCTTCCAAGAGATCACAGCCTTAAAAAGCCTATGGAGCAGTTCTACTCTGAAATGCATGGGGGTCGCTATGAGTCAAGAAGGACTCAACAGCAGCTACCAACAACAACACTATATAAAGAATGCTTGCAAGTCCTTAGGACAAAATACACCGTGGCCACAATAGCATCGACCCTACAGGACAGGGCAACTTATTTTCTTTTGTACCAGGGGACGAAACTGTACAACAGAATTAAAAACTGCCTGCTCTTGCACCATCCCCACAGTTGTTGGTACATTTGAGCCCATTGCAGTAGCCACTGTGGACATTCATCTTATCAAGTGTCTTCTTCCTTTTTGCTGCCCCTGTACTTTACCAAGCATCATGTCCTTTCCTAAGAACCAGCCTCTCCTGATAGCATGTCCAAAGGATGTGAGATGAAGACTTGCCATCCTCACTTCTAAGGGGCATTCTGGCTGTACTTCTGAGATAGTTTATTGTGCCAGCCTGGCCGATAAACACAAGTGGGTTTAATTGAAGGGCGGAGAGATAAATGGCTCGGTGAGCCTCGCCTTTCTTGTCTCTTGCTCTTTGATCATTGGACCAGTGTGTGACTTGCTTGCTTGTTCTGTGCCCCAATTTACAGGCTACACTACCTGTGGTACGCCTAGCCTGTGGACTGTCGCCATAAGTTGAGGTCCCTTTAAGACCACACGATTGAAATTTACATCTCTGGAGCTGGGGACTGACAATTTGTGACCTGGCTGACAGTTGGGGACCTGCCTGGCTGTTTTGCTTCCACTGCTGGGATAGACTAGCTCTCTCTCTACATAGGACTACCAGATGGCCCTCAAGACTTGAAGGACTGCTAGTGTCTCACAACTCTCTCATGGGAGTGAGTTGTACTGAGCCATTTGTACTGCTTTATAATTTAACTGTTCATTTCTTGTATTATATATCAATCTATCTGTTTATAATTTAACAGTTCATTTCTTGTGTTATATATGTCTATCTTTATAAATACATACATACATATATATACATATATATATATAATTATCAGCAATTTGATTTAATCTCTCTAGGGAACCCTGTCTAACACAACTTCCTCAAAGATGGATTTGCTAGTTCTTCTGACAGCCCAGAAGACTTTCGGTATTGTTTGCACCATCATTCACATAAATCGATTCTTCTTCAGTCTTCATTACTCACTGTCCAGCTCTCACATGCATAGACCATTGAAACTACCTGCCTTGAATTCAGAGCTCAGGGTACACTACTAAAAGTCACATAGCTTGTGAGTGGCAGAAACATGTCTGTTGCCAGGATCTGTCTACTTTATTTTATTACAACTTCATACTCAAAGGTGCTTTAGGCAAACTTATTTTGTTTTTTGACCACATGTCCCAATAATATAACCAGGCTCAGACCTGCCGGAGACCAGCTCCGGCGTGTTCCTCACAGAAAGCTGAAGTTGGGTGAGTGGTCTTAAGAAAAAGGAGAATATAGAAAAGTAGGGTTCAGGAGGACCAAAGAAACATTCTGAAGCCTGAATGTATGCAATGGCACTTTATTAAAAGCTGTGTTTTCTTTTATTCCCCATTTCTTGGCTCCTTCTGGGAAAACAACCAAGTCCAGACAAAAACATCTGCACTTTGCAGCCACATCCTTGCAAGTCAAGGTTAAGCAAAGTAGTTTGTTCCAAAACATCTTAGCAGATCCAAGAAGCAAAGTTATTCTGCTAAATACAAAAGTTCATACAGCTCCCATGAGAACTTTTAACTAAGGGTGAAGTCCCACTCTTTATACCCATTAGGCCGGTTAGGATAGGGTTCTCACCCTCTCCATTCCATAAGACCATGGGGAAGAAATGGGAAATCACCCTACACAGACCCTCACATTGTAATGATGATTCAGCTAGATGCCAGAGAGGTACAAAGACCCCAACCATATAACTGACAGGAGCCTAGGTACTGACTGTCACCTGAAAGGCCATTCTTTCAACAAATATTTATTGAGCGTTTTTCAAATGCAAAGTTTTTCCAAAGCTTTAAGAAGACCCAGATGAAGAGAACACAGTCCCTGCTCTCACGAGACTCACAGATACGACTTCAGACCATTCAGATCAGGGACACCACAGATAGATGCTGAAAAAAAATCATTAAAAAATAACAAGACACACGGAATCCAGGACAGATAAAACCCGCAGAAACAGGAATGGGAGTAGCAATACTGTTGCAGTTATATAATCTCCCGGCAACTTGTCAAGGGGTGGAGTCTAGACTGTCAATCAGGCCATAGTCAATGAGGCTTCTGTTTGGGCATGGCCTTCTCTTGAGGATTTTGGGAACTCCTGTATTCCTCCCTGGAGGCAGGAGACACTCTCTGCTTGACATTCCTGCTGACAAGGCACATGGAGCCACTGATGGTAACCTGAACCTTGGAGGGGGAGGAGTCACGTGGAGACCCACACCAGCTTCCACCGTCACTGGATCCATAAGACTTTCCACCCACTGGCCTATGATCTTCCTACACTTGTTGTCATTGCATGTGTTGCGTGAGTCTGAAGAAGAATTTACAGACTGTTATCGGACATATGGGTTAATATCGGACTTATGAACTTGATCTGGACTGGGCTGGGATATTTTCTTAATATACAATTACTATTTTATATAATGCTCTTTTTCATACACATATGAGTGTCTATGAATGTGCTTCTATAGTCAACTCGGCCTAATTCAGATACCATGAGGGCACAGGGAGGGTGTGTGGAGAAGGGGAGGAAAAAGGAACTGATAGCAATGATGGATGTAGAACACCCCCCCCCCCCAGGGGCCG
>NW_022106084.1:11968221-11978126 GCF_000313985.2 Echinops telfairi | reverse complement strand
AGCATATGTACAAACTCGCTTGATCTAATTGATTTATGGATTGTTATAATACCTGTAAGAGCCCCCATTAAAATGTTGTTTTTTTTTTAATAACAACATAAACTCACTGCCATGGAGTCAATTTTGCCTCAGTATAAAACATCCCCTGTGGGTTTCCAAGATTGCTACTCTTTAAGGAAACAGAAAGCCTTTTCTTTCTCCAGCAGAGTGGCTGATGGTTTCAACTACTGACCTTGAGGTTAGCAGCCACCACCAAACCATGGCTCCTGAGGATGCTGATAGAAAGGGAGAACCTTGTAGAACAGAACTTAAAATTCTTTAATAATCTAGACTAACTTAACTGGAAGAGTCTCAGAGATTATGACCCTAGGTTACTCTTCAAATCTTGAATTAAAACTGTCCCCTGAAGTCATCTTTAAACCAAATAACAATTTAGCTCAAAAAGGATTGCATCCTTGAGTATTGCAGTCTTAAAAAAAATCAGCGCAAAACTACATAGGCCACAGATATTTCAAAGTATATGTGAGAGGGTTGTGGCAGGGGGATTAAGCAAAAAGAAAGGAAACAACCTAGAATAGAAAGAACAAGAATGTTGATTCAATATGAAGAGTGTGACCAATGCCACTGAACACTGTGTCCAGAAAGGGTTGAACGGGAACAGATTTTGCTTTGTATATTTTCACAAAACAACATTAAATCTTAGTAGAAAAAGAGAGACTCACATCTGTGTGAGGCAGACTGCCAGATACTAGGTCATATATAATGCTAAGTTTTGAATATTATCCCATTTTATTTGGAAAGTATGGAAAGCCAAGGATGGAATGAGGTATTCACAGAGGAGATGACATTTAGTGATCCAGGAAAGATGGCTAGGAATGAGCTCATTCCCGAGTGTTTCCGCTGGGTTGCAAACAACATCAGCAAACACATGTCAAATCACCTGTCTCATCCTCTAACTCAGAGCTGTGCAACAGAACTCTCTTCAATGATGAAAATGTTCCAGAGCAGCGGTTCTCAACCTGTGGGTCGTGACCCCTCTCTGGGTTAAGCAACCCTTTCACATGGGTTACCTGATTCATCACAGTAGCAATATTACAGTTATGAAGTAGCAACGGAAGTAATTTTATGGTTGGAGGGTCACCACAACATGAGGAACTATATGAAAAGGTTGCGGGATTAGGAGGTTGAGAACCACTGTTCTAAAGGCATGTCTTCCAATCTGGTAGCTACTACATCTTATCAGGAAAGACCAGTGCATGGAAAAGGACATCGTGCTCGGTAAAACTGAAGGTCTGCAAAAAAGATGATGACTATCAAGGAGATGGATTGACACAGTGGCTACAACAATGGGCTCCAACCCAACAACCACAGCAAGATTTGGCACAGGACCAGGCAGTGTCCTCAAAGTAACATCCTTGATCTTCAATATTTTAAAAAGATCTCGTGTAGCACATTTAGCTAATGCAACGTGTCATTCGATCTCTTGACTGACGCTTCCATGAGCATTGATCTGGATTAGGGTTTGAAAAATTCCCTTTGGAGGCTCACTCATACAGGAGGCTAACACAGTGATCATCTTTCCTCACTACACAGAGTGTCATGCCCCACCCACATTGATCTCCTTCCTGTTCCTGGAAGAAGCTTGGAGAACCCAGTCACAGGCCATTTGTACTGATTGTCTCTCCTACCTGGATCACTTTCCCCACAGCCACATGGCCCAGTCCTGGGTCTTCCTGCCTTTATTCAAGTACTGCACTCTCAATGAGATCTTCCTTGGATGCGATGCCCTACTACCCCAAAGTTTCCCATCCAATGCAGTTTAGTGAGATCAGTCTCACTGCTACCTGAAGGGTGGAGTCTGGGCACTAGCATCTCAGAGAATGGAACATAATCAGAACAGACATGTCACCATACCTCTCATGCTAAAAGACTGCTAACTGCAAGATCAAAATCACCACACCACCAGCCATTTCTTAGGAGAAAGACTGAAAGTTACAGTCTCAGAAACCCACAGGGGGAAGTTCTACCATGACCTACGGGGTCATTATGAATCAGTATCGACTCTATGGCAGTATGTTTGCATTCAGAGGGGGGAGGGCATTCTAATGAGCGCTGGGTCACATACCCTGATCAATCCAACTGGCAGCTGTGTCAGCTGGCTAAGACTTCAAAGGGCTGAATAGGCAACACAGAGCCCAGTGCTGTGGGCAGAACTTTGTGGGGATCAGAAGGATCTGCAGTGACGGTGTCCTGCTCAGTGACCTCAGATAATCCTCTCCCTAGTCTGGGCTTCAGCACCTTCTTTTGCAAAACGGGATGATTGTATTAGAGAACCACTAAACTCTCACATTCTTCAGCAACCAGGCAGCAATTGTGAATCCGGGAGAGGAGCAAAGACTATGCTGGTGCCTCTGCAAATCTTGAGAAACCTGGATCTGGCTGAATTGTCCACTGCGAAGCACCTAAAATCCTGAGAGCTGCTGTTCAGGTCTCCCCCTGCCTGTGTCCCATGTAAGACTTAATAAATGTTCTCCTTATATTATCTTTAGGAGCCCTGGTGACAAAGTGGCAAAATCCCTTCACATTGGGCTGCTAATTGTAGGGTTGGCAGTTCAGACACACCCACTGCATCCCTGGAGAAAGGGAGCTTTCTACTCCCAGAAAGAATTATTGTCTCAGAAACCCACAAGGACAGTTGTATCCTGTAACTATGAGTCAGAATTGGCCCAATAGCAGTGCGTGAGTGAGCTTTAAACAGCATTTGAGATTGGGGTCTCTTTTGTAAGTCCCTGCCTGTCCATTGGGTGTCCTGAGGAGAAATTAGATAGGATAAAAAAGGGTAGGAGGCCGTGAGGGAAGAGGGCAAAATGTACTGAAGTAAATTCTGGCAGAAAAGTGTGTGTGTGTGTGTGTGTGTGTGTTCTACTTTAATTCACACAAATCATGGATAAGGGAGGGGACTGAAAAAGTAAACATCCATGAAAAAGAAACATATTTGATCCTTGGTGATTTTCCTTCTGTTGAGCTAAGAGCTGGAGAATGTACTGCATGGGGCAAGACACGGCTCAGGGCCTGGGGTGCTGTTAACACTCCCTCCTGCGTTTACAGGTTGCGAGGTCTCTCTGTAAACAGAAGTGACTTGTTACTTCTGACTTCTTGGGGCTCTAAAAATAATCAGAGGGTGGAAGTTCTAAATCAAGAAAAAAGGAGAGACAAAGGGTTAATGAGAGGACAGAAGTTTGAAGTTTCATTGGATGAACAAAGCATTCAACAAACATGTCAAGGGCTGGCCTCTGCCCGAAGGTGATGATTGAGCACTTCCTTTAGCTCATGTCCTCACTCTTGCAAAGGGCACCTCACACCCTGCACTCCAAGCCAGCCTCACTCAGAGTAGTCAAGTGTGACATGGTGGCCCTTTCATCTCTCTCTGACCCTTCACCATGCCTTCACCTCTATCCCAGTCACTTCATCCTTCTCCCCTCTCCCTGATTTTCCTCATGGAAAGATCTAATTCATGCTAACTGGTAAGAGCTAGTTAGCACACAAGTGAGGAGATATCTCCTTCCTCCACCTATGCTGCAGAAAAGGAAACTCAGGCTGGAGCTCATTTGCCCAACTGTCAAAGGTCTCATCATGGGCAGGACAATAATGTGAAAATCCAAGTAAGCAGCCCCAGAGCAAGAGCTCCTAACCCTCATCCCACTGCTGTTCCAGCCCATGGGGTGAAGTGGTGAGAAGCTAACTAGAAGCTGAGAGCCAAGGTAGATACCCAAGGCTTACATGCCAGGGTACTCATTCACTGCCATTGAGTTGATGCTGACTCATAGCGACCCTATAGGACAGGGTAGAACTGCTCCTGTAGGTTACTGGGACTGTATCTCTTTATAGGGGTAAAAAGCCCCTTCTTTCCCTCGTGGAGTGGCTAGTGGTTTTAAACTGTTAACCAAAGCATAACCACTACACCACCAGGACTCCTCGACATGCTAGGGTAATGGTTCAGTTAGATCTCTCATGGTAGAGTTATACCTCGGTCATTGGCTCCATGCAAGAAAGAATTCACACTGAAGCCTGTTTTGTGATCCAAGTGAGTTTTGTGAGAGTTAGAAGTTTCAGGTTCACACAGGCACCTTCAGGGCTCCTCACCAACGTGCAGCCTCCCTAGAAGCTGCTCACAAAGTCACGAGGTCGGCTCAGGGCTCCTGCCTTTACAATTATTCCATAGAGAGACTTGGAGGGGAAAGAACAGAATGAGTGAACACAGAAATGAGGTAATGACCAAATTGACTCACAGTTCCAACCCTGCTCTTCTTCTTCCAGGTTCTTCTCTAAGTTGCTAATTGTATGTGTTAGACAGGGTTCTCTAGAGAGATAAAACCAAATTGCTGATAATTAAATATATTTATTTATAAAAATAATTAGATATATAACAAGAAATGAACTGTTAAATCATATACAGATAAATATATAATATAAGAAATGAACAGTTAAATTATAAGCACTACAAATGGCTCAGAGTTGTGAGAGACTAGCAGTCTTTCTCCTCTCTCTGTTGCCAGATCTCCCTCTATTTATAGAGAGAGTGAGGCTATCTCAGCACAGTAGCCAATCACAAGGCAGATCACCAACTGTCAACTAACCACCAGTCCCAATTGCCAGTCCCCAGCTCCAGAGATGCTTTAAAGGGACCTCAACTTACGGAGACACAGTCGACAGGCTAGGCATCCCTCAGGTAGTGTAGTCTATAAATTGAGGCAAAGAACAAGCAAGGCAGCCACACACTTGTCCAATGATCAAAGAGCAAGAGACAAGAAAGGCGAGGCTCACCGATCCATTATCTCTCCGCCTTTCAGTTAATCCTACTTGAATTTATCGGTCAGGCTGGCATAATAAACTATATCAATGTATCTGCACAAAAGGAGCCCTAGTGGCCTAGCAGAGCGCCTAGCACACTGCATAACCACCAAGTCAGCAGTTCGAAATTAGCAGGCACTCTGAAGGAGAACAACAAGCTGTCTGTTCCTTTAAAGAATTACAGTCTTGGTAATGCACAGTGGCAGTTGTACCCTGGCCTATGGGGCTCTCTGAATCTGACTCAACTGGACAGCAGTGAGTATGAGTTTGGTTTGGTTTGCACATGTGCACCGATCCATTGTGGGTCTTGGTATATTGCACACGCTGGTTCAGTGGACCTTGGGTAGAGCTTGAGAATTTGCACTTCCAACAAGCTCCTGATACTGCTAGTCCATGACCATATTTGGAATGGCATGGCTCTGGACAACCCTGGTCATCCTGGTGGTTGCTGTCCCAGTTCAAGGTCCCAAGAAAGCACCAGCTATTCATTTCCCTGGAATGATTTGGACTGATCTTCCCCAGCCATTTCATGAAGGTTTTTGTCTATTTGTTCTATGACACTGAAAAGTTTGTGTCTGAGCTACGCAGCTCAGGCTGTATTGTCTATCTTCTTTGCCCTCTTGGACTGGAGATGGATCATCTATGAAGTGATGAGGATAAGAAGGGTAGGGTGTCCCTGGTTAGTGTGAACAGTTAACATGCTCAACTTGTGCTAATTAAAAGGTTTGTGGTTCAAATCCAAAGCCACTCAGAGGAATGGCCTGCCGATTGACTTCTGAACCACCAGCTGTTGAAAGCTCTGTGTGGTCCCATTTTGATGACACACATGGGGTCACCGTCAGTTGGAATGGACTCTTAGGCAACTGGTTTAGTAAGCAGCACAAAGCAGGAAGCTCCTTGGTGAGCTGGGGGGACACAGTAGCTGAAACAATTGGCTCCAACATACCACTTCTGTGACTGGCAAAGGACCGGGTATTGCTGCCTTGTGTTGCAAAGAAGGTCATATGAAGTCAGAATGACTGGACAGCACTAACAACAACATTGAATGTCAGGGCCCTTTACTTCCATAGACCACTGACAAGGTTCAAAGACCCGCATGCTAGTACAGTTTCAGAGTTAGACATTTTTAGAAAAACAAAGTTTGCAAAAGTAAAATCTTGGTTCATATTTTACAGTGCATCCACAATTGGTAGAACTCTTAAGGTCCACAGCAACCTGCTTAAGGTACCCTCCACTTGCTCAACTGTACCTCTATACTAATTCACCACCATTGACTCTATTGTGACTCATATTGACCTTATAGGACAGGTTAAATTTCCCCTATGATTTTTTCTGAAACTGTATCTCCCTTTTTTTGTGTGTGATAGGGACAGTGAGTGAAAGTGAGAGTGAGAATGAGTTGATAGGGAGAGTGAGTGAGAGGGAGAGGAATGAGAGGTAGAGTTAGTGAGTGATTTGAGAGGGAGAGTGAGTGAGAGGAAGAGTGAGTTAGAGGAAGAGTGAGTGAGTGAGCTGAGAGTGAGAGGGTGTGAGAGGCAGAGTGAGTGAAACTATCTTCTTATGGGGGTAGAAAGCATTCTCTTTCTCCTGCAGCTGGTGGGTTCAAACTGCCAACCTTGTATTTAGCAGCTAAGGACTGCCTTGCATTCCTATGAAACCAAAATCTACCTCACTGCCATGGAGGTGATGATGAATCATAGTGATCCTACAGGGCAGAGTAGATCTGTCCCTGTGAGTTTCTGAAACTGTAAATCTTTATAGGAGTAGACAGACCCTTCTTTCTCCCACGGAGTGGCTGGTGGTTTCAAACTGCTGGCTTTGCTGTTAGCAGCCCAACCTGTAAACACTATGCCATCAAGGCTCCTTTTGTATCCCTATAAGTAGATAAATATTTCTCTTATATCTGTGTTTCAACCAAAGGCTGGCTATAAAGGAAAAGAATTCCATGAGTGTCAAGAATGATATGAAAATGTGGAGTTCCTTGAGGAAAGGAAATATATGCTTGTGTATATAACTGGAGTTCTGGTGGCAAGAGTGGTCAGGAGTTGGGCTGTTTTTCTCAAGGTCAGCAGTTTGAATGACCAACTGCTCCTCAGGAGAAAGAGGGTATTTTCTACTCCCTTAAAGAATACTGTCTCAGAAACCCACTGGGGGTGTTTTATTCTGTCCCCTAGGGTCTGTGAGTTGGAATGGACTCGATGGCAGTGAGGGCATGTAAATATGCAAACACCCAACACAGATTTAGGATTTGTCCTGCTCCCTCAGCCCTGTGGATATCTGCATCTGCAGTCATGGACCTGGCCTTCTGTGAAGAATCTATTAGAGCAACCCCACCAAGAAAATGAGTTTCTTCTGTGTCAGTCAATTACCCTCCCAAAGTTCAGGATGAAGCCACCATCCTTGGTCTCCCAGACAAGCAGGCTCAGCATCCCCTTGACGTGGTTGCATGGCATAGGCCACTCATGCAATGCACTGCATATGCTCTATTTAATGCACTATCACAAGCAAGTCTACATGGGTGATAACTCTGAAAACCTCACCCAAACATCTGGCTTCATCAAAGTGCATGGAGTCATGTGTAGCAGTCGACCAGTTCGACTCCACAATGGCTGCACCTTAGCATTGCCCAGGGGACTTTCGCACTGACTGTGAATTGAGTCCCACTCCCAGTGAGCTTTGCTTAATTGGTCTGGGATGGGGCCAGGACAATGGGAGGCTTGAAAGCTCCTAAGGGATTCCAATGTACAACCAAGGATGAACATCACTGCCTTTGGGCATCAGACCCGGGAAGGCCCTTGGAACGTTGCCACTCAAAGTATGATAGGTCAAGGAACCAGCAACATCAGCATTAACTTGTTCCATGCTGACTCAGAGTTGGTGCTGACTCATAGTGACCCTATAGGAGAAGGGTAGAGTTGCCCCTGTGGGTTTCCCAGCCTATCACTCTTGACTGGAGTCGACAGCCTCATCTTTCTTCCAAGGAGTGGTTGGTGGTTTAGTACTACTGAGCTAGTGGTTAACAGCCCAAGAGTACCAGAGCCTCTAGAAGTGCAGTATCACAGGCCCCACCCTGAACCCACAAAATCAGAATCTGCCCCCCACACACACACACACCCTGATTTACAGGGACCTGGGGATGTGCATGCATGTGAAATTTTAAGAAATACTGCCTTAGAAACCATTACTTTCCTGTCAGTGGTGCAGAAATGGAAGCCCATTTGCCATGCTCCCCTAGAAGCATTTTGAGGTTCCAGTGCTCGTATATCCTGGCTATCAGCCAGATTTCCTATTCTAACCTGGACTGGTGTCACTGTAGAAGGGTATTGGTGAGTCCTCAGTATGAACAGCTCAAAATTAGGTCTAGAGACACAGCTCCCATTTCAGAATAGTAGAATCCACAGTTTAATGTGGAACTTCTGGCTTTTACTGGCTTGGGGTAGGGTATAGGGGAAACATGTTTCAGCAAGAGCTTTATGTATTCTGGTTGTACACAATGAGTTTGTTTTGAGACATATTTATGCCTGAGATTGTTATGTATTCTCTTTATCTCCCATGCAAGGTTAAATTTTTTGAAAATTTATATTTGCTTTTTATCACCCAGACATGTAAGTGATTTATAGCTAGGTCTGATGGATTGGAATGAGATGGCCAAGCCTAGATTAACCATGGGTCCTGGTGACCATTGATCAGTCCTTGTTATTAATGATACTTTCTTCTCTTAAGATAAATATGCAGGTGGGTATCATTTTGCTATGTAGGCACTTCATTGTGCTGTTTTAAGTTCACCCAACAATTAAAAAAAAGACAGACATATTGAAATCTCGTATGCTGAATAGTTCATGTGGAAAAATTGGGGGGAGAGCAAAAGAGAAGTGACTCGTGGTGTAGTCTTACTTATTGCTCATTACACAGGAATACTGAGAAGTTTTATTACATAAACACTAGAAACTAGGAGAGATGAAATGGTGGCTCCGTGGCAGAATTCTCATTAGTCATGCAGGAAACTTGGGTTCAATTGTTGGCCATTGCACCTCCTGTTACAGCTACCTCCTATCTGCTAGTGGAGGCTGGCATATTGCTATGATGCTGAACAGATTTCAGCAAAGTTTTCAGCCTACAGACGGACTAGGAGGAAAAGCCTGGTGACCTACTTCCAGCCATCAGCCACTGAAATCCCCGCAGCTGGCAGGGGGTCAAGTCTACAATCCATGGAAGGAATGGGGCAGGACCGGTGGGCATTGAGTTCTGTAGCGCACAGAGTCCGCATGAGTCAGGAGCTTCCTGACTTAAAGGCAATGGGCCACAGCACTCACCAGGAATGCAGTGATTGGAGAATGTAGGGGCCCTACATGTGGCCCCATTCCCATCAAGCCTTAAGTCATGCAACCAACTCTGGAAAATGAAAGATGCTCAGGTTACATAGGAATACTTGAAGGCCCTGGTGTAAACTGGTTCAGTCCAGGATAGTTCTGGAAACCACCAAGGTAAGCTTCCAGCTGAAACCACTAACTTAGCTCCAGTGCGAGCGGATGAGTGTCTGAGCATGCAACCAGCCACCATCAGTGTTTTATTGTTGTTGTTGCTGTTCACTTCCATAGAGTTGATGCCGACTTGCAGTGACCCTATAAGACAGGGTAACATCTGCCCTCTGAGTTACAGGCACTGTGACCCTTTATGGGAGTAAAAAGCCTCATCTTTCTCTTGAGGGGTAGCTGGTGGTTTTGAACGGCTGATCTTGCCATTAGTCCATTGCGTAACCAGGTGCCGTCAATTTGGTTCCAACTCATGGCCACTCTATGGAAAGGAGAACAAAACATCATGCTGCCAGGCGCCATTCTCACAGCCATTCCTACATTTAAGCTACACTGTGTCAACCCATCTCGCAGAGGTTTGTCCTCCTTTTGCCTTGACCAAACATGCTGCCCTTCTCCGGAGACTGGTCCCTCCTGATAACACCCAAAGTCCATGAATCCAAGTCTCACCATCCTCGCTTCTTTTTTAAAAAAAATAGTTTTATTAGGGGCTCATACAACTCTTATCACAATCCATACATA
>NW_022106084.1:11947117-11958979 GCF_000313985.2 Echinops telfairi | reverse complement strand
TCCTTTTGCAGTAGAGAGTTATTCATCCTCCAATTGTTTGCTCTTGTTTTGTCCATCTTCCTTTTGTTGATTTCCAGCCTTATGGCACAATGGTCAGAGAGAGAGGTCTGTATAATATCAATGTGCTTAAATTTATGTAGATTCACCTTATGCCCCAGCATGTGGTCTATCTTCAAATATGTGCCATGTGGGCTTGAAAAGAATGTGATTTTCCAGGTTAAATTGTCTAATTGTCGTGTTTAGATCTCTAGCTTCCTTCTTGAGTTTCTTTCCCTGTGATCTATCTTTCTCAGAGAGTGGTGTGTTGATATCACCCAGTATAATTGTTGATGTTGTGATTTCTTTTTTAATCTTTTGGAGTGTTTGGTTGACTTATTCAGCGGGTCTCTCATTCATGGAATATATGTTTACAATGCTTAGTGGTTCTTTATCTACCATTTCCTTGAGCATTATATAGTGTCCCTCCTTATCTCATTTTATGGTTTGCACTTTGAGGTCAATTTTATCCGATATTAGGATTACAACTCCTGCTTTTTTTGAATTGCTGTTTGCTTGGTATGAGGTTCTCCAGCCTTTGATTCTCAGCCTATTTTGGTCTGTAGCCTTGACATGTGTCTGCTGTAGGCAGCAGATTTATGGGTTGTTTTTTCTAAGTCAGTCTACTAGTGTCAGTCTTTTAATGCCTGAGTTCAGGCCATTGATATTTAGGGTTATTATCTCCATCTGTGGACTCTGTGATGTCAGCTTATACCTTTTTTGTTGGGAGTTTTCCTCCTTTCCTTTCCTATTAGTGTGTTGTGTGTGCGCATGCGTGTGTGTGTGTGTGTGTATGTGTGTGTGTGTATCATTCTTGACTTCTATCCATCCTTAAGTCAATGCTATCTTGTGGTCTGTTTTCACTTTGTTGCCCTCTGGGTGAGGTTGTTCTATGTGGCGGTCTCTTATTTATGCTTGGTGAGTGTTGTGCTTCTGCCCATACTGGGTCAGCAAGGATCTTGTGTAGTACCGGGTTTCTTGTAATGTATTCTTTGAGTTTTTCCTTGTCTGGGAAGACTCTTACTTCTCCATCTATCATGATCGATCATTTGTCTGGCTAGAGTATTCTTGGTTTTGCATTGTTTTCCTTCAGTTTTAGGAATATGTTTCTCCACCGTCTCCTCTTCTTCATAGTTTCTGCTGATAGGTCTGAGCATATTCTTATTTGGGAACCTTTATATATGATTGCTTGTTTTTCCTAGCTGCTCTCATGATTTTCTGCTTTTCCTCAAAGTTGGATAGTTTAACTATTATGTGCCTTGGTGACTTCTTCTTGGGATTTAGTCTAGTTGGTGTTCTTTTAGCCTCCTGAATGAACTCCTGAATGGTTGCCTGGTTTTCAATCATTAAGCTAGGGAAATTTTCCTTTAAGAATTCTCACTATTGTTGTAGATGACTTCTTTCTTGTGTCTTCCCCTGGTAAGCCAAGAATTCAAATGTTGTTCTGCTTCATAGCATCAGACATAGCTCTTAGGTTTTCTTTAGCTTCTCTGATGATCTTATTAGATTTTTGTTCACGTTTGTTAAAGTCTGCTTGGCTGTCCTCCAAGTCACTGATCAAGTTCTCTGATTCCTCCAGTCGATTCTTGAGGTCTGCGTTTTTAGTACAGGTTTTTGTTATCTCCTCCCTAAGCTCCTGTATTTGCCTTGTGTGTATGGCCTTTATCTCCTCTATCATTTCATCTTTTTTCTGTATTGTTTCCCTCATATCCTGTATGATTCCAAGCAGCATTCTGTAAATTTATTTCTGTGGCAGCTCAATGTCTGCTTCTTCTATGCTTGTCATTATATTAGGGGCATCTTCTGCCATTGCCTTTTGTTTCTCCTGTTTTTTTTGTTGAGGTCATTCGGGCTGATAGCTGTTTGTGTTGCATTGTTTTAGAGGAGCCGGATGCTATTTTCCAGGGAGTCAAAGAGCATTGGCTCTCTCTGGGAGACTTGTAGGAATGCTTCTTTGACCTGCCTACAGCTAAGTTTATTATGGAATTAACCTACCACTTTATCCTCCTGTCAATTCCCTATCATAGGAGTGCCCCAGAAGGCTGGTGAGTTGCCTGTTTTGGTGTTAGGGAGGTTGGGCAGAGGTTCCTGCAACAGCTTGGATGTTGATGAATGTTTGTCGAGCTGCCTTATGCCCCCAGGTATACAGGCAGGAATTCCCCAGGAAGAAGTTGGGCATAGTATCCCCTGGAGGGAAAGCAGGACTTTCCCTTACCTCAGGCTAGCTAGTCAAGGTCTAGCTCACCTAGCTGGGTGTGGTGCAAGCGTAAATGCCCTAGGCTAAGGGGAATGGTGTGGAAGTCATCAGTGGAGTGTGAGAGAACAGCAAAGAGGCGAAGAAGAGAAAAAAATTAAAAGTAAGACCGTTTAGATTGTGCGGGAATATAGGGAAGAGAAGGAAAGCTACTATTGTAAAGCCAGATGGCCCCCATGACTGGTCCTGCGATCTCGGGCAGGCTGTGGTTTCATGTTTCCCAGCAGTACAAAGTAGGATGTACCCAGAGACTGAGGCTAGCCAATCCGGGAGCAGCAAGAAAAGCCCAAACACCGAGGGGAGGACTAACCAGCCAGCGCAGGAACTACACACAAAGGACCAGTCGGCCAACCTACCTCAATGAGCTAATCGGTGGACTGACGGGGGGGGGGGGGGGGGAAAGGGGGGCTGGGAACACCCCATTATGTACTGCACAGATATATACTTAAGAATTTCTTTTGTTCTGGGCTATTGTCCGAGATGGTGCACACAGTAAGGCACCTGAGGACTTGAGCCCTGGCTTAAGCTAGCATAATAAATCTCTTCTGTAATTGCAGCCTTGTGTTTGATCTCCTTCTATTAAAAGGGTAATTGCTCCAGGTCCCTAACACTATGTAGCTGAGTCCCACTCCCTGTCCGTGGAGCTGTAAGGGTTTAATCCCTGCCCCAAGGCGGTGGGAAGCCACAGCTGAGTGGAGAAAAAGCCCCTGTGCAGCCCTCAAAGACCGTGGGGGTACAGAGAGCAGAGATGTAAACAAAAGCAACAATGGAGCAGAACCCTGATCCTTGCCTGTTGAGCTGGGAGGGTTTAGTCCCCACCCCGAGGTGGTTGTGGGAAGCTGTGGCTGTGCCAAGAAAAAACCCCTGCGCAGACGTCCCAGACTGTGGGGGAACAGAGAGCAGAGATGTAAACAAAAGCAACAATGTAGCTGAACTCTGATCCCTGCCCGTGGAGCTGCAAGTGTCCAGTTCCTGCCTTGAGGCAGATGGGGGGAAAACTGTGGCTGTGTTGAGACCAAAACCCCCTACAGGCTCCAAATGGTGCCGGCTCTAGCAGAGACAGTGGCGGGATCATGGTCAAGCCCCAGCCGGCTTTCACTGAGGTAAGCCAAAAGCCTCCAGCCCCTCAAAACCCAATGGGTCTATGCCTACTTATCTTTATAATGTTCCTCCTGTGTTCCAGCTATGTTAAAGTTCCCTCTAAGCAACTCTCCTTGGCTGGATTCTGTGGAGTCCCTCTGGTATGTGTCACTCCGTCACCATCATTCCAGAAGACCATCCTCGCTTCTTAGAAGCAATCTGACTATACTTCTTCCAACATAGATTTGTTTGTTGTCCTAGAAGTTCCTTGGCATATTCAATACGCCTCACCAAGACCATATTTCAAATGCATCAATTCTTGTGTGGCTTCCTTGTTCATTTTCCAGCTTACACATGAAAATAACCATGCCTTGGCTCAGATGCTCCTGAGTTCTCAAGGTGACAAGGTCAACTTGTTTAAGAAAAAAATTAAAGAGGTCTTTTGCAGCAAATCCATCCAATGCAATCTATGAGCATTGATTGTGGATGGGTCCACATAAGATGAAATGCTTCACCATTTCAATATATTCTGTTTATCATGTTGCTTATTGGTCCATTGGTGAGGATTCTTGTTCTCCTTATCTCGAGTTGTAATCCATGATGAAGACAATCATCTTCGAACTTCATCATTAAGTGCTTCAACTCCTCTTCCCTTGCGGCAAGTAAGGTGGGTCGTATGCATATCGCAGACTGTTCTCAAGTCTTTCTCCAATCCGGAGGTCTCCAATTCAGCCATTCAAAACTCAAAACAGCTCAATGCCATGGAAGTCCAGTTAATTCTAACAAGAGCAACCCAATAGGCCAGGGAAGAACTTCCCGGAAGTTTTACAAGGCTGTAATCTTTGTGGCAGCAGATGGTCACATCTTTCTCATTCAGGATAGCTGCTGAATCCCAAGTGCTGCCGTTTCGGTTAACCACTAACATACCGGGACTCCAAGTGTGACCTAGAAGACACAATTGTTTTCCGACACCAAAAGGATTGTTAGGTGTGAATCCTTGATCAAGGGTGGTCCAGCAGACCTGCTTAGCATTCACCCAGGTGCAAAATCCAGCAAGTGGATGAATTATTATTTTTTTAATGAAGTAACAGACCCAGGTATAGCAGGAAGCCGGCTTTCTAATATCACCATGGCTTTGATAAATATGTCCCATTCCTTGATAACATTTCCAAATCCTTTAATTTCCTGCAGCTCAATTCCTGATGCCTGGCTGTCATAAAATGTGTGATGGGAGACCAAATGTCAATAAACTCTCCCTGTGTGCCTCAATTCAGCACATAATCAGCTCCACGGTAAAAACATGGTAAGTCAGTTATGTGCTGGTGGGGATGGGAAGAGGCTGGGCTAAGTGCCCTCTCAGTTTTGTCTTCCGATGGAGCTGACCAAAAGGACTTCTTATTTCAGCCTATAAGGAGAATGAGACTTGGGTTTTCCCCCGTTTTTCTTTTCTCTTCCCCTTTTGCCACTTTCCCCTTGGAGGGACAACCTGCTCTGCTGTTCTGAAAGGGCTGTCTGCTTTATGCTTCACTCTCCACTCCATTAAATCAACTTTCATCACATTAAAAACAGGTTTTCAGGGTGGTCAGAGAGCTTTGCTCTGAGGGATGATGCTATAATGAGAATGACATGTATGAAAAAGCATTTTTAAGCGCAATCCTAGGCGGACCATGGGGAAGTCTGAAAGGGGGAGGGGGAGCGGTGTACCTCACTTTAGACAAGAGCCAGGCTTCTGAGGGGCGAGTCTCTACCTGGAAGGCTGCAGAAGGCTTCATTCCCTCACTCACTTATTCACTCATTCATTCAACCAGCTTGGTACAGCACTTACTAAATGCCAGGCCTTGGGATTCTATCACTGAACAAAAGAGACAAAAATCCTCATTCCCTCAAGAAGCTTCCCTAAACACAGGCATTCAAACCCCTCCTAGGGAATGCATGTATAGTCCGACTTACGTGAAAGCATAAGAAGGGGCTGATGTGAGGGGTTTCAGACAGACACACACACACACACACACACACACACGTTCACATATGACTCCCATTGCAGCGCCAAAGTGTAGTAGTCTCCCAGGAGACACACTTCGTTAGAGTTAAATCACCTTTTTTTTTTTTCATAAGTGCTCTTTATTTTATTTTTGCTGAGAGGAATTGCCCTTGCCCTTGGAAGGGATTAGCTGTTATTGCTCTCTAGCACTTTAGTGTGAATTTATTTATTGGCTCCTTTTCCTGCTTAGATAGGAGGGCCCTCCAGGGCTGCTAAAAGCTAGGGAAATCCCAAAAAGGCAGCAACAAGAGAGGCTGAGGACAATTGGGGCCAGTGTTTCTCATATGAGTCCCCAGGGGCCACTTGTTAAAGATGAAGATTACACACACACACTGCCCTACCACCCATTCAATATGGCCCCACTAAATAAGGATCCTACCCCACCATCTCTCCGGGATCCCCTGAATTGGCCCTGCCCATGACACAAGCCAGGGCCATTTAAAGTCACTCTTTAGGCAAAAAGACAGTGACTGAGGTTTTCCAAACCAGGATAAAGCCCATTTGTTAAGCACTTGATTATTAACCAAAAGGTTGATGCTTCAAACCCACCCACAGGTTCCTCGGAAAGCAGGCCTGGCAATCTGTTTCTGAAAGGTCATAATCTTGAAAATGATCCCTGGTGACATATTGTCCTGCTAGCCATAAGGTCATCAGTTCAAAAGCACCAACTGCTTTCTACTCCTGTAAAGATGTATAGTCTCAGAAACATATCAGGGCAATTATATTCCATTGCCACGAGTCAGAATTGACTCAATGGCAGTGAGTGGATAGGCTGGAATTTATTGGACACCAACTAACACCAAGAACAATTATTTTAGGTGGCAGTGCCATTCTTCTGCTTTATCTAGAACCTGAACTCTCTGAGTCATTAACAATTTAGACAACAGCCAAATAATAATAAACTACAGAAGGATAAACAAAAGCTAAAGAGGTTACTTCTGTTTGGGTTTTAGTTTTTTTTTTTAGCAGAATATATGAAATATAAAGGATCAGAGACTTGCATAACTTAAATATAAACCTGTTATTCAACCCCCAGATTTCTTGCCACAAAATAATGTCTCACAATAGTAATGGCCTCTGGCCTGCCAAGAAAGCATGGCTTCTGCATTAGATCACATCAAGGAGATAGCTCTAAGGCCCTGTACTAAGACCACAAAATAATATAATGCAGTGCCTTGAGTCTCATGTACTCAAAACGTTTTCTAAGAGTCTTCAGGAGTCTGTCCTACAGCCTAAATAGGTTGGCTTCAGCCTAAAACAGAGAGGGATCCATCTCAAAGAGATGTGGGGATATGGCTTTCATAAAATGGAGTGTATCATGTAATCCAATGCACGGGAAACCCAGTAAGTTTGGGAAGGCACTGCATTGGATTGGACTAAACAGTCAGAGATAGTGCCACATAAAAAGAGGGAAGCCGACTGAGAAAGCAACCTAGACATTATTGTGGAAAAGGAAAAGTGAATCAGAAGACAATCAAAAGCTACAAGGAACCTGTCATAGGGACAAAGCCTGGTGCCTTCAACTTGTGTGCTCTGGGGGAAATTCGGCAGCCACTAATTAAATTGTGTATAAAAGTTAATCCCTTCAAAGGATTTTGTCAACGGGCTTTCAGCACAACTATCCTGATTAAAAAATCTATCTTGGAAATCAGCCTGCTGTGAGGAAGCTAGCGGTAAGCACATGCTATGATCAAATGGAAGAAAATTGGGTAGCCAACTCAACAGCAAGAACCAAGGCCCTAGACCTATGAACCAAAGCAAACCCATCTTGCCGGGTCTCGCTGCTTTAGCCGATGCCATGTGGAGCGGAGATGAGCCGCCCCGGCCAATCCTTCCTCAAATCACAGAATTGTGGGCAAATAATACACTGAGTGGTATTGAAAGTCACTAAGCAGCAATAGGTAAGTGAAACATATAGGTCTACCAATACCTATATGTAAAGAGTTTTTGGCAACTGGTTTATGGAAGACCCAGGCCCTGATGACGTCCCATAAACACATACTCCTTATCGTAGCCACGGACACTCATGGGAACATTAAAGTTGGGCTTGGGAGAGGAAAAGACAGGTTAAGAAATGAGCAAGATGGCCATGTGGCCTGGATATTGCTCAATCACTCCATTCTCATTGGTCTCTTGGAAGAAGTAGAGGGATGAGAAACCAAAGCTGTAAACATTGTGTGGATTAGAAATGTGTTAAGTTTGGGGTGAGAGCTGAAGGCCTAGGTTGGTAAAATTATTTCTGTGGGATTTTATAGAACCAGAGCTGCTCTGACGCCCAGAATGGAGAGAATGTCATGGTCATTACCCTTGTGTGCATTATTTTGACTGAGTTCCTCCCCTATCGTGTGCCAGGATTCCTGAAGTGCCCCCTTCCCAGCCCTGATACACGGTGTTGCCAAAATGGCTCAGAGAGGTTAAGCAATCTGCTCAAGGTCACATGGTTATCAGTAACAGAGCCAGACACTGAAACGCAAGTAAACTGAATCCTATGCCCAGACCTGGGACACAATTTCTTACTCTCTGAGAGAGCTGGGTAGATGTCCCTAAATCTCTCTCTCTCTCTCTCTCTCTCTCTCTCTCTCTCTCTCTCTCTCTCTCTCTCGTCCACATGTGTATATTGGTTTATTTGTCATCAACATAATTAGTACTTTCTATCCAATTAGAAAATGAATTAAGCCAAAGTTGGTGTTTTACACTTTGCACAGTGACTTTATGAACTATCATGGTTTACTTTCTTTCAGTGGGAGGCGGCTCCAAGGTTCAGACCTCTTCACTCCCCAGTTGAGATCCTACATTCAGACCAGAGTCAGAGGAAAGGATTGACAAGAAAATTTCAGTTCACTGAATGAGATTCCTTTGAAAAGGAAGCCCAAATGGCCCTTATAATCACAGCCATCAAGTCAATACTAGCTCACAGTAAGGGACCCTATAGAATAGGATCCTATAGTACATGGTAGCTCTGTCCCTGTGAGTTTCCAAGACTAATTATATACAAGCAAAAAGTGCCATCTTTTTCCCACAGAGCTGCTGGTGGTATCAAACTGCTGGCTTTTGGTATCTCAGCTCAACTTGTAACCACTACACCACAAGGGCCCTTAGTGAATCTAAAAGGTCTGGACAAATGTAGAGCCAGACTTTATATACTGCAAATGGCTGACCACTACCACCACCACCACCACCACCACCAAAGGCTGACTTTCTGGTGGGGTCTTCTGCTATTGGATGGTCCTCTGTTGTGACCCTCCTCCTTTCAGGTATGCACATTCTGGCACTTTTATCAACCCAGTCCCAGTGCCCCAGACTTCATGCTATGTTCTTGTCTCAGACCCCAAACTCGAGTCTATTAGGTCGTTGTGAGCATAATGTGCACATTCTTACCCCAGCCATTTCATTATCTCCATTACCTTGGTCCTCTTCCATTGGTAAGGAAATGTTTATTAGTCTGCCCTTCCCTTTACTTTGTGCTGAGGGGGTACAAAGGGAAAACTTGTCTCTACTTCTCTTTTGCAGGACTTCTGCCATATCCCTTCATCACCACCTCATTTCCCTTTGCCATTTTCTGATTGCTAAGACTTTTCATCATCATTAAGGAGCTTTGGTGATATAATGGGTTACTGCTATCACCAGGAAAGTAGTTCAAACCCACCGACCTCTCCACAGGAGAAAGATGAAGCTTTCTGCTCCCCTAAAGATTTACAGCTCCAGAAACCCACGGAGGCAGTTCTACTTTGCCCTACAGGCTCACTATGAGTTGGAGTCAACTAGTTGGCAGTGAGTTTGTTTGGTATCGTTTGGTTTGATTTGGTTTTCTACCATCGTGTTATCAACTCTGAGATGGGAAAGAATAGGCCCCAGACCCCACAGTACCCTATCTTGTGTCCCCTAGATTTCTCACTCAACAGTGACTTGTCTTGCACTGATTCTGCCCTCAACTCTGCCCTTTTACCTGAGGCCCCGGGTACTACTGTCGAGTAACAAAGTCCCCCCAAACGCAGTGACTTAAAACACCAGCCATTTTCTCATGCTGACAGATTCCGCGGGTCAGCAATTCAGACAAGGTCCAGCGTGTAGTCTCAGCAGGGAAAACACAGAGAATGAGGTGGCTTGTAAACTGGGCTGATTCGTTGAAGAACTGTGGGAAGAACAGATTTTCATATGTGATAGTGATGTGATGGTTGCATCATGAGGGTTCTTTCATTCACATATCTGCCTCCCCCCTACCCACCTAGGCTGGGCGGACTGTCAGCTGCTTATCTACAGGTAGTCTCTCTATGTAGTTCGAGGTTATTCTTCACAGCAGCATAGTGACCGCAGGATCATTGGATGTCTTACAAGGAAGCTCAAGGCTCAAATTCAAGTGAATAAGGCAGCAACAACACGGCCTGGTCATCAGCATGACATACATTGTATTCTATTGGTTGAAGCAGACACCAGTTTACTCATCTTAAAACAAAAGGGACCCACATCCCACCTTGTGGTGGGAGGAGTGTCTAGATTAGGTGGTAAACAGTCTATGGGTTGAAAGAGATGGCTGGCCACCATCTTGGAAAATCTGATCACGCCCAGTCTGGCCTCTGGTTAAACAATTTATATATTCCCACCTACACTTCAATGCCTGATTCCTCCCCAGGCCTCCTCCTAAAACCCCTTCTTCCAGGAAGCCTTTTCTGATTACTCCAGTCCACCTTACACCCAATTTTATTTCTATCAGCTCTATTGAACATCACAGAGTATAATAGTAGTTGTAGTTGTGGTTGTGGCAGTCGAGGTAGTAATAGTTAATATTATGAGGCGGAATGACTATATATGCTCGCCCAGCGATTTGCAACCTGTGGGTCGCAACCCCTTTGGGGGTCCAATGACCCTTTCAGAGGGGTCACCCAATTCATAACAGTAGCAAAATTACAGTTATGAAGTAGCATCAACAATAATTTTATGGTTGGGGGTCACCACAACACGAGGAACAGTATGAAAGGGTCATGGCATTAAGAAGGTTGAGAACTACTGTGCTATTCCATTGTCAATGAGTCAAGCTTTACTCAGAGTGATCCTATAGGACAAGCTAGAACTGCCCCTTAGGGCTACCAAATATATCCATCTTTACAGAAGCAGCCTGCAGCATCTGCTTCCTGGAGAGCAGCAGGTAGGTTTGAACCACCAACCTTTTGGTTAGCAGTCAATTGCTTCACTACTGTGCCACCAAGGCTCTTTCATATCAAAATCTTAGGGCACTCTATAATTAGCACCCAAAGGAGGCCTGGCAGCATAATGGGTCACATGTTGGGCTGAGAAGTACAAGGTCAGCTGTTTAAAACTATCAGCCACTCTGTGGGACAAAGGTGAAAATTTCTACTCCCATAAAGAGTTCCAGTCCCCGAAATCCACGTAGGCTGTGCATTGGTGTGAGTTGGAATGAATTTGACAGCAGTGAGGTTGTTTGTTTGTTCGATTCATTGGTTGGTTGGTTGGTTTCATGTCTGAGGAAAGCCGAACCCAGAGGTGAGATGCCTAGCCAAGGATATACAGTGAATGATGGGCAAAGCCATGGTGGGAACCCAAGCCACCCGCTCTGGAGTCTGGCCTTCCCCCACATTTGACCTAGCCCCGCAGGAGCTCTGATTTATCAAAAGTAATTTTTCCCCAGCCTGACTAAAACCAAGGTGCTACACTCCTTGGCCCCACCACCATCCTTGGCATGGTGCTCAACTCAGCCAACACTCAGGGGCAGATTTCTAAATGGACTCCAGTTCCCAACCCCAGCACTGACCATTTTACCAAGAGCCTGATGACCTCAACCTCGGCCAGTCCAGAACTAGGCAATGGGCAGAGTTTTAAAAATCGATTCCATAGAACTATTACCTGGCAGAGCCTCTGAATCAGTGCAGGTACTGAGGGAAGATGTCAAGGTGTGTTGTGATTAGGTGCCCTCCAGTTGATTTTCTATGTATGGTGACCACATGTGACAGAGAGGACTTTGTCATTGTGGGGAGAGGGGTAGGCTGTTATCTTTATGGGAGCAAGTCTTCCTCCTGAGTGGGCTCGAATCATTGCAACATCAGGGCTCCTTTAATTGGATGCATAAAAACTCACCAAACCCACCAGAAGCGAGTCTATACTGATGCACAGTGGCACTATAGGACAGGGTAGAACTGCCCCTGTGGGTTTCTGAGGTGGTAACTCTTTATAAGAGTAGGAAACCCAGTCTTTCTCCCTAAGAGTGGTTGGTGATTTCAAACTGCTGACCTTGCCAGTTAGCATCGCACCTCGTAACCCCTATGCCACCAGGGCTCCCTTAGACACTCCAAATAGTCCAAGGTGAGTCAGGTGCTATGAGAGGAAGTAAAAAATGAGATTTCAAAATGGTTTTCATTCTAGGCTCTTAGAGTCCTAAAGACTGAGTTGAGAGTAAGGTGGGTATGGGGGATAGCAATAGGGAGAGGGAGGGAGGGAG
>NW_022106084.1:11938358-11946785 GCF_000313985.2 Echinops telfairi | reverse complement strand
TATGGGCACGCAAAAGTGGCTTCAGAAAAAGAACAGGTTTTCCTGACTTGCCTCTCTGGCCTTTAAATTAATGCTTCAGACCTTTACCTTGAAGCAGTTGCCCATGTTAAGAACCAATCTGGGAGGTGAGTTGGGGCCATTAAATATTCACTGGAATATTGGCAATTCTTGGCTGCCAACTGCTTGATAGCGCGTCTTCCATCAGCCTTCACCAGTCTGCTATACTCAGAAGCAGCAAAGGGCAGTGGGAGCAATCACCTTGGCCTAGGGTCATGGAAGCAGGAAGAAATGCTGAGGTCGGCAGATAACATTATCCTTAATGGGCTTCTTAACTCCTTGGGAGAAGGGTAGTGGTGGCGCCAGTGAGGTGCGCTATGCAGCAGATGGCGCTCTAAGCAGACTTTTAGAAGGGAGGTAGTCTGGTTTGGGGTGCCTAAGAAGCAGACCCTGATATGAGCAAGGAACCAAGTGAAAGTTTTTTGTTTGGGAGATTCAAGAAACACTGGTAGGGGAATGGGGAAGGAAGCCAAGAGTTGGAAGGCGGCCAATACAGGTTGCTGTATGGAGCCAGCTGGCTCTGTGGGCAGGTAGAGAGCAATTCCCCTGGGGAATGTCTGGAAAATCAGGAGAATGGTGCTTCCACAGCTTTCTGTGATGAAGGACCAGGCCGTTGGGTACCTTTATAAAAGCCTATTAAAATGTCCTAGCAATGTCAGATTTTGAGATAACAGAGGCTTCCTCTTCCTTGGTTGGTCTTGTTGGTAGGTGCTGTCAAGTTGGTCTGCCTCAAAGCAACCCCCATGTACAACACAAGGAATTTATGCCCAGTCCTGGGCCACGCTAAAATCATTCTGATGTGTGAACCCATCGTTGCAGCCCCCGTGGCCATCCATCCTGTCAAGGGCTTGCCTCATTGTCGCTGCTCCTCCTCTTTATTCAGACCAGAAGGGTTCCTCTTCTGCAACTCCCTCTGACAAGGTTCTGTCTTGATTTCCTAGGCCTCCACTACCTGACAGTGTTTCCATGCTGAGCATAAGATTTTCAGGGGCGGATACCTTCACAGAGGCAGCCGATTCTTTCTTCATCCTTAGCCTGTCCTTTGTCTGGAGACTCTACTTCACACTTTGCCCTTTGGGGGACTTGGTGGCATTGGAAATACCAGTGACATGGCCTCCCACCTTCCTTTGTGTACTTAGCTGAAAATGGACAGATAACAAACATTTCATAGCTTGTCACTGGTCTGTGTACCACCCTTGGAGCAGCACTGGTGTAGATCATACATCACTGAGTTCTCCTGTGCAAGGAGCTGGAGCCCTGTTGGCTGAGTGGTTACACATTGGGTTGCTGATTGTGCGGTGTGGGGTCCAAAGTTGGAAACCACCAGCTGCACCAGGGTAGAAGAGCTGGCTTTCTATTCCAGTAAACAGTTTATAACCCAGAAACCTATATGGGCAGTTCTACTTTGTCCTACAGAGTCATTATGAGCTGCAATCAACTCGATGGCAGGAGTCTGAGATTTTTGTGTGTCATGTTAGGCAGTGGGGGAAGGTTGGTGGCCAGGTTTTTGGTTTGGCTGGGGCACAGTGGGTGAGGGATAAATTCCTCTGTGTGCATTACACTAGAAGTATGGCCATTTCCTATTTCTAGAAAGCTATTGAAAAAGTACTGCAGTTAGTGGCAGTTGAAAGTCAGCCTGAAAACACTGTGGAGCAAAGGGTAGGGTGCCCAAACATGCTCCTGAGGGGCCCACCAAGGTCTTTTCTCACCCCTTCACAGTTAGTGACATTCTGGGCACTTAGGCAAACTCAAAGACTAGACTAAGTGTCCAGAAAAAATGTCCTAGTGGCAAGGCTTCCCTATGACTAGTTTTAAATGCAGAGGCATTGTGAGGTGGGCCCTACTTTACCTGCTGTGATAGTTAAGGTTTATTAATTATCCTGGCCAATAAACACATGTGGAATTAATTGAAGGGCAGGGAGATAAATGGCTCAGTAAGCCTCACCTTTCTTGTTCTCAGGTCTCTTGTTTTCTGATGGTCAGACCAGTACGTGGCTGCCTTAGCTAGATCTTTGCCTCAACTGGCTAGGCTCACTTCCTGCGAGACATTCCTGAGGCAAAGACACATGGACCTACACTAATGCAGCCTTAGTTGCTAGAGAAGTTGACTGGAGACCCGTTCCAGTGCTGAGATGCTTACACGATCACTGATTTGGCTTTCTTCTGCAGTCGACATCACTGCGTGTGTTTGGTAAGATGGATGACCTCTTTGTGTATTGGTGTGGGATATAGGGGCTAATGTTGGACTTGTGAACTTGGGTAGCACTGTGTGGGGTGCTTTCCTTGATGTGCACTTACCCTTTCTCAAAAACTCTCTCTTATACATATGAGTTTCTGTGGATTTGTTTCTCTAATGTCCCCAGACTAACACACCTGCCTAGCCCAGTATCAGAATTCCATTTTCTTCAAAGTAGTGATACCACTATTGAGAGAGTTAAAGTTTATTGTGCTAACCTGGCCGACAAACAGAGGTGGGGTTAATTGAAGGGTGGAGAAATAAATTTCTCAGTGAGCTTCGCCTTTCTTGTGTTTGGGTCGCTTGCTCTTTGATGGTCAGACCCTGCTCTCTGATGACGTAGCTGCCTTAACCAGTTCTCTGCTTCAGCTGGTAAAGCTGACTTCCTGCAAGACATCCCTGAGAAGCCACGTGGACCTACCCAGCTGTAGCCTTGGGTGCTGGAGAAGCCGACTGGAGACCCCTGCCAGTGCTGAGATGCTTATATGTTCACTTAACCGGCTTTCCTCTTGCAGCCACATCACTGCGTGTGTTGGGTAAGATGGAGGACCTGTGATATTTAACAAACTCATGGCCTTTTTAAAACAGCAAATTGAAGCTGTTCTAGCGAAGCCTATTCAAGTGCATTACCATCGTTTGGAAATGTTAGACAAGGGTGGCCCACTCCTCAACTCGCCTGAGTGAAAAGACCCCCTTCCTTTGTGTGCTGGGCTGGACAATCAATGACAGGTAAGATCAGGCATTTTTCATACCAACCCAAGACAGGCCCTGGTTTGCCAGAATGTAATTAAAGGCATTCCTTGAGACCCATGACGGGTAAGGATGAATCAGTGACCTGACGACCTAAGACAGACACAGTCCCCTTAAGGATATTCCAAACTTCATTTCACGAATACTTTGTGCTCGCTATTATACAGAAAAGGGGACATGTGGGAGTCTGCATGTCCCTCAGCCCATGGCCAGCACCATCCGCTGTCTTTAAGCTTCCCATTCCCGGATGTTCCCTGGTCTATTGTCCTGCCTGAGTTTGGCCTTTGTGATGATTGGTGCTCGGTGGCAGGCAGCCGCCATGCTCATTGGACACCTCCGCCAGGCATCTAAGTGCACCTCATTTGCATGCGGACCGTCCAAGTGCACCACATTTGCATGCGGACCTGTTTGAGGACTGATGCCTGCCATTTCTTCCATATTTGGTAGCTGCGTGATTATTGGATACTACCTGTTACACTTTATTAGCATATGATGTAATGTTACCCACCCACCATTGGGTATTCATTACACTTTATTAGCATATGATGTAATGTTACCCGCCCACCATTGGGTATTTAGGCCTCTGCTTTCTGCTCAATAAAGGAGGCTTGATCAGACTCCTGTCTTGCCTCCATTTCTCGGGTCTCTTGCCCCTCTTCATTCCCAGTCCCTTTTTCAGGTATCCACGTTGTTTGATGACCTGCGGGACGAGTCATATTGGTGTGGGACATCTGGGCTAACGTTGGACTTGACTTGGGCAGCACTGGGTTGGGATATTTTCTTGATGTGCACTTACCCTTTATTTAAAATTCTCTTTTATATGTATATGTTTTTGTGTATTTATTTCACTAATGTACCCAGACTAACACAACTGTAATAAGAAAAGCCAGGGCACAACTTAATACCCTTGTCCATTTGGGAAGGACACTAAATACAGAACAGCTAGTTTCCCCTATGGCATCCCTGGGTGGCACAGTTAAGAGCTCACTTACTAACTAAAATGTACTTTTGAACCCATATGGAGGTGCCTCAGAAGACAGAGCTGGTGACCTGCTTCCGAACGCTCACACAGCATTGAAACGCCAACCTAACACAGGTCAGTTTGGCTTTGCACACATGGTACTTCTGTGACTTGGAATCAACCCCATAGCAACTAGTTTGGATGTCAGGTACTCAGTCCCGAGTTAGGACCGGCCTCATTCTGACCATTCTGTCATGAGTCAGTGCTGACATAAGTCAAAGACCTCACTATTCTTGCTTTTTTTCATCATTTTCTTTACACATCTGACCTTTTAGTCTGTGGGGGTTGAAAACGTTGGATATAAACTTACAGCTAGAATGATATCAGAAATATGTGCTGTGGCATTATATGTAGTACATGCTTTAATGGTAAACTCTTTAAAAGAAAGAAAAGCAGATAGTCATAATGCATAATTTGAATACATCATAAGTCAGAGGTGTTTTCTGGGTCTTTGAATTGATATGAGCCAATTCAGTCATGGGCTGATGAAGAGAATGTGAAATAGACCCGATTTTTTTAAAACTTTTGACGATCTGGAAGATTAAATGGAATGGGGGGAAATGTGGTTTAAATCCTGGAACTAGAGATTTGGGAACCTTTTAGGAACCTGTTTCATGATACCAATTTACTTCCAAAACTGTGGAGAGCAACACACATTCACTGCAGCAAGTGCTTGGCTGCCATATTTGAGCCGGGCACTATTATTTTCTACTCAGTCTATCCAGATGTTTACTTGCATGCTGGCCTTATTTTTCTTTTTAAGGGAAATTAGTTTCCTATGCCTTAATTTTTTTTAAACTTCCCTAGACCACATCATTAATAAGAAAGAATTTTTAAAAAACTTAAAAAGTAAAAGGTGGCTATAAAGTAGAATAAGTGGGTTGATGGGTAAAAGACAGGGACTACAGGACAGGGTACTGGGAACTTCAGAAGCCTAGGGATTTAGGAGGAGACGCTGATTCAGGACAATGTGACTTAATCCTTGCCACAACTAAACCACATTGAACCACTTTGAGAAGCTCTAGTGTTTTCTCCTGGTCTCAGTTGTCTGATTTACTCTCACCTGGAGCTTTTGAATCTATGTCTCCTCTTCTGCAGGCTAGTTTTTCAGGGGATTGACAGCTCTTTCTAGACTTGTGATAAACTCTTTGTCTGCATGTTTGGAGTCTGGTTCTAGCTGCATTTGTGTCCATGGGAATGAGGGCCATCCGAATCGAAGGGTCTATTCAGATGGTCCATGTGTCCTACTGGAGAAGTTAGACAGAACAGCCTTGTCACTGTAGTTGACATCCCTCCTGGGACAGAGTTTTGGGCGCAGGAGTAGAAAGATAGGGATACCCGTGATGCAAACACAAGCAAGTATCTTTAATATATAGATCCCTTCAGTCTCTGGCCTGGACACTGACCCTGTGTGGGGTCTTTACATACACTGTCTCCTTATTCCAGAAATAGTTCTGAGGAGTTGGTGATTGTGACTGTGTAGGAGTGCTCACTGCATAGATGTTACACTGCCTGGGTCTGCATGATGGCTCTTCCAGCTCAAGCGGTGTCTTAGTGTGTCTCCGTTTCCTTGCCTGGAGAATGGAGTTGATAGTTCTACCCACCTCATCTACTTTGTGGTTCGTCTATTAAATGAACTAATTACACCTATAGGTTATTAAAGGTTAAGGGTCTTGGCTGGTAACCAAAAGGATGGCGATTTAAGTCCACCCAGAGGTGTCTTAGAAGAAAGGCCTGGTGTTCTGCTCCCAAACTCTCAGCCCTGGGAAACCTCTAGAGCACAGTTCTATGACAGACATGATGTCACCATGAGTGGGTGTCAGCTAGATGGCCACATTTATTTTTCCCTACTTGTAACATTCTTCAGGAGGCCTGGTGGTGGAATGGGTTTCACCTGGGGCTGCTAACCAAATGGTCAGAAGTTCATAACCATTAGCCCCTCTCTAAGGAGAAAGAAGAGGCCTGCTACTCCCAGAAAAGGGTTCCAGTACCCAAAGCATGCACAGGGGCAGTTCTACCCTGTCTCACGGTGTCACTATGAGTTGCCCTCAACTCGATGGCAGTGAGTGTTTTGGAGACACACTTCCATCTGGGTAAGACAGCAAGTCTTCATGCATCCTGGATCCACCCTACTCAGGTGTCTGGGTCAACATGCAGGCAGTTGGTAGCCTTGAACCAACAGGACCCCTGCTGTCTGCTTGGAGATGTGACCAGTGGCCAGGTAGCTACCCCTCACCCCACCCGTAGGCCTTTGCTCACTCCTGCAGCAAGATTCACTGCTCCAATGCAGATGGAAGCCAAGGGAAAGGAGTGTGACTCAAGCTTTCCGTTTTCAGCTGTTGGTTCTGTGACAGTATGCAGCCTCTAGACTAGATCGATGGTTCCCACCAACCGGGTTCCTGATGCTGCCACCTGCGAATAATTTTATGAGCACTGCCTTGATGGCCTGCACCTCAGGGCACAGACTATAGTCACCCTGCCGTTAACCTCCTTAGGGAATATTTCTCCTCCACCAGTCCTCACTTGGGAGAAGGTTGAGGCTCTCTACTCCCATAGACTTACAGCCTCAGCACACCACAGGAGCAGTTCTGCTCTATCCTAGAGGGTCACAAGGAGTTGGCATGGACTCAATAGTAGTGAGTTTGGCTTGGTTTTGAATCCTTACACAACAGTCCTGTGAAGTGGGTAACACGTTGGGCTGCTAAGTGCAAGGTCAGCAGTTCCAAACCACCAGCTGCTTCTCGAGAGAAAGAGGGAGAAAGAGGCAGCTTTCTGTTTCCATAAAGATCTGAAATCTCAGAAGCCCACAGGGGCAGCTCTACTCTGTCCCATAGGGACAATAACATCAGAACTGACTCCATAGCAGTGATTTTTTTGTGTTGAGCCCTCACACAGAGGAGCACTGGGCATATAGTGCGTTGTGCTTTGGGCTGCTAACTGCAAGGTCAGCAATTTGAAGGCACCAGGACGAAGATGAGGCTTTCCACTCCTGTAAAGATTTGCAGCCTTGGGAACCCTATGCATCAGTTCTACTCTGTCTACTTGATCACTATACATCAGAATAGATTTAATAGCAGTGGATGGCTTTAAACCTCAAACAGGAGCACTACTGGTGCAGGGGTTTAAGAATCTGGATGCTAATGGCAAGTTTGGTGGTAGAAACCCACCAGCCCACTCTCCAGGAGAAAGTTGAAGCTGTCTACTCCCATAAAGATCCACAGCCTTGTAAACCTCTGTGGGGTTTCCTACTCAGTCCTATAGGGGTCATATGAATCAGAGTAGACTCTAAGGCAGTAAGTGTGGGTTTGAGGGTTAGTCCTTACATAGTTGGATGGGCAAGTTGCCCAAGGAGATCATGGGATGCAAACACTTCCCAGATGAAGTATCTAAAAGCCACAAAGTTCACAGATCTGCCTATCTTTCCCAGAGTTACCAGTCACGCAGGCATCTGCCACTATTCCCAGTTCCCAATTAATTCAGACTTAATTGCAACCATGATTCTGGTGTAAGGCTGCCAGCTAAAATACAGGCTGCGCAGTTAAAACAGAATCTAAAATAAATGAAATTTTGTTACTACACACATCCCCCCCATAGTTATACTAAATAGGACAAATACTAAAAGCCTATCTATTGTTTACCTGAACTTCTAATTTAAGCGGGTATTCTGTATTTTCATGTATAGAACCTGGCATGCAGGACCACAGAGGGCTCTTCTGGTATCATTGAAGAAACCCTGTCCCCATTCTGTAGCATCCCCGGAAGCACTCGAGCACAGGTGGTTTGATTGAGAGGTGGCCCTGAAAAACACAGTGCAGGATCAGAATGGTGTGACCAGGAATGGAGGGAAACCAATAAGGGGGAGCCACTGGGACTCAATCCCCCAGGGGGCTTCCAAGCAACCAAGGAACATGTCTTAGCATCAAGTCATAGGAAGAGAGAGGAGCTGGGCTGAGAGTTGCCCTGGGTGCATTCATGCCTCTGCACTTCCGTATTGCACCTGTGCTTGACTAAGCATGCCCAGGGCAGAGAAGCAGAGAGCCTTGGGCATTTGAGGTGGAAATCTGTCAATGTACTGGAAACTGTCTCCCACAGCTACCGAGTTGCAAAGCTACACCTGAGGAGAGAGTAAGACAGGTGTCTTGAACCTCGGCTTGATTTGCCCAAAATCAAACTCTCAATATTAGTGGGATGAAAGAAGTTGCTCAGTTGACCTCAGAAGGTTGTTATGAACATAAAATGAGAATGTGTGGAAGAGGTTGTTAAAAATTGTAAAGTGCTACCAAAATGGAACATATATTAAGCATTATTCAGTTAAGAATGAAAGGAGAGAAAAGAAGGATTGAAAGAGGGAAGGGCAGAAGAA
>NW_022106084.1:11921829-11938258 GCF_000313985.2 Echinops telfairi | reverse complement strand
CCTGTCCCCATTCTGTAGCAGTATAAGCATCCCCGGAAGCACTCGAGCACAGGTGGTTTGATTGAGAGGTGGCCCTGAAAAACACAGTTCAGGATCAGAATGGCATGACCAGGAATGGAGGGAAACCAATAAGAGGGAGCCACTAGGACTCAATCTCCCAGTGGGCTTCCAAGCAACCAAGGAACATGTGTTAGCATCAAGTCATAGGAGGAGAGAGGAGCTGGGCTGAGAGTTGCCCTGGGTGCATTCATGCCTCTGCACTTCCGTGTTGCACCTGTGCTTGACTAAGCATGCCCAGGGAAGAGAAGCAGAGAGCCTTGGGCATTTGAGGTGGAAATCTGTCAATGTCCTGGAAACTGTCTCCCACAGCTACCGAGTTGCAAAGCTACACCTGAGGAGAGAGTAAGGCAGGTGTCTAGAACCTTGGCTTGATTTAACCAAAATCAAACTCTCAATATTAGTGGGATTAAAGAAGTTGCTCAGTTGACCTCAGAGGGTTGTTATGAACATAAAATGAGAATGTGTGGAAGAGGTTGTTAAAAATTGTAAAGTGCTACCAAAATGGTATTATTCATTTAAGAATTATTCAGTTAAGAATGAAAGGAGAGAAAAGAAGGATTGAAAGAGGGAAGGGCAGAAGAAAAGAGGGGGAGGGAAGAAGGAAATAGCCTCATAAAAATAATGCCCCAAGTAAAGTTATTTGGTCAACAAGTTTTTATTGAGTACCTTACTTTGTACCAGGTAATAAGGTAAATATTTAATAAAGAATCAATAGTGAATCAAACAATCCAAATGCCTGCCATCACAGAGCTTACATTTTAGTGGGAAAGTAAAATGCATAGCAAGTTAGAAAGTACTATAACAAGATATCAGAGAAGGGAGCTAGGGTGGGAGTAGGGAGGGGACTGTTGGGGAGAATGATAGGGTTGCTATTTTGAATGGGATGGTCAGCCAGGTGAGGTGTCACAAAGGTGATTTTGAGATCAAGACCTGAAGGAGATGAGAGGGCAAGCAACACGGATCTCTGGAGGTGAGGGTTCCAAACAATGAGATCCCGAGGGCAAAGGTCCTCAGAGTTATGTGCCTGGTCTGTGGCAGGAGTGGCAAGGCCACCAGCTTGGCCAGATCACAGAGCAATGGAGAGGGAGGGAAGAAGGAAAAGAATACCAGTGGGCTGAAGGGATAGTGAGGGAGGTGTATACAGACCATATAGAGTTCTACGGGTCATTGTGAAGAATTTGGCTACCTTTGGGGTAGGTGACCCTTTCAGAAGGTAGTGTGTGAGCATGATGTGGTCCACCGTGTGTCCTTTTTGCTTTGTTTTGTTTAATCGTTTTATTAGGGGCTCATACAATTCTTATCAGAATCCATATATATATTTCAATTGTGTAGACCATATTTCTACATTCATTGCCCCCTCATCATTTTCAAAATATTTGCTCTCCACTTAAGCCCTTCACATCAGGTCCTCATTTTTTTCCCTCGATCCCCGCTCCTCGCTTCCTCATGAACCCTTGATAATTTCTAAATTATTATTTTGTCGTATCTTGCCCTTTCCGATGTCTCCTTCACTCACTTTTCTGTTGCCAGTACACAAGGGAGGAGTTCACATGTCTCAGCTGTTGGCCTCGTGGATTTTGTTCCTTCGGATAAGCTGCCTGGGGTGGGGCTTCTCAATGGAGAGCCTCATCACTTAGCATCATGGCTGCTCTGATATGATGCCTCCGAGTCATATGTAATATATATTTCATGCACAGTTGAAGCAGCTAATGGTGTCATTCTCCAAGGGGGAAACAAGTTGTTATAGTGTTAATTACATTGCAGGCGTGTTCCCTCTCCTTCGCCCCCAAGTGCTCCAGGGGAATTTCCCAGGTAGCAGTCTAGTGGGTGTCCAAGAGAGTGGCTTTGGCGGAATCCACAGATGTCAGGGCTGAGGAGTGGTGGCAAGGCCAATAAGGCTTTCTCTGACTTCGTTGTGGGTGTGTTGGGGAGGTGGGAGTAGAGGTGGCAGCGAAAACTGTCCAGCGGTCTCGCCATCCTTTTCTCACTTGTGTTTGTGGATTGGGTAGGGCTGGAGAGTGCCTCTTCAATGCGTATGCTGACATTGCTATATAGGGGACAGTGGGGAGGATGTGTAGGGGAAAGTAGGCAAAAAACAACCACTAGTAGTCACGACATCAGCAGAGTGAGGAGCTAAGCCTGTAGTCTCTGAGGCTGGTCTGCTGGTATTTGAATTCCAGTTCCCCCTTTGATAACCTGGACCAGATTGCTTCACCTTTTTGTGCATTTGTGTTCTCATCTATAGAAGGGAACTGATGCATTACCAATGGGTCAGTCAATTTGAACTCATAGTGAGCCTGTATGACATAGTGGAACCATCCCATAGGCTTTCCCATAGACTGTGATTGGTACTGGAGCAAATTGAAGCATCATTTTTACAGGAAGCTGCTGAGGGATTCGCTGAGCTTCTGGTAAATAGTCAAGGGCTTCTCTATTGCCCCACCAATGCTCCTTTAAAAGGGTTGTAAAACCCACTAAAACCCCACTGCTCTTGAATTCATTCAGACTCATAGGAACTCAGTTGGATAAAGTAATAACTGTCCCTGCAGATGTCCAACCCTGGAAATCTTGATGAGAGCAGACAACCCATCTTGATCCCGAAGAACAGCTGGTGGGCTTGAACCACAGACCTTCTGGTTAGCAGTTTTAATGCTTCACCCACACCACCACCAATGGGATGAATTGAGTGAAGTCATATGCAATTCTTAGAACACTAGTACATAACATGCACTTAGTAATAGTGAGCTATTGTGGTAGGAGGCGAGTCCAAAAATCAAACCAAACTCACTGCTTTCAAGTACACTCTGACTCACCATGACCTAGAGTTCTACCTTATGGGACATGGTCGAATTTCTCCTGTGGGTATTCGAGATTGTAACTTTATAGGAGTGGAAAGCGTCATCTTTCTCCCTCAGAATTGCTGGTGGTTTTGAACTGTTGACATTGGGATTAGCAGCCCAATATGCAATCACCCACACCACTAGTAAATGAGAGCAATAAGTCTCTGGCATTTTCTGTGACGTATTAAAATTATATGTCATTCCTATATTTAAAGAAGGTAAACTTACTGAAACAAAACAATTGTCATGGTTTACAAAGAGAGGAGAGATGTAAATTTTAAGGATATATAGAGCTGTAAGTCATCCCTAGATGGTGCAAATGGTTAAGACACTTGGCCATTAAAAGAAACCTTGGAGGTGCAAGTATACCCAGCAGTACCTCGGAAGAAAATCCTGGCCATCTGTTTTTGAATGGTTATGCCCATTGAAAACCCTATGAATCGCCATGAGTCAAAATCAACTCAGTGTCATATGGTCATTTTAAATTTGAGCATGGTACTTGCGAAGAAAGAAAAGAAATTAAGTTGTCTATTGAAGAGGTGATTTGTGAGCAGACCTGGACCATGCAAACAAACAAAAAGTGATGAGGGACCACTGGGGAGTCACTGTACACAGACCAGGCCATGCTTTCTCCACATCTAGTTTTGTTAGATGCTGTCAAGTTGGTGTCAACTTGTAGTGACTCTATGTACAACTGAAAGAAACACTGCCTGGTCCTGTGCCATCCTCACAATTGTTATGTTTTAGCCCATTGTTGCAGAAACTCTGTCCATCCATCTTGGTGAGGGCCTTCTTCTTTTTGGTGCCCCTTTACCAAGCATGATGGCCTTCTCTATGATGTCTCTCCTGATAACTCCTGATGTCCAAGTATGTGAGATGAAGTCTAGCCATCCTTGCCTCTAAGGAGCATTCTGGATGCACTTCTTCCAAGACAGACCTTGCTCCTCAATCGAAATTCTTGCAGAGAGAGTGAAAGCACACCTGATTTACCTAGAGTCTTGTTTCCCAAAGTGGGCGATACCACCCACCTGCTGGGCACAGAACGATCCAGGGGTCTATAAAGCAGATATCCACATTTTATCCTGGATGGTGGGCTATAGTTCAAAAATCTTTCATTGCCTGGGGGCCGTGAGTACATTTTTTTTCTGAAAAGAAGGCATGTATTGTTGGCTGGTATTGATGATTTGGGGGGTGGGGCAAATGCAGCCCTCAGGCCAGATGTTTGTCTAGGGCAGTGGATCTCAACCTGTGGGTTGTGACACCTTTAGGGGTTGAATGACAGTTTCACAGAGGTTGCCTGATTCATCATAATAAAAAAAATTACAGTGTTGAAGTAGCAATGAAATGATTTTATGTTCGGGGGCCACCACAACCTAAGGAACTGCATGAAAGAGTCACAGCATTAGTAAGGTTGAGAAACACTGGTCTAGGGAATGGTTGGGATCCCCATGTAGGACACACATGAACTTCATAGGCATTCAGGCAGTGCAGAACTTGGGTTTCATTGGAGGGGAAAGCAATATTGATCATGTTTCAAGGACAAACAAATCTGGAAGGAAATGCTTTTGTGGATGAAAACCAGACCAAAAAAAACTCTTGACAAGATTTCTGTATGCTAGAATGATGCGTTGCAATCAAGAAAATCAAATTATATCTGTCAGGGGTCCAGCAGAAAACAAAACATGCAGGTTTAATTAAAGAGAATTTAATGAAAAGAGTATTTACAATGGTTTGGATGGGTTAAGGAAACTAACAAAAGATAGGGAGGTCCTAAGGGGCTAACAAGAGCAAAAAGCTGCTACCACGTGTCCTTTCGAATTTACTGGTAAGCTCTTTGATTCGTATATTCTTCGAATTGCCTTAGCTACACTATGATGTAGAGCAACTCTGACTCATAAGAATTTTATACTACTGTCCCCTCCCAAAATCCTTTATTTTCCTACTGCTCCCATATGTGTTAAAAAATATGTAGTATTTTATCAGAATTTACTATGCTCCAAGACAGTGGTTCTCAACCTTCCTAATACCTCAGAAATTTAAAGAAGTTCCTGATGTTATGAGGAACACCCAACCATGAAATTATTTTCGTTGCTACTTCATAACTTTAATTTTGCTAATGTTATGAATTGGGCCAACCCTGTGAAAGGGTCGTTCAACCCCACAAAGGGATCACGACTCAAAGGTTGAAAACCACTGCAATAAACTATGAGGAGATTCTCTTAAGATATAGTTCAGCATATTGTTAGACACACAAGTCCTGTTGTTACTGTTTTTAGGTGCCGTCGAGCGGGTTTCAGCTCATAGCAACTCTGTGCACAATGTAATAAAGTGCTGCACCCTCCTGTGTCATCTTCACAGTGGTTCTTTGCTTGCGCTCATTGTTGCAGCCACTGGGCTAATCCATCTTGTGGGGGCTGCTTCTCTTTTGCTGCCCTTCTACTGTACCAATATTTTTGTCTTCCTCTAGGGCAGTGGTTCTCAACCTTCCTAATGCTACGACCATTTCATACAGTTCATCATTTAGTGGTGACCACCCAATGATAATAGTATATTCGTTGCTACTTCATAACTGTAATTTTGCTACTGTTATGAATAAGGTGACCCCTCTGAAAGGGCCGTTTGACTCCTAGAAGGGGTTGAGACCCACAGATTGAGAACCGCTGCTCTAAACTAAGAAGTGTTTCTTTTAAGATGTATTTCAGCATATTTTGAGAAGCACCGTCCTCTTTTTGTTGTTGTTAGTAGGTGCCCTCATGTGGTTTTTGACCCATAGGAACTCTATGCACAATATAGTGAAACGCGACCCCGTCCTATCACATGTCACCGTTGTTCTTCACTTACGCTCATTGTTGCAGCTACTGTGCTAATCCATCTTTTTTGGGGGGGCTGCCTCTCCTTCCTTTCCTTCCACTGTACCAAGATTTTTGCCTTCCTCTAGGACAGTGGTTCTCAACCTTCCTAATGCCATGACCCTTTCATACCATTTCTCATGTAGAGGTGACCCCCAATCATAAAATTATTTTCATTGCTACTTCACAAGTGTAATTTTGCTACTGCTATGAATTGGGCCACCCCTGTGAAAAGTTCATTCGTCCCACCAAAGGGGTAGTTACCCACAGGTTGAGAACTGCTGCTCTAAGCTAAGAGGAGTTTCTCTTAAGATATTGGTCAGCACATTGTTAGATGCACAAGACTTGTTATTGTTTTTAGGTGTTGCAGAGTGAGTTTCGGCTCATAGCAACTCTGAGCACAATGTAACGAAACGCTGCCCTGTGTGTGCTCTACTCACTGTGGTTTGGATGGGTTAAGGAAACCCATCCTTTGCTTGTGCTCATTGTCACAGCCACTGTGCAAATCAGTCTTAAAGGGGCTGTCTCTTTTGCTGCCCTTTTACTGTATCAGGATTTGTGTCTTCCTCTAGGGCTGTGTTTCTCAACGTTCCTAAATCCATGTCCCTTTCATACTGCTCCCAATGTAGTGGTGGACCCCCAATCATGAAATTATTTTCGTTTCTATTTTATAACTGTAATTTTGCTACTGTTATGAATCGGGCCACCCATGTGAAAGGGTCATTCGACACCCCAAAAATGGGGCGACCCATACATTGAGAACTGCTGCTCCAAACTAATGGGTTTCTCTTAGTTAATGTTTTCTTCAGCTTACTCTTAGAAGCATAATCCTGTTGTTCTCACTGTTAGGTGTTGTTGAATGGGTTTTGATGCATAGTAACTCTATGCTCAATATAATGATAGGCTGCCCTTCCTTTGCCATCCTCACAGTGCTTCATTTTCTTGCGCTCACTCTTGCAGCCACTGTGCTAATCCATCTTACAGAGGCTGCCTCTCTTTTTCTGCCATTCTACTGTGGCAACATTTTTGTCCTCCTCTAGGGCAGTGGTTCTCAACCTTCCTAATGCCATGACCCTTTGATATCGTTCCTCATGTAGAGGTGGCCCCCCAATCATACAATTATTTTCATTGCTATTTCATAACTGTAATTTTGCTACTGTTATGAATTGGGCCACCCGTGCAAAAAGGTCATTCATCCCACCAAATGGGTCGCGACACACAGGTTGAGAACCCTGCTCCAAGCTAAGAGGAGTTTCTTTTAAGATATAGTTCAGCACATTGTTAGATGCACAACTCTTGTTTTTTATTGTTTTTAGGTGCCATAGAGTGAGATTTGGCTCATAGCATAAACTTATTTTCATTACTACTTCATAACTGTAATTTTGCTACTGTTATGAATCAGGTCACCCCTGTGAAAGGGTCTTTCAACCCCGCCAAAGAGTTTGCAACCCATACGTTGAGAACTACTGCTCTAAACTAATAGGAGTTTTTCTGAATGTCTTTCATACAGTTCCTCATGTACTGGTGACCACCCAACAAAAAATATATTCATTGCTACTTCATAACTGTGATTTTGCAATTGCTATGAATAGGGCAACCACTGTGAAAGGGTCGTTCCACCCCCAAAAGGGGTCGCGACCCACAGGTTGAAAACCACTGCTCTAAGCGGAGATTCTCTTAAGATATAGTTCAGTATATTGTTAGAATCACAGTCCTGTTGTTATTGTTCTTAGGTGCCTTCAAGTGAGTTTCGACTCATAGCAGCTCTATGCACAATATAATGAAATGCTGCCCTGTCCTGTGCCATCCTCACAGAGGTTCCTTGCTTAAGCTCGTTATTGCGTTATTGTAGCCACTGTAATATTCCATCTTGTTGGGGACTGACTCTCTTTTGCTGCCCTTATGTTGAATCAAGATTTGTGTCTTCGTCTAGGGCAGTGTTTCTCAACTTTCCTAATGCCACGACCCTTTCAATACAGTTCCTCCTGTAGTGGTGACCGCTCAACCATTTATTTTCAATGCTACTTCATAACTGTAATTTTGCTACTGTTATGAATCGGGCCACCCCTGTGAAAGGGTCTTTCGACCCCCCAAAGAGGTCGCGACCTATACATTGTGAACCGCCGCTCTAAACTAATAGTTTCTCTTAATATCTTATTCAGCACATTGTTAGAAGCACAATCCTGTGCCCCTCCTCTGCCATCCTCACAGTGGTTCATTTGCTTGCACTCATTGTTGCAGCCACTGTGCTAATCCATTTTGTTGCGTCTGCCTCTTGTTTGCTGCCTTTCTACTATACCAAGATTTCTGTCTTCCTCTAGGGCAGTGGTTCTCAACTTTCCAAATGCCACGACCTTTTCATATAGTTCTTTATGTAGTGGTGACCACACAACAATAAATATTGTCGTTGCTATTTCATAACTGTTATTTTGAAACTGTTATGAATAGGGAGACTCCTGTGAAAGAGTTATTCCACCCCCAAAAGGGCTCGCAAGCAACAGGTTGCAAACCAATGCTCCAAACTAAGGTTTTTCTTTTCTGATGTAGTTCAGCATATTGTTGTAAGCACAAGTCCTGTTTTATTGGTTTTAGCACCTGTTGAGTGGTTTTCGGCTCATAGAAACTCTGTGCACTATGTAATGACACGATGCACTATCCTGCTTCATTCTCAGAGTGGGTCTTTGGCTTGCACTTATGGTTGCAGCCACTGGGGTATTCCATCTTGTTGGGGGCTGACACTATTTTGCTCCCCTTCTACTGTATCAAGATTTGTATCTCCCTCTAGTGCATTAGTTCTCCTTCCTAATGCCACAACACTTTCATACATTTCCTCATATAGTGTTGCCCCCCAACAATAAAATTGTTTTCGTTGCTGTTTCATAACTGCAATTTTGCTAATGTTATGAATACAGTCACCCGTTTGAAAGGGTCATTCGACCCCACAAAGTGGTCACGACCCACAGGTTGAGAATCGCTTCTCTAAACTAAGAGAAGATTCTCTTAAAGTATAGTTCAGCATATTGTTAGACTCATAAGTCCTGTTTTATTGTTTTAGGTGCCATAGAGTGGTTTTCTTCTCATAGCAACTCTACACAAAATATAAGGAAATGCTGCCCCATCCTGTGTCATCCTCACAGTGGTTCTTTGTTTGTACTTATTGTTGAAGCCACTTTGCTAATCCATCTTTTTGGGAGCTACCTCTCGTTTGCGGGTCTTCTACTCTACCAAGAATCTATCTTCCTCAAGGCAGTGGTTCTCAAACTTCCAAATGCCACGACCCTTTCATACCATTTCTCTTGTAGTGGTGACCCCTCCCGCCAATCATAAAATTATTTTCATTGGTAATTCATAAGTGTAATTTTGCTACTGTTAAGAATTGGGGCACTCCTGTGAAAAGGTCATTCGTTCCCTAAAGGCATCGCGACCCACAGATTGTGAACAGCTGCTCTAACTTAAAGGAGTTTCTCAAAAGATATTGTTCAGCACTTCGTTGGATGCACAAGTCCTGTTATTGTTATTAGAATCGGGCTACCCTTGTGAAAGCATCATTTGACACCCCCAAATGGCCTCGATTCACAAGTTGAGAACTGCTGCTCTAAACTAAGGGGAGTTTCTTTTAAGATCTACTTCACCATATTGTTAGAAGTACAAGTCCTGTAGTTATTGTTGTTATGTTCCTTCGAGTGGTTTTTGGCTCACAACAACTCTATGCACAATATTATGAAAGGCTGTTCCATCCTCTTCCATCCTCACAGTGTTTATTTGCTAGCGCTCATCATTCCTGCCACTGTGCTGTTCCATTTTCCTGGGGGCTGCCTCTCGTTATCTGCCCTTTTCCTCTACCAATAGGTCTGTCTTCCTCTAGGACAGTGGTTCTCAACCTTCGTAATGCCACGGCCATTTGATACCATTCCTCATGTAATGGTGACCGCCCAATCATAAAATTATTTTTTTTGCTACTTCATAACTCTAATTTTGCTACTGTTATGAACGGGCAACCAATGTGAAATGGTCATTCAACCCCCCCCCAACCAAAAGGGGTCGCGGCCCCAGGTTGAGAATCTCTGCTCTAAACTAATAGGAGTTTCAGTTATGAACTACTTCACCATATTGTTTGAAGCACAAGTCCTGTAGTTATTGTTATTAGGTGTCCTCTAGTGGGATTTGTTTCATAGCAACTCTATGCACACAATGTAATGTAAGCTTGCCTGTCCTGTGCCATCCCAACAGTGGTTCTTTGATTTTGCTCACTGTTGCAGCCACTGTACTGTTCCATCTTGTTGGGGGCTGCCTCTTTTTTGCTGTCCTTCTACTTTACCATCATATATGTCTTCCTCTAGGGTAGTGTTTCTCAAACTTTCAAATTCCGTGACCCTTTCATACAGTTCCTCAAGTAGAGGTGACCCCAGAATCATAATATTATTTTCGTTGCTACATCATAACTAATTTTGGTACAGTTATGAATCGGGCTACCCCTATTAAAGGGTCATTTGATCCACAAAAGGAGTCGCGACCCACAGGTTGAGACCTTCTGCTCTGAACTAAGAGGAGATTCTCTTAAGATATAGTTTGGAATATGTCAGACACACAAGCCCTGATGCTATTGTTGTTAGATGCTGTAAGGTTGGTTTTGGATCATAGCATCCTCTGCACAATATAAGGAAATGCTGCACTGCCCTGTGCCATCCTCACAATGATTCTTTGCTTGGCCTCACTGTTGCAGCCACAATGCTAATCCATCTGGTTTTGGATTGCCTCTCTTTAAAATGCCATTCTGTACCAAGATATGTGTCTTCATCTAGAACAGTGGTTCTCAAACTTCCTAGTGCCACTACCCTTTCATACCGATCCTTATGTAGTGGTGATCCCCCAACCATAAGATTAGTTTCATTGCTACTTCATAACTGTAATTTTGCTACTCTGATGGATCAGGCCACCAATGTGAAAGGATCGTTCAAACCCCCAAAGGGGTCCCGACCCACAGTTTGAAAACTCCTGCTCTAACTTGAGCAGTTTCTCTTAAAGTTTATTTCAGCATTTTGTTAGACCCAAAAGTACTGTTGATATTGTTTTTAGGTGCTGTAGAGAGGGTTTTCGCTCATAGGAATTCTATGCACAATATGATGAAAAGATGCCTTGTCCTGGGCGATCCTCACAGTGTTTCTTCACTTGTCTTCATTCCTGCTGCCACTGTGCTAATCTGTCTTTTGGGGACCTGCCTCTCATTTGCTGCCCTTCTACAATAGCAAGATTTGTTTCTTCCTTCAAAGCAGTGGATCTCAATCTTCCTAATGCCACGACACTTTGATATCATTCCCCATGCAGTGGTGATGCCAATCATTTTTTTTAAATTGCTACTTCAATGTTGTAATTTTGCTACCCTTATGAATCAGGCCAAACTTGTGAAAGGGTCATTTGACGCCCCCCCACAAGGGGCGCGACTCACAGGTTGAGAACCGCTACTCTAAATTGAGGTGTTTCTCTTAAGATCTACTTCACCATATTGTTAGAAGTACACGTCCTGTAGTTGTTGTTAGGTGCCTTCGAGTGGGTTTTGGATCATAGCAACTCTATGCACAGTATAATGACACTCTTCCCCATCCTCTACCATCCACACAGTGGTTGTTTGCTTGCGCCCCGTGTTGCAGTCACTGTGCTAACCATCTTTCTGGAGGCTGCCTCTCATTTGATGCCTTTCCACTCTACCAAGATTTCTGTCTTCCTTTAGGGCAGTGGTTCTCAACCTTCCTAATGCCACAACCCTTTGATACCGTTCCTCATATAGTGGTGACTGCACAATCATAAAATTATTTTTGTTGCTACTTCATAAGTATAATTTTGCTACTCTTACCAAAAGGCCACCCCAGTGAAAGTGTCATTTGAATCTCCAAAGGGATCACGACCCACAGGTTGATAACCACTGCTCTACACAAAAACGAGTTTCTCTTAAAGTCTTCTTCAGCATATTTTTAGAAGTACAATACTGTTGTTTTTGTTGTTAGGTACCGTCGATTGGGTTTTGACCCATAGGAACTCTGTGTCCAATATAATAGAAGACTGCGTCATCCTGTGCCCTCCCCACAGTGATTCTTTGCTTGCGCTCATTGTTTCTGCCACTGTGCTAATCTAACTTTTTAGGACCAGCCACTTATTTGCTGCCCTTCTATTCTACCAAGATTTCTTTCTTCCTGTAGGGCAGTGATTCTCAAGCTTCCTAATGCCACAACCCTTTAATACCTTTCCTCATGTAGTGGTGACCCCATAATCATAAAATAATTTTATCTGCCCTTCTACTCTAACAATATGTCCATCTTCCTCTAGGACAGTGGTTCTCAACCTTCCTAATGCCACGGCCATTTGATACCGTTCCTCATGTAATAGTGACTGCCCAATCATAAAATTATTTTTGTTGCTACTTCATAACTTTAATTTTGATACTGTTATGAACGGGCCACCAATGTGAAAGGGTCATTCAACCCCCCCAAAAGCGGTTGTGGCCCCCAAGTTGAGAATCTCTGCTCTAAACTAATAGGAGTTTCAGTTAAGATCTACTTCACCATGTTGTTTTAAGCACAAGTCCTCAAGTTATTGTTATTAGGTGCCATCCAGTGGGTTTTGAATTTTAGGAACTCTATGCACAATATAATATAACGCTTGCCTGTCCTGTGCCATCCTCACAGTGGTTCTTTGATTTTGCTCATTGTTGCAGCCACTGTACTGTTCCATCTTGTTGGGGAGTGCCTCTTTTTGCTGCCCTTCTAGCTTACCAACATATATGTCTTCCTCTAGGGCAGTGGATTTCAATCTTCCAAATGGCATGACTCTTTCATACAGTTCCTCATGTAGAGGTGACCACAGACCCATAATATTACTTCGGTGCTACTTCATAGTGGTGATTTTTCTACTGTTATGAATTGGGCTAACCCTCTGAAAGGGCCGTTCGATCCCCAAAAGACGTCACAATTCACAGGTTGAGACCTTCTGCTCTGAATTAAGATGAGACACTCTTAAGATATAGTTTAGAATACTGTCAGATACACAAGTCTTGTTGTTATTGTTGTTAGATGCCGTTGAGTGGGTTTTGGATCATAGCAACTCTATGAAAAATGTAATGTAATGCTTCCTTGTCTTGTGCCATCCTCACAGTGGTTCTTTGATTTCGCTCATTGTTGCTGCCACTGTACAGTTCCTTCTTGTTGGGGAAAACCCCTTTTGTGCTGCCCTTCTACCAGCATATATATCTTCCTCTAGGGCAGTGCTTCTCAAACTTCCAAATTCCATGACACTTTCATACAGTCCCTCATGTAGAGGTGACCCCAGAACCATAATGTTATTTTCCTTGCCACTTCATAACTGTAATTTTGCAGCAGTTATGAATCGTGCCACCCAGATGAAAGGGTTGTTTGATCCCCAATTTAGTCGTGACCCACAGGTTGAGAGCTTCTGCTCTGAACTAAGAGGAGATTATCTTAAAGTATAGTTTATAATATAGTCAGCCACACATGATTTGTTGTTATTGTTTTTAGATGCTGTCCAGTGGGTTTGGGATCATAGCAATCCCTGCACAATCTAGTGAAATGCTGCCCTGCCCTGTGCTATCCTCACCATGGTTCTTTGCTTGGCCTCATAGTTGCAGCCACAATACTAATGCATCTTGTTGTGGATTGCCTCTCTTTAACTGCCATTCTGTACCAAGATATGTGTCTTCATCTAGAGCAGTGATTCTCAATCTTCCTAGTGCCACTACACTATCATACCAATCCTTATGTAGTGGTGACCCCCCCCCCCAACCATAAGATTATTTTCATTGCTACTTCATAACTGTAATTTTGCTATTTTTATGAATCAGGCCACCCATATGAAAGGGTCGTTTGAACCCCAAAGTGGTCACGACCCAAAGGTTGAAAACACCTGCTCTAAATTGAGGAGTTTCTCTTATAGTCTACTTCAGCATATTGTTAGACCCACAAGTACTGTTGATATAATTTTTAGGTGCCATCGAGAGGGTTTTGGCTCCTAGAAATTCTTTGTACAATATAATGAATTTCTGCCTCGTCCTGGGCAATCTCACAGTTGTTCTTCACTTGTCTTCATTCTTGCTGCCACTGTGCTAATCCGACTTTTTGGGACCTGCCTCTCATTTGCTGCCTTTCCACACTACCACGGTTTCTTTCCGCCTCCAGGGCAGTGGTTCTCAACCTTCCTAATGCTACGACCCTTTGATACCGTTCCTCATGTAGTGGTGACGCCAATCACAACATTTTTAAATTACTGTTTCAAAATTGTAATTGTGCTTATGAATCAAGCCACCCTTGTGAAAGGGTCATTCGATGCCCCCCACATGGGGCGCGACCAACAGGTTGAGAATCGCTGCTCTAAACTGAGGTGTTTCTCTTAAGATCTATTTCATCATATTGTTAGAAGTTCAAGTCCTGTAGTTATTATTGTTACGTGCCTTCGAGTGAGTTTTGGATCATAGCAACTCTACACACACTATAATGAAGCGCTGCCCCGTCTTGTGCCATCCACACAGTGGTTGTTTGCTTGTGCTCATTGTTGCAGTCACTGTGCTAATCCATCTTTCTGGAGGCTGTCTCTCGCTTACTGCCCTTCTACTCTACCAAGATTTCTGTCTTCCTCTAGGGCAGTGGTTCTCAACCTTCCTAATGCCATGACCCTTTGATACCATTTTTCATATAGTGGTGACTGCAAAGTCATAAAATTATTTTTGTTGCTACTTCATAAGTATAATTTTGCTACTGTTACATATGGACCATCCCTGTGAAAGTGTCATTCGAATCTCCAAAGCGTCCGCGACCCACAGGTTGATAATCACTGCTCTAAACAAAGACATGTTTCTCTTAAAGTCCTCTTCAGCATATTTTTAGAAGTGCAATACTGTTGTTTTTAGGTGCTGTCGATTGGGTTTTGACCCATGGGAACTCTATGTCCAGTATAATGGAAGGCTGCACTGTCCTGTGCCATCCTCACAGTGGTTCTTTGCTTATGCTTATTGTTGTAGCCAGTGTGCTAAACCATCTTTTGGGGGCTGCCTCTTATTTGCTGCCCTTCTACTGTACCAGCATTTCTTCCTTCCTCTTGGGTAGTGGTTCTCAACCTTCCTAATGCCACGATCCTTTGATTCCATTCCTCTTGTAGCGGTGACCGCCCAATCATAAGATTATTTTTGTTGCTACTTCATAACAATAATTTTGCTATTGTTATGAACAGGCCACCGCTGGAAAGGGTTGTTCGTCCCCTCCATTGTTCACGACCCACATGTTGAGAACCCCTGCTCTAAACAAAGAGGAGTCTCTCTTAAGGTCTTCTTCAGCATATTGTTAGAAGCACATGTCCTTTTGTTATTGTTAATTGCCGTCAAATGATTTTTGCTCACAATATCTCTATGCACAATATAATGAAATGCTGTGCCATCCTGTGCCATTTTCACAGTGATTCATTGCATGGCCTCATTTTTGCAGCCACTTTTACTAATCCAACTTGTTGTGGACTGCCTCCCTTTTCCTGCCTTTCTATACCAAGATTTGTGTCTTCCCCTAGAGCAATGGTTCTCAACTTTCCAAATGCCACTATTCTTTCATACCATTCCTCATGTAGTGAACACCCAACCATAAAATTATTTTCATTGCTAATTCAAAGTGTAATTTTGCTACTGATTTGATTCAGGCCAGCCATATGAAACGGTCGTTCAACATCCCAAAGGGGTCGTGACCCACTAGTTTAGAACCCCTGCTCTAAACAGGAGTTTCTCTTAAGGTTTACTTCAGCATGTTGTTAGACCCACAAGATTTTTGGTATTGTTGATAGAGGCCGTCGAGTGGGTTTTGGCCAGTAGCAACTCTATGCACCATATAATGAAACGCTGCCCCCTCCTGTGCCATCCTGTTTGTTGTTCTTTGGTTTGAGCTCTTTTTTGCAGCCACTGTGGTAATCCAACTATTGGAAAGCTGCCTCTCTTTTTCTGCCCTTCTCCTGTACCAAAAATGTGTGTTCCTGTAGGGCAGTGGTTCTCCAATTTCCTAATGCCATGAACCTTTCATACAGTTCCTCATGTCGTGGTGACGCCCCAATCATAAAATCATTTTCATTGCTACTTTGAAACTCTAATTTTGGTACAGTTATGAATCAGGCCACCCCTATGAAAGGGTCGTTCAATCTGCAAAAGGAGTCGTGACCCACAGGTTAAGACCTTCTGCTCTGAACTAAGAAGAGATTCTCTTAAGATATAGTTTAGAATATTGTCAGACACACAAGTCTTGTTATTGTTGTTAGATACTGTTAAGTGGGTTTTGGATGATAGCAACCCCTGTACAATATAAGGAAATGCTGCCTGTCCTGTGCCATCCTCAGAATTGTTCTTTGCTTGAACTCTTTGTTGCAGCCACAATGCTAATCCATCTTGTTGTGGACTGCCTCTCTGTAACTGCCATTCTGTACCAAGATATGAGTCTTCATCTTGAACAGTGATTCTCAAATTTCCTAGTGACACTACCCTTTCATACCAATCCTCATTTAGTGGTGACACCCCAACCATAAGATTCTTTTCTTTTATTTTTTTTAAACATTTTATTAGGGACTCATACAGCTGTTATCCCAATCCATACACACATCAATTGTGTAAAGCGCATTTGTACATCGTTTCTCAAAACATTTTCTCTC
>NW_022106084.1:11889061-11909868 GCF_000313985.2 Echinops telfairi | reverse complement strand
TTGTTGAAGTCTGCTTGGCTGTCCTCCAAGTCACTGATGCGCTTCTCAGATTCCTCCTATCGATTCTCAAGCTCTGTGTTTCTGTTAATTGGTTTTTGTTATCTCCTCCCTAAGCTCCTGTATTTCTCTTTGATGTATGGCCTTTATCTCCTCTATCATTTCATCCTATTTCTGTATGATTCCAAGCAGCATTCTGAAAATTTCTTTCTGTGGCAGCTCAATGTCTGCCGCTTCTATGTATTCTGTTATGTTTGGGATATCTTCTGCCATTGCCTTTTGTTTCTCCTGTTTTTTTGTTGAGATGGTTGGGGCTGATGGCTGTTTGTGTTGCATTGTTTTAGAGGAGCCAGGTGCCATTTTCTAGGGAGTCTAAGAGCACTGGATCTCTCTAGGAGACTCGTAGGAATGCTTCTTTGAACTGCCTACAGCTAACTATTACTATGGCATTAACCTACCCTTAATCTTCCTGTGGCTTCCCTATCAGGGGAGTGTCCAAGAAGGCTGGTGGGTTGTCTGCTTTGGTGTTGTGGAGGTTGGGCAGGGGTTCCTGAAACAGCTTGGAATGGTGAGAGTGTTGGCCGAGCTGCCTTATGCCCCCAGGTACACAGGCAGGAATTCCCAGGTGAGTGGTTGGGTGGAGTATCCCCTGTAGGGGGAGCAGGGATTTCCCTAGCCTTGGGCTAGCTACACAGGGTAGGGCTAGCTACACAGGGTGGGGCTCAGCTAGTTGGGTGTGGTACAGGCGTAAGTGCCCTAGGCTACTGGCAGTGGTCTGGAGTTCAGGATCAGCGGTGGATTGTGAGAGAACAGGAAATAGACAGAGGGGAATGAAAAAAAAATTAAAGAGCAAGACCATTTAGACTGTGGAGGGGGGGATATAGGGGAGAGAGGGAAAGAAAAGTAACTATGTAGCTGTGAGTCCCACTCTCAGTCAGTGGAGTCACGAGAGTTTAGTCCCTACTCTGAGGCAGCAGTGGCAAGCCGCAGTTGCTGCAGTTGAGCTGAGAAAAAGCCCCTGCGCAGCCCTCAAAGACCGTGGGGGTGCGGGTGGGTGTCGGACAGAGGGCAGAGATGTAAACAGAGGCAACAATGTAGCTGAACCCCGATTCTATCACAGATCCCTGCCTGTGGAGTTGCGAGGGTTTAGTCCCCGCCTGGAGGCAGTGGTGGCAAGCTGTGACTGTGCCAAGAAAACCTCCTGCGCAGGCCTCCCAGACTGTGGGTGAACAGAGAGCAGAGATGTAACCAAAAGCTACAAATTAACTGAAACCCGTCTGTGGAGCTCCAAGGGTCCAGTTCCTGTCCTGAGGCTGGTGGGGGTAAACTGTGGCTGTGTTGGAACCAAATCCCCCTACGGGCTCCAAATGGTCCCGGCTCTTGCAGCGACAGTGGCTGGGCCAAGGTCAAGCCCCAGCCGGTTTCCACTGAGGTAAGCCAAAAGCCCCAAGCCCCTCAAAACCCCGTGGGTCTGTGCCTACTTATCTTTATGATGCTCCTCCTGTGTTCTAGTTGTGTTAAAGTTCCCTCTGAGCAACTCTCCTGGGCTGGATCCTGCGGAGTCCGTCTGGTATGTGTCACTCCATCGCCATCTTCCCAGAAGTCCACCCATAAAATTATTTTCATTGCTACTTCAATGGTGTCATTTTTCTACATTTATGAATCAGGCCACCCTTGTGAAAGGCGTATTCGATACCCCCAACAGGGGCGTGACCCACATGTTGAGAACCGCTGCTCTAAACTAAGAAGTGTTTCTCTTAAGATCTATTTCACCATATTGTTAGAAGAACAAGTCCAGTAGTTATTGTTGTTAGGTGCTATCGAGTGGGTTTTGGCTCATAGCAATTGTACACACGATATAATGAAATGCTGCCCTGTTTTTCCATCCTCACAGTGGTTGTTTGCTTGCACTCATTGTTGCAATCACTGTGCTAATCCATTTTTCTGGGGGCTGCCTCTCATTTGCTGCCCTTCTACTCTACCAAGATTTCTCTCTTCCTCTAGGGCAGTGGTTCTCAACCTTCCTAATGCCATGACCCTTTGAAACCGTTCCACATATAATGGTGACTGTGCAATCATAAAATTATTTTTGTTGCTACTTCATAAGTATAATTTTGCTACTGTTATGAACGGGCCACCACTGTGAAAGGGTCTTTCATCCCCCGAAAGGGGTCACGACACACAATTTGAGAACCACTGCTCTAAAATAATGGCAGTTTCTCTTAAGTTCGACTTCAGCACATTTTTAGAAGCACAAGTCTGGTTGATTTTGTTGTTAGTAGTTTTCCAGGGGGGGTTGATTCCTAGCAACTCTATGCACATTGTAATGAAATGCTGCCTTGTCCTTTGCCATCCTCACAGTGTTTCTTTGCGGTCATTTTAGCAGCTACTATGCTAATCCATCTTGTAGGGGTGCCTCTGTTTTGCTGCCCTTCTGTACCAACATATACGCCTTCCACTAGGGCAGTGGCTCTCAACCGTCCTAATGCCACGACCCCATTAATACCATTCCTCATGTAGTGGTGACCCCCCAACAATAAAATTATTTTCATTGCTAATTCAGAACTGTTATTTTGCTACTGTTATGAATCAGGCCACCCATGAGAATGGGTCATTCGAACACCCAAAGGGGTCATGACCCGCAGGTTGAAAACTCCTGATCTAAATTGAGGAGTTTCTCTTAAAGTCTACTTCAGCATATTGTTAGACCCACAAGTACTGTTGTTATTGTTGTTAGGTGCTGTCGAGTGTGTTTTAGCTCACAGCAACTCTATGCAAAATATAATGAAATGCTGCCCCGTCCTGTGCAATGCAGTCAGTGGTTCTTTGGTTTGCTCTCATTGTTGAAACCACTGTGCTAATCCAACCTTTGGCGAGCTGTCTCTTGTTTGCTGCGCTTCTCCTGATTTGTGTCTTCCTCAAGGATAGTGGTTCTCAAGCTTCCTAATGCAACGGCGCTTTTTTAACGGTCCCCAGGTGGTGAACTCACAATCATAAAATAATTTTCATTGCTACTTCATATATGAAATTTTGGTACACTTATGAATCAGGCCACTCTTGTGAAAGGACCATTCGACATTCCCAAAATGTTCTCAACCCACAAGATGGGAACTGGTGCTCTAAACTAAGCAGAGTGTCTCTTAACATCTACTTCACCATACTGTTAGAAGTACAAGTCCTGTAGTGATTTTTGTTAGGTGCCTTCGAGTAGTTTTTGGCTCTTAACAACTCTATGCACAATATAATGAAACGCTACCCCGTCTTCTGCCATCCTCACAGTGGTACTTTGCTAGTGCTCATTGTTGCAGCAATTGTGTTATTCCATCTTATAGGGGCTGCTTCTTTTACTGCCCTTCTACTGTACAAACATTTGTGTCTTCCTCTAGGATAGTGGTTCTGAAACTTCCTAATTCCACGACCCTTACATAGAGTTCCCAATGTAGTGGTGCCCCCCCAACTATAAAATTGTTTTCGTTGCTCCTTCATATCTATAATTTTGTTACTGTTATGAATCAGTCCACCCTTGTGAAAGAGTCATTTGACTCTGCAACAGGGTCGCGAAAACAGATTGAGAACCACTGCTCTAAAATAAGACGATTTTCTCTTAAGATATAGTTCAGCATATTGTTAGACACACAAGTCCTGTTTTTATTGTTGTTAGGTCCCTTCGAGTCAGTTTTCGCTCATAGGAACTCTATGCACCATATAATGAAACACTGCCCCATCCTGTGCCATCCTCACAGTGATTCTTTGCTTGTCCTCATTGTGGCAGCCACTGTGCTAATCGATCTTTCGGTGGGCTGGCCCTAGTTATCTGCCCTTCTACTCTACCAAGATTTCAGTCTTCTTCTAGGGCTGTGGTTCTCAACCTTATTAAAACCATAAACATTTGATACTATTCCTCATGTAATAATGACTGCCCAATCATAAAATTATTTTTGTTGCTACTTCATAATTTTAATTTTGCTGCTGTTATGAACAAGCCACCCTTTTGAAAGTGTCGTTCATCCCCCCCAAAGGGGTTGTGACCCACAGGTTGGGAACCGGTTCTCTAAACTAATGGGAGTTTCTCTTAAGTTCTCCTTCAGCATATTGTTAGAAGCACAAATGCTGTTGTTTTTGTTGTTAGTAGCTGTTTAGTGGTTTTTGAATCATATCAACTCTATGAACAATATAGTGAAATGCTGGCCCATCCTGTGCCATCCTCACAGTGGTTCTTTCCTTGCGCTCATTATTGCAGCTACTGTGCTAATCAATCTAATAGGGGCTGCCTCTCTTTTGCTTCCCTTCTACTGTACCAACATTTCTGCCTTCTTCTAGGGAAGTGTTTCTCAACCTTCCTAATTCCACGATCCATTGATTCTGGATGTAGTGGTGACACCGCAATCATAAAATTATTTTCATTGCTATTTCATAACTTTAATTTTGTTACTTTTATGAAACAGGAACCCTTGTGAAAGAGTCATTCGACCTCACCAAAGGGGGTTAAGACCCACAGTTTGAGAACATCTGCTCTAACCTAATAGGACTTTCACTTAAGATCTACTTCACCATATTCTGCTGAGGAGGTACAAAGGGAAAACTTGTCTCTACTTCTCTTTTCCAGGACAACTTCTACCATATCTCTCCATCACCACCTCATTTCCCTCTGCTATTCTCTGGGTAGCTAACACTTTTCATCATTATTAAGGAGCTTTAGTGGTATAATAGGTTACTTCTACCACCAGCAAGTAATTCAAACCCACCAGCCTCTCCACAGGAGAAAGATGAGGCTTTCTGCTCCCCTAAAGATTTACAGCCCCAGAAACCCACGGAGGCAGTTCTACTCTGCCCTACAGGCTCACTATGAGTTGGAATCAACTAGATGACAATGAGTGTGCTTGGTATGGTTTGGTTTGATTTGGTTTTCTACCATCGTGTTATCAACTTTGAGATGGGAAAGTGCAGGCCGCAGACCCCACAGTCCCCTATCTTGTGTCCCCCAGATTTCTCACTCAACAGTGACTTGTCTTGCACTGATTCTGCCCTCAGCTCTGCCCTTTTACCTGAGGTCTCGGGTACTACTGCCGAGTAACACATTCCCCCCAAACGCAGTGACTTAAAACACCAGCCATTTTCTCATGCTGACAGATTCCGTGGGTCAGCAATTCAGACAGGGTCCAGCGTGTAGTCTCAGCAGGGCAAACACAGAGACTGAGGTGACTTCATAACTGGGCTGATTCGTTGAAGAACTGTGGGAAGAACAGATTTTCATATGAGATAGTGACATGATGGTTGCATCATGAGGGTTTCTTCATTCACATATCTGCCTTCCCCCTACCCCACCATTCTAGGAGGACTGTCAGCTGCATATCTACAAGTGGTCTCTCTGTGTAATTCGAGCTTCTTCGCAGCAGCACCATAGTGATCACAGGATCACTGGATGTCTTACATGGCGGCTCAAGGCCCAAGTTCAAGTGAATAAGGCAGCAACCACACAGCCTGGCCATCAGCATCACATACATTGTATTCTATTGGTTGAAGCAGACACCAGCTTACTCATCTTCAAATAGAAGTGACCCACATACCACCTTGTGGTGGGAGGAGTGTCTGTCTAGTTTAGGTGGTAAACAGTCTATGGGTTGGGAGAGATGGCTGGCCAACACCTTGGAAAATCTGATCTCACCCTGTCTGGCCTATGATAAAACAATTTATATATTTCCAACTACCCTTCAATGCCGGATTCCTCCCCAGGCCTTCTCCTAAAACCCCTTCCTCCAGGAAGCCTTTTCTGATTATTCCAGTCCACTTTATCCCATGTTTTAATCTCCACCAGCTCTCTTTAACATCACAGAGTATAGTAGTGGTTGTGGTTTTGGTGGTGGAGACGGTAATAGTTAATATTATGAGGCAGAATGACTATATATGCTCGCCCAGTTGTTCTCAACCTGTGGGTCGCAACCCCTTTGGGAGTCCAACGACCCTTTCGCAGGGGTCGCCCAATTCATAACAGTATCAAAATTACAGTTATGAAGTAGCAACAAAAATAATTTTATGGTTGGGGATCACCACAACATGAGGAACTTTATGAAAGGGTCATGGCATTAGGAAGGTTGAGAACTAGTATGCTATTCCATTGTAAATGAGTCAAGCTTTACTCAGAGTGATCCTATAGGACAAGCTAGAACTGCCCCTTAGGGCTATCAAAGGTATCCATCTTTACAGAAGCAGCCTGCAGCCTCTGCCTCCTGTAGAGCAGCAGGTAGATTCAATCCACCAACCTTTTGGTTATCAGTCAATTGATTCACTACCGTGCCACCAAGACTTCTTCATATCAAAATCTTAGGATGCTCTATAATTAGCACACAAAGGAGGCCTGGTGGCATAAAGGGTCACATTTTGGGCTGCAGTTTAAAACTATCAGCCACTCTGTGGGACAAAGGTGAAAATTTCTACTCCAATAAAGAGTTTGAGTCGCCAAAATCCACGGGGGCTGTGCTACCCTGTCCTATAGGTTGGCTGTGAGTCGGAATGGATTCAACAGCAGTGAGGTTGTTTGTTTGATTGATTCGTTGGTTTGTTGGTTGGTTGGTTTCATTGCTGAGAAAAGCGGGACCCAGAGAGGTGAGATGCCTAGGCAAGGATATGCAGTGAATGATGGGAAAAGCCAGGGTAGGAACCCAGGCCACCCGCTCTGGAGTCTGACCCTCCCCGATATTTGACTCAACCTCTCAGGAGCTCTGATTTATCAAGTAATTTTCCCCCAGCCTGACAAAAAGCAAGGTACTACACTCCTTGGTCCCACCACCATCCTTGGCATGGTGCTCAACTCAACCAACACTCAGGGGCTGATTTCTAAATGGACTCCAGCCCCCAACCCCAGCACTGACCATGTTACCAAAAGCCTGCTGACCTCAGCTTCGGCCAGTCCAGAAGTAAGCTATGGACAAAGCTTTTAAAATATCTTCCAGAGAATTTGTCCCTGGCAGAGCCCCTGAATCAGGGGCTGAGGGAAGATGTCAAGGTGTGTTGTGATTAGGTGTCCTCCAGTTGATTTCTATGCATGGTGACCACATGTGACAGAGAGGACTTTCTCATTGTGGGGAGAGAAGTTATGCTGTTATCTTTATGGGAGCAAGTCTTCCTCCTGCGTGGACTTAAATCATCGCAACATCAGGGCTCCTTTAATTGGCTGCATAAAAACTCACCAAACCCACCAGAAGCAAGTCGATACTAATGCACAGTGACACTATAGGACAGGGTACAACTGCCCCTATGGGTTACTGAGGCTGTAACTCTTCATCAGAGTAGGAAGTCCAGTCTTTCTCCCTAAGAGTGGTTGGTGATTTAATTTCAAACTACTGACCTTGCCAGTTAGCAGCGCACTTCATGACCCCTATGCCACCAGGGCTCCCTTACACACTGCAAATAGTCCAAGGTGATTCAGGTGCTATAAGGGGAAGAACAAAATGAGATTTCAAAATGGTTTTCATTCTAGGCTCTTAGAGTCCTAAGGACTTCATTGAGAGTAACAGGGGTATGGCAAAAGGGAGGGGGAGGGAGGAGAGGGGAAAGGGGAGAGGGGGGAGAGAGAGAGAGACAGATAGAGATGTGATTTAGAACTGTGGGACTTTTGTTGGCAAGCAAGCCTTTTTCAATCTCAGCAGGCAGATTGAGAGATCCATAAACAACCAAGGAGCAAGCCTGAAGATAGAGCTGTGTGGTCTAACAGGCAGGGGGATAACAGCTCTCAAGTCAAAGTAGGCCCTGAGCCACATGGAAATGATTTAGGTTATAAAAGGCTCTGTGTCTTTGCTTTGTAGGAGAACAAAAGCATTCTATGGGCACAAAAGTGGCTTCAGGAAAAGAACAGGTTTTCTGGACTTGCCTATCTGTCCTTTAAATGAATGTGTCAGACCTTTACCTTTCAGTAGTTGCCCATGTTAAGAAACAATCTGGGAGGTGAGGTGGGGTCATTCAATATTCACTGCAATATTGGCAATTCTTGGCTGCCAACTGCTTGAAAACACGTCTTACATCACCCTTCACCAGTCTGTTCTACTCAGAAGCAGCAAAGGTCAGTGGGGGCATTCACCTTGACCTAGGACCATGGAAGCAGGAAGAAATGCTGAGGTGGGCAGATAACTATCATCCTTAATGGGCTACTTAACTACTTGGGGGAAGGGTAGTGGTGGCGCCAGTGAGGAGCCCTAGGCAGCAGAGGGCACTGTCAGCAGTCTTTTAGAAGGGAGGGTGTCTGAGTTTGGGCTGCCCAAGAAGCAGACACTGAGATGAGCAAAGAACTGAGTGCAAGTTGTTTGTTTGGGAGATGCAAGAAACACTGGTATGGGAGTGGGGAAGGAAGCCAAGAGCTGGAAGGCGGCCAATACAGGGTGTGGTATCGAGCCAGCTGGCTCTGTGGGCAGCTGGAAAGTAATTCACCTAAGGAATGTCTGGAAAACCAGGAGAATGGTGCTTCCCCAGCTGTCTGTGATGAAGGACCAGGCCATTGGGTACCTTTATAAAAGATTATTAAAATGTCCTAGTGATGTCAGATTCTGAGATCACAGAGGAATCCTCTTCCTTGGTTGGTCTTGTTGGTAGGTGCTATCAAGTCGGTCTGCCTCTAAGCAACCCCCATGTACAACACAAATAAATGCTGCTCAGTCCTGAGCCACCCTCACAATCATTCTGATGTTTGAACCCATCATTGCAGCCCCCGTGGTCATCCATCCTGTCAAGGGCCTGCCTCTTTGTCACTGCTCCTCCCCTTTACTCAGACCAGATGGGTTCCTCTTCTGCCACTCCCTCTGACAAGGTTCTGCCTTGATTTACTAGGCCTCCACTACCTGACAGTGTTTCCATGCTGAGCATAAGATTTTCAGGGGGGGATACTTTCACTGTGGGCAGCTGATTCTTTCTTCATCCTTAGGCTGGAAACTCCGCTGTACCCTTTGCCCTTTGGGGGACTTGGTGGCATTGGAAATACCAGTGACATGGCCTCCAGCCTTCCTTTGTGTACCTAGCTGAAAACGGACAAATGGTAAGCATTTCACAACTTGTCACCGGTCCATGTACCACCATTGGAGCAGCACTCTTGTAGACCATACATCACTGAGTTCTCCTGTGTAAGGAGCTGGAGCCTTGTTGGCTGAGTGGTTACACACTGGGTTGCTGATTGTGGGGTCCAAAGTTGGAAACCACCAGCTGCTCCAGGGGAGAAAGAGCTGGCTTTTTATTCCAGTAAATAGTTAACAGCCTAAAAACCCACATGGGCAGATCTACTTTGTCCGACAGAGTCATTATGAGCTGCAATCAACTCGATGGCAGGAGTCTTGAGATTTTTGTGTGTCATGTTAGGCAGTGGGGGAAGGTTGGTGGCCAGGTTGTTGGTTTTGCTGGGGCACAATGGGGAAGGGATAAATTCCTCTGTGTGCATTAAATTAAAAGAGTGGCCATTTCCTATTTCTAGAAAGCTATTGAAAAAGAACTGCAGTTAGTGGCAGTTGAAAGTCAGCCTGAAAACACTGTGGGGCAAAGTGTAGGGTGCCTAAACATGCTCCTGAGAGGCCACCTAGGTCTTGCCCACCTCTTCACAGTTAGTGGCACTCAGAGCACTTAAGGCAAACTCAAAAACTAGACTGAGTGTCCAGAAAAATATCCCAGTGGCAAGGCTTCACTCTGACTAGTTTTAAATACAGAAGCATTGTGAGGTGGGCCCTACTTTACCTTCTGTGATTGTTAAGGTTTAACGATCATGGTCAATAAACACATGTGGAATTAATTGAAGGGCAGGGAGATAAATGGCTCAATAAGCCTCACCTTTCTTGTTCTCAGGTCTCTTGTTTTCTGATGGTCAGACCAGTACATGGCTGCCTTAGCTAGATCTTTGCCTCAACTGGCTAGGCTCACTTCCTGTGAGACATTCCTGAGGTGAAGCTACATGGACCTACACTAATGCAGCCCTAGTTGCTAGAAAAGTTGACTGGAGACCGCTGCCAGCGCTGAGATGCTTACATGATCACTGATTCAGCTTTTCTTCTGCAGTCCTCATCACTGCATGTGTTTGGTAAGATGGATGACCTCTTTGTGTATTGGTGTGGGATATACGGGTGAATGTTGGACTTGTGAACTTGGGCAGCACTGGGTGGGGTGTTTTCTTGATGTGCATTTACCCTTTATCTAAAACTTTCTCTTATACATATGAGTTTCTGTGGATTTGTTTCTCTAATGTCCCCAGACTAACACACCTGCCTAGCCCAGTATCAGAATTCAGTTTTCCTCAAAGTAGTGATACCACTATTGAGAGAGTTAAAGTTTATTGTGCGATCCTGGCCGACAAACACAGGTGGGGTTAATCGAAGGGCGGGGAGAAAAATGTCTCAGTGAGCTTCGCCTTTCTTGTGTTTGAGTTGCTTGCTCTCTGATGTCAGACCCGGTTGCAGCTGCCTTAACCAGTTCTCTGCTTCAGCTGGTAAAGCTGACTTCCTGCAAGACATCCCTGAGGAGAAGCCAAATGGACCTACCCTGCTGCAGCCTTAGGTGATGGAGAAGCTGATTGGAGACCCCTGCCAATGCTGAGATGCTTACATGTTCACTTAACCGGCTTTCCTCCTGCAGCCGCATCACTGTGTGTGTTTGGTAAGATGAAGGAGGAGTTTGTGGATTGGTGTGGGACATCTGGGCTAATGTTGGACTTGTGGATTTGGGCAGCACTGGCTTGGGATATCTTCTTAATGTGCACTTACCCTTTATCTAAAACTCTCTTATATGTATGAGTTTCTGTGGATTTATTTCACTAATGTACCCAGACTAACACAACTATAATAAGAAAAGTCAGGACACAACTGAGCACCCTTGTCCGTTTGGGAAGGATATTAAATACAGAAAAGCTAGTTTCCCCCATGGCATCCCTGAGTGGCACAAACAGTTAAGAGCTCAATTGCTAACTAAAATGTACTTTTGAACCCACAAGAAGGTGCCTCAGAAGACAGACCTGGTGACCTGCTTCTGAGCGCTTACACAGCCTTGAAACGCCAACCTAACACAGGTCAGTTTGGCTTGCACACATGGTACTTCAGTGACTTGGAATCAACCCCACAGCAACTGGTTTGGATGACAGGTACTCAGTCCCCGAGTTAGGACCGGCCCCATTCTGACGATTCTGTCATGAGTCAGTCCTGACATAAGTCAAATACCTCATTATTCTTGCTTTTTATTATCATCTTCTTTACACATCTGACCTTTATTAGTCTGTGGGTTTGAAAACTTTGAATATAAACTTACAGCTAGAATGATATCAGGGATATGTGCTGTAGCATTATATGTAGTACATCATATTAATGGTAAACTCTTCAAAAAAAGAAAGAACAGACAGTCATAATGTATAACTTGAATACATCATAAGTCAGATGTGTTTTCTGGGTCTTTGAACTGATATGAGCCAATTCAGTCATGGACTGATGAAAATAATGTGAAATAGACCCATTTTTTAAAAAGTTTAGACGAACTGGAGGTCTAAATGGAATGGGGGGGGGGGAATGTGGTTTAAATTCTGGAATTAGAGATGTGGGAACCTTTTAGGAACCTGTTTCATGACACCAATTTACTTCCAAAACTGGAGAGAGACACACATTCAATGCAGCAAGTGCTTGGCTGCCATCTTTGAGCCGGGCACTATTATTTTCTACTCAGCCTATCCAGGCAATTACTTGCATGCTGGCCTTATTTTTTGTAAAGGGAAATGAGTTTCTCATGCCTGAACAATTTTTTTTAAATTCCCCTAGACCACATCATTAATAACAGAATTTTATAAAACTGAACAAAGGAAAAGGTGGCTATAACGTAGAAAAAGTGGGGTTGCTGGGAAAAAGACAGGGACTGCAGGACAGGGTACTGGGAACTTCAGAAGCCTAGGGATTTGGGAAGAGACGCTGATTCAGGACAATATGACTTAATCCTGGCCATGACTAAACCAGGGTGAACCACTTTGAGAAACTCTAGTGTTTTCTCCTGGTATCAGTTGTCTGATTTACTCTCACCTGGAGCTTTTGATTCTGTCTCCTCTTCTGCAGGCTAGTTTTTCAGGGGATTGACAGCTCTTTCTAGACTTGTGATAAACTCTTAGTCTGCCGGTTTGGGGTCTGGGGCTGGCTGCATTTGTGTCTATGGGAGTGAGAGGGCCATCCGAATTGATGGGTTTATTCAGAAGGTCCATGTGTCCTACTGGAGAAGTCAGACGGAACAGCCTGGTCACTGTAGTTGACATCCATCCTGGGACAGAGTTTTGGGTGCAGGAGTAGAAAGATAGGGATAACTGTGATGCAAACACAAGCAAGTATCTTTAATACATAGATCCCTTCAGACTCTGGCCTGGACACAGATCCTGTGTGGGGTCTTTACATACACTATCTCTTGTGTCCAGAAACAATTCTGAGGAGTCAGTGATTGTGACTGAGTAGGAGGGCTCACTGCATAGATGTCACACTGCCTGGGTCTGCATGATGGCACTTCCAGCTCAAGCAGTGTCTTAGTGTGCCTCTGTTTCCTTGCCTGGAGAATGGGGTTGATAGTTCTACCCACCTCATCCACTTTGTGGTTAGTCTATTAAATAAACTTATAGCACCTATAGGTTATTAAAGGTTAAGGGTCTTGGCTGGTAACCAAAAGGTTGGCTATTTAAGTCCACCCAGAGGTGCCTTAAAAGAAAGGCCTGGTGTTCTACTTGCAAACTCCAAGCCCTGGGAAACCTATGGAGCACAGTTCTATGATGGACATGGGGTCACCATGAGTGGGTGTCAGCTAGATGTCCACTTTTCTTTTTCCCTACTTGTAACATTCTTCAGGAGGCCTGGTGGTGGAATGGGTTTCACCTGGGGCTACTAACCAAAAGGTCAGAAGTTCATAACTATTAGCCTCTATCTCAGGAGAAAGAAGAGGCCTGCTACTCCCAGAAAAGGGTTCCAGTACCCAAAGCATGCACAGGGGCAGTTCTACTCTGTCCCATGGTGTCACTATGAGTTGCCTTCAACTCGATGGCAGTGAGTGTTTTGGGGACGCACTTCCATTTGGGTAAGGCAGCAAGTCTACATGCAGCCTGGATCCACCCTGCTCAGGTGCCTGGGTCAACATTCCAGCAGCTGGTAGGCTTGAACGAACAGGGCCCCTGCTGTCTCCCTGGAGACGTGATCAGTGGCCAGGTAGCTACCCCTCACCCCACCCATAAGCCTTTGTTCACTCTTGCAGCATGATTCACTGTTCCAATGCAGATGGAAGCCAAGGGAAAGGAGTGTGACTCAAGCTTTCCATTTTCAGCTGTTGGTTCTGTGACAGTATGCAGCCTCTAGGCTAGATTGACGGTTTCCACCAACCAGGTTCCTGATGCTGCCACCTGGGAAAGAATTTTAAGAGCACTCCCTTGACGGCCAGTAGTGCTTGCACCTCAGCGGACAGACTTTAGTCTTCCTTCTGTTAACCTCCTTAGGGAATATTTCTCCTCCACCAGTCTTCACCTGGGAGAAGGTTGAGGCTGTCTACTCTCAGAGTTACAGCCTCAGCACCCCACAGGAACAGTTCTTCTCTATCCTAGAGGGTTACTAGGAGTCAGCATGGACTCAATAGTAGTGAGTTTGGTTTGGTTTTGGGTCCTCACACAACATCCCTATGTAAGCTGCTAACTGCAAGGTCAGCAGTTCCAAACCACCAGCTGCTTCTCGAGAGAAAGAGGCGGCTTTCTATTTCCATAAAGACATGAAATCTCAGAAGCCCACAGGGGCAGCTCTACTCTGTCCCATAGGGACAGTAACATCGGAACTGACTCCATAGCAGTGATTTTTTTGTGTTGAGCCCTTACACAGTGGAGCACTGGGCATATAGTGCGTTGTGCTTTGGGCTGCTAGCTGCAAGGTCAGCAATTTGAAGGCACCAGGACGAATATGAGGCTTTCCACTCCTGTAAAGATTTGCAGCCTTGGGAACCCTATGCATCAGTTCTACTGTCTACTTGATCACTATACATCAGAATAGATTTAATAGTAGTGGATGGCTTCAAACCTCAAACAGGAGCCCTACTTGTGCAGCAGTTTAAGAATCTGGATGCTAATTGCAAGTTTGGTGGTAGAAACCCACCAGCCCACTCCCCATGAGAAAATTGAAGCTGTCTGCTTCCATAAAGATCCACAGCCTTGGAAACCCTACTCAGTCCTATAGGGTCACTATGAATCAGAGTAGACTCTAAGGCAGTAAGTGTGGTTTTGAGGGTTAGTCCTTATATAGTTGGCTGGTCAAGTCACCCATGGAGATCATGGGATGCAAACAGTTCCCAGATGAAGTATCTGAAAGCCTCAAAGTTCACAGATCTGCCTATCTTTCCCAGAGTTACCAATCACGCAGGCATCTGCTACTATTCCCAGTTTCCCAATTAATTCAGACTTAATTGCAACCATGATTCAGGTGTAAGGCTGCCAGCTAAAATACAGGCTGTGCAGTTAAAACGGAATCTAAAATAAACAATGAAATTTTGTTAGTACACACATCCCCCCATAGTTATACTAAATATGACATATACTAAAAGCCTATCTATTATTTACCTGAGCTTCTAATTTAGCGGGCATTCTGTATTTTCATGTATAGAACCTGGCAAGCAGGACCACAGGGGGCTCTTCTGGCATCATTGAAGAAAGGCAGTCCCCAATCTGTAGCAGTATAACCATCCCCCGAAGCACTCGGGCATAGCTGGTTGAGGTGACCCTGGAAAACACAGTGCTGGAGCAGAACGGCGAGACCAGGAATGGAGGGAAACCAATAAGAGGGAGCTACAGGTACTCAATCCCCCCAGTGGTCTTCCCAGCATCCAAGGAACATGTCTTAGCATCAAGCCATAGGAGGAGAGAGGAGCTGGGCTGAGCATTGCCCTGGGTGCATTCATGCCTCTGCACTTCCATTTTGCACCTGTGCTTGACTGAGCATGGCCAGGGCAGAGAAGCAGAGAGCCTTGGGCACTTGAGGTGGAAGTCTGTCAGTGTACTGGAAACTCTCTCCCACAGCTGCCAAGTTGCAAAGCTACACCTGAGGAGAGAGTAAGGCGGATATCTAGAGCCTCGACTTGATTTGCCTGAAATCGACCTCTCAATCTTAGTAGGATGAAAGAAGTTGCTAAGTTGACCTCAGAGGGTTGTTAAGAATATAAGATGAGATAATGTGTGGAAGAGGATGTTAAAAATTGTAAAGTGCTACCAAAATGGAACATATATTAAGCATTACTCAGTTAAGAATGAAAGGAGAAAAAAGAAGGTTTGAAAGAGGGAAGGGCAGAAGAAAAGTAGGGGAGGGAAGAAGGAAATAGCCTCATAAAAATAACACCCCAAGTAACAGTTATTTGGTCAACAAGTTTTTATTGAGTACCTTACTTTGTACCAGGTAATAAGGTAAATAGGTAATAAGGAAACAATAGTGAATCAAACAATCCAAATGCCTGCCATCACAGAGCTTACAGTTTAGTGGGAAAGTAAAATGGATAGCAGGATGGAAAAGTAATATAAAAAGAAATCAGAGAAGGGAGATGGGGTGGGAGTGGGGAGGGGGCTGTTGGACAGAATGATAGGGTTGTTATTTTGAATGGGAGGTGTCACAAAGGTGATTTTGAGATCAAACCTGAAGGAGACGAGAGGGCAAGCATCATGGATCTCTGGAGGAGAGGGTTCCAAACAATGAGATCCTGAGGGCAAAGGTCATCAGATGGTTATGTGCCTGGTCTGTGGCAGGAGTGGCAAGGCCACCAGCTTGGCCAGATCACAGAGCAATGGCAGGAAGGAGGGAGGAAGGAAAAGAAGACCTGTGGGCTGAAGGGATAGTGAGGGAGGTGTATACAGACCTAGAGGGCATTATGAAGAATTTGGCTTCTTTTGGGTTAGGTGAACCTTTAGAAGGTAGGGCGTGAGCATGACGTGATCCACCATGTGTTTTTTTGTTTTGTTTTGTTTTGATTTTAATCATTTTATTAGGGGCTCATACAACTCTTATCACAATCCATACATGCATCAATTCTGTAGAGCATATTTGTACATTCATTGACCCCTCATTCTCAAAACATTTGGTCTCCACTTAAGCCCTTCACATCATGTCCTCATTTTTCCCCTCGATCCCCACTCCCCACTCCCTCACCATAATTTATAAATTGTTGTTTTGTCATATCTTGCCCTGTCCGATGTCTCCTTCACCCACTTTTATGTTGCCAGTACCCAAGGGAGGAGGTCACATGTCTCAGCTGTCGGCCTCAGGGATTGTGTTCCTTCGGATACGTTGGCTGGGGTGGGGCTTCTCAATGGAGAGCCTCGTCACTCAGCATCATGGCTGCTCAAACATGATGTCTCCTAGTCATGTAATTTATATTTCATGCACATTGAAACAACTAATGGTGTCATTCTCCAAAGGGGAAACAAGTTGCTATAGTGTTAATTACATTGCAGGCATGTTCCCTCTCATTTGCCCCAAGCACTCCAACGGAAGTTCCCAGGTAGCTGTCGAGTGGGTGTCCAAAAAAAGTTGCTTTGGCAGGCTCCACGGATGTCAGGGCTGAGGAGTGGTGGCAAGGCCAATAATAATTTCTCTGAGTTCGTTGTGGGTGTGTTGGGGTGGTGGGAGTAGAGGTGGCATCCAAAACTGCCCAGCGGTCTCACCATCCTTTTCTCACCAGTGCATGTGGAATTGGGCAGGGCTGGAGTGTGCCTCTTCACTGCTTACGCTGACATTGTTAGGGGACAGTGGGGATGATGTGTAGGGGAAAGTAGGCAAAATCCAACCACTTGTATTCAAGACATCAGCAGAGTGTGGAGTGAAGCCTGTAGTCCCTGAGGCTGGTCTGCTGGGGTTTGAATTCCAGTTCCCACTTTGATAACCTGGACCAGATTGCCTCACCTTTCTGTGCATTCGTGTTCTCACCTATAGAAGGGAGCCGATGCTTTACCAATGGTCAGTCAATTTGAACTCATAGTGAGCCTGTCCGACAGAGTGGAACCATCCCATATGCTTTCCCATAGACTGTGATTGGTACTGGAGCAAATTGATGCATCATTCTCACGGGAAGCTGCTGAGAGGTTCGCTGAGCTTCTGGTAAATAGTCAAGGGCTTGTCCATTGCCCAACCAGTGCTCCTCTTAAAAGGGTTGTAAAACCCATTAAACCCCCACTGTTCTTGAGTTCATTCAGATTCATAGAAACTCAGTAGGATAAAATAATAACTGTCCCTGCAGATGTCCAACCCTGAAAATCTTGATGAGAGCAGACAGCCCCATCTTGATCCTGAAGAACACCTGGTCGATTTGAACCACAGACCTTCCGGTTAGCAGTTCTGATGCTTCACCTACACTACCACCAGTGGGATGAAGTGAGTGAAGGCATATGCAATTATTAGAACACTAGTACATAACATACATTTAGTAATTGTGAGCTATTGTGGTAAGAGGGGAGTCCAAAAACCAAACAAACTCACTGCCATCAAGTACCCTCTGACTCACCATGACCTAGAGTTCTACCTTATGGGACATGGTCGAACTACTCCTGTGGGTATTCCAGACTAACTATAGGAGTGGAAAGCCTCATCTTTCTCCCTCAGAGTGGCTGGTGGTTTTGAACTTTTGATTTTGGGATTAGCAGACCAATATAAATCACCCATGCCACTAGTAAATGAGAGCAATAAGCCTCTGGCATTTTCTGTGAGGTTGTAGAATTATATTTAATCCCTATATTTAAAGAAGGTAAATCTACTGAAACAGAACAATTGTCATGGTTTACAAAGAGAGGAGAGATGTCAATTTTAAGGATATATAGAGCTGTAAGTCATCCCTGGATGGTACAAATGATTAAGACACTTGGGCATTAAAAGAAACCTTGGAGGTGCAAGTACACCCAGCAGTACCTTGGAATAAAATCCTGGCCATCTGTTTCTGAATGGTTATGCCCATTGCAAACCCTATGAATCACCATGAGTCAAAATCAACTCAGTGTCATATGGTCGTTTTAAATTTGAGGATGGTACTTACGAAGAAAGAAAAAAAAATTAAGTTGTCTATTGAAGAGGTGATTTGTGAGCAGACTTGGACCATGCAAACAAACAAAAAGTGATGAGGGACCACTGGGGAGTCACTGTACACAGACCAGGCCATGCTTTCTCCACATCTAGTTTTGTTAGATGCTGTCAAGTTGGTTTCAACTCATAGCGACTTTATGTACAACCAAAAGAAACAGTGCCTGGTCCTGTGCCATCCTCACAATTATTATGTTTTAGCCCATTTTTGCAGAAACTCTGTCCTTCCATCTTGGTGGGGGCCTTCTTCTTTTTGGTGCCCCTTTACCAAGCATGATGGCCTTCTCCATGATGTCTCTCCTGATAAATCCTGTTGTCCAAGTAAGTAAGACGAAGTCTAGCCATCCTTGCCTCTAAGGAGCATTCTGGATGTACTTCTTCCAAGACAGATCTTGTTCCTAAACTGAAATTCTTGCAGACAGAGTGAAAGCACACCTGATTTACCTAGAGTCTTGTTTCCCAAAGTGGGCGATACCACCCATCTGCTGGGCACAGATCGATCCGTGTGTCTACAAAGCAGATATCCACATTTTATCCTAGATGGTGGGCTATAGTACAAAAATCTTTCATTGCCTGGGGGCCGTGAGTACATTTTTTTTTCTTAAAAGAGGGCGTGTAATGTTCATGATTTTGAGGGGGCATATGCAGCCCTTGGGCCAGATGCTTGTCTAGGGCAGTACATCTCAACCTGTGGGTCGCAACACCTTCAGGGGTCGAATGACACTTTCACATGGGTTGCCTGATTCATCACAGTAGCAAAATTACAGTGATGAAGTAGCAATGAAATGATTTTATGTTCGGGGGTCACCACAACCTGAGGAACTGTATGAAAGGGTCACAGAATTAGGAAGGTTGAGAAGCACTGGTCTAGGGAATGGTTGGGATCCCCATGTAGGACACACATGAATTTAATAGGCAGTCAGGCAGTGCAGAACGTGCGTTTCATTGGAGGGGAAAGAACTATTAATCATATTTCAAGGACCAACAATTCTGGAAGGAAATGCTATTATGGATGAAAACCAGACAAAAAACAAACTCTTGAAAAGATTTCTGTATGTATAGTGATGAGTTGCAATCAAGAAAATTAAATGATATCTGTTAGGAGTCCAGCAGAAAACAAAATATGCAGAAGGTTTAATTAAAGAGAATTTAATGAAAAGACTATTTACAGTGGTGGGGATGGGTTAAGGAAACCAACAAAAGATAGGGAGGCCCTAAGGGGCTAACAAGAGCAAAAAACTTGTGCCATGTGTCCTTTGAAATTTACTGTTCAGCTCTTTGATTCGTACATTCTTTGAATTGTCTTCACTGCTCTATGATGCAGAGCAACTATGACTCATAGGAATTTTATACTACTGCCCCCTCCCAAATTCCTTTATTTTCCTACTGCTCCCATTTGTGTTAAAAATATGTAGTGTTTCATCAGAATTTACTATGCTCCAAACCAGTGGTTCTCAACCTTCCTAATACGTGGGAACTTTAAAGAACTTTAAAGAACACCCAACCATAAAATTATTTTCGTTGCTACTTCATAACTGCAATTGTGCTAATGTTATGAATCAGACCACCCCTTTGAAAGGGTTGTTCAACCCCACAAAGGGGTCATGACCCAAAGGTTGAAAACACTGTAATAAACTATGAGGAGATTCTCTTCAGATATAGTTCAGCATATTGTTAGACACACAAGTCCTGTGGTTATTGTTAGTTGCTTTCGAGTGGGTATTGGCTCATAGCAACTCTATGCACAATATAATGAGATCCTGCCCCATCTTGTGCCACCCACACAGTGGTTCTGTGCTTGCTCTCATTGTTGCAGCCACTGTGGTAATCCATCTTTTGGGGGGCTGCCTCTCATTTGCTGTCCGTCTACCAAGATTTCTGTCTTCCCCCAGGGCAGTGGTTCTCAACTTTCCTAATTCCACAACCTTTTCATACCGTTCCTCATATAGTGGTGACCGCCTAATCATAAAATTAATTTTGTTTCTACTTCATAATTCTAATTTTCCTACTGTTATGAATGGGTAACCGCTGTGAAAGGGTCCTCCGTCCCTCCAAATGGGTCGCAAACCATGGGTAGAGAACCGCTGCTCTAAACTAAAAGAGTTTCTCTTTATGTCTACTTCAGCACATTTTTAGAAGCACGAGTCCTGTTGTTTTTGTTGTTAGGTGCTGTCGGGTGGGTTTTGACTCATACCAAATCTATGCACAATATAATGAAATGCTGTCCCATCTTTTGCCATCCTTACAGTGGTTCTTTTGCTCGTGGTCATTGCTGTAGCCACTGTGTTATTCCATCTTGTTTTTAGCTGACTCTATTTTGCTACTCTTCTATTGTATCAAGATTTGTGTCTTCCTCTAGGTCAGTGCTTTACAACTGTCATGATGCTACAATCCTTTTATACAGTTCCTCATGTAGAAATGAACCCCCAACCATAAAATTATTTCCTTTTTATCTTTTTTCTCTTTTTGTTCCATTTTATTATCATTAAGGGCTCATACAACTGTCATCACAATCCACACATACATCATTGTGTAAAGAGCACTTGTGCATTCATTGACCTCATCATTCTCAAAACATTTCCTCTCCACTTAAGCCCCCAGCATTAGATCCTCATTTTCCTCTCCCTCCCCGCTCCCCCCTCCCTCATGAGCCCTTGATAATTTATAAATTATTATCTTGTCATATCTTGCCCTGTCCGACGTCTCCCTTCACCACTTTTCTGTTGTCCATCCCCCAGGGAGGAGGTCACA